>NC_041386.1:180947122-181007676 GCF_002162155.2 Triticum dicoccoides | reverse complement strand
GGCATGCGTCTGGGTGTGACCCAGGCGCAGCCCCCGTGCCCAGCCCCCTCGCGCGGCACTCTCGAGGGGAGGTTTTACGATGAGGCTAGACACTGAGCTCTAGGCTCCCTGAGGTTGATGCGGCCCGGGGGCCACCCTCAGTTGTTTATCACCAGCACGGAGCATAGTGCTACCGTATGTGTACGGGCATAGCCGCTCCTCGGCAGTGTCGTCAGCCAGCACGGAGCATGGTGCTTCCACTGGTACGTGGGAGGGGGCCCCCTCCGGGAGGAGCCCCCGGGGCGTGTACAACCCCGCCCTGACACGTGGCTGGCACGGTAGGGCCTGACAAGGTGTATCTGGGCACCCGTGAGCCAGCGCGGGACTCACGGGACCCTACCTCTAGGCGGGTTGCGCCTGGCACTGGGGCTTATCTTGTGATGTGTCCCTGCAAATTTGGTTAGATGTCGGCACTCTACGTCCTCGGGTCCCGGCCCTCGAGCTGGTCTCAGCCATCGCTGGTATGCCAGGTCGCGATGCCATGGACAAGGCCAGAGGGTGAGGGCTGGAGAGCCAGTAAGAGCCCTGAGTCGCGATGCTCAGGTGCCCCCCCTTTAACGTGCAAGTAGTCGGCATGGAGGAGAAGAGGTGTCGTGGACCGGCATCAAATAATCAAGCATGGTGGGTCTAACGCATAATCGGAAATAAGCGCAAATGGGATACATGCCACTGGGCCTGGCCCGAGCGGCTTGGGGATCATGCAGCCTGAGGGGCGCCCCCAACAAGGTAAGTTAATCGACGCGAAATAAAAGGGATACGCGCCGCAGGGACGGACCCACGCGGCCTGGGAATAATGCAGCCTTGGGGGCGGTCCCAGCTGGAAGTAAAACTCGAAAGATGTCACCTGATGATGTTGAGGATGAAGGGGTGTTGGTGTAGCAGGCTCGGGGGGCTGCGGGAGCCGATCCTCACGAGCCCCCAGGCCCAGGGGCCTCGGGAGGCTCCGGAGGCGCTGGCAGCTCCTCGCGGGCCATCTCCATCTCTGCCAGGGCTGCGGAATGCCTGGCCTCTCGTGCCTCCGTGATGCCCCTCATGAGGCGCTGGTACGCATCAGCCACGTTCGGCAAGTCGTAAGGCATGCGAACGCAGCTGTGGGGTGGACCTCCGCAGCGCCCCACTCGCGAGGGCCAGAGGCGCTCCAGAGAGACGACTCGGTTGAGCCCTGGTATGTCGATGCAGACGCGCAGCCCACCATCCTCACCTGGATGGGGGGCCACTGCTGGTAGGCGGCGGGCGCCTCTCATGACTCTTGACTCCTGTAGCTCCTGAATGGCCTTGCTGACGAACTCCTGTGGGTCTGGACCTCCTTGCCTTGCTCCTTCTTGAGGGAAACGTGCTTCAAAACACGCCTCCATGTGGTGCCCAAGCGCCTCCCTCGTGACCCTACCTAGGTCGGTGGCCCTCCAGGGGAGAGCCCCCGAGCCCTGCCTGAGGAGGGTGCAGGGCGCGCTTTCCTATGCGATGGAGGGAGTCTCCCCCTGGGCAGGCGCGGGCCCAGAGGGGCCTGCCTCCTGAGTGGTCGAGCCCGATGATGTCTTCTTCTTCTTGAGGGTGGTCTCGGGAGGCCTCCTACTTCCACGACCCGGGTCTTCCAGTGACGCGGCCTGAAAGGCTCGTTCCAGGGAACACACCGCGTCCTTCTCTTCACAGGGCACCGTGACGACTCCGCCGCTTCCTGGCATCTTGAGGATGTTGTAGCCATGGTGAGTTACGGCCATGAACTTGGCCAGCGCTGGGTACCCAAGGATGGCGTTGTACGGCAGGCGAATGTGAGCAACGTCGAAGTCGATGAGCTCGGTGCGGTAGTTGTCGCGTGCCCTGAAGGTGACAGGGAGGCGGACCTGCCCAATCGGGGCCGTGGAGCCGTCAGTGATACCGGAGAAGGGCTTGGTTGGCTGAAGCTGGCTGTAGGGCACTTGGAGGTTGTTGAATGTCTCCATAGACAGGACGTTGAGCCCTGCCCCGCCATCGATGAGGGTCTTGGTGACCACCACGTTGCTGATGATTGGGGAGCAAAGCATCGGGAGGACTCCGGCTGTTGCCGCACACTTGAGCTGATCTGCTGAGCTGAACGTGATGGCACACGCCGACCACCTGAGAGGGCGTGTGGCTTCGAGTCTGGGGAGTACTGCGTTCACTTCACGGGCGAACTGCTTGAAGATGCGCTGAGAGGCTGGGGCTTGAGCTCCGCCCAGGATGCAGGCGATCGCGCGCGGCTCCTGGAAGCCCCCAGACTCCTCGTCCTGATGGTGGTCCGCGTTTCTCCTTGGCTGCGGCGGCAGCGGTGGGAGGCCTGCGTTGCCTAGCGGGCGATCCTCGCGAGGCTGATCCCTCCAGTCTCCCTCGCGAGGCTGATCCCTCCATCCTCTCTTGCGAGGCGGGTCTTGCCAGCGATCCTTGCGAGGTTTGTCGCGCCACCCTTGGCGCGGCCCACGGTCTTCCCAGCATCCTGCGTTTCTTCCTCCTCGACCGTAGCCCCGGTTACCACAGTCGGGGCGACGGCCGATCCTTCCTTCACGCACGGCTCGGAGTTCTTGGCATTCATTGGTGTTGTGGGTGTGGAGGTCGTGGTACACGCAGTACCGGCTGCCCTTGGGAGGTTCGGGCTGATCTCTGCCCCGCTTGGTGTCTGGTTCTGCCGCGAGCACTGCAGCCCCCTTGCGCTTCACATCCTTGGC
This sequence comes from Triticum dicoccoides, assembly GCF_002162155.2. NCBI lineage: Eukaryota > Viridiplantae > Streptophyta > Magnoliopsida > Poales > Poaceae > Triticum > Triticum dicoccoides. The sequence continues at coordinate 181,004,959 of NC_041386.1, read as the reverse complement.
CTTGAGCTTCTTCTCTTCTGGGTCTGCGGCAGGCAGCTCGAGGAGGGAGAGACGCTCCTCCTCAGCCCTGGCGCACTTGTTTGCCAAGTTCAACAGCTCCAAGGAAGTGCACAGGTCTTCATGCATCGCCAGCTCCTCCTTCATCTTGACGTCGCGCACTCCATCGGAGAAAGCTGAGATGATGGCCTCCTCAGTCACCTTGGGGATCTTGAGGCGTGCATTGTTGAAGCGCTGGATGTACTTCTGCAGGGTCTCCCCGGGTTGTTGCTTGATGCGGCGCATGTCGCTCACGGCGGGTGGCCGGTCGCGAGTACCTTGGAAGTTGGCGATGAAGCGGGTGCGCATCTGTTCCCAGGAGGAGATTGTGCCTGGAGCCAAGTTCAGGAGCCAGGTGTGGGCCCCGTCCTTGAGCGCCATGGGAAACCAGTTCGCCATGACCTTCTCGCCTCCGTTGGCAGCTTCGATGCCCAACTCGTAGAGCTGGAGGAACTCCGCAGGGTCGGCCGTGCCGTCGTAGCGAGGAGGCAGGTCTGGTTTGAACTTGCCGGGCCACGCGATGCTGCATAGTTCGGTGGTGTAGGCGTGGCAGCCTGCTGTGGCCACGGGAGGCCTTGGGTGATGGAGAGCTTGGTCTTGCATGTCCCCACGCGCTGGAGTAGGGGGATGGTCGCGACGTGCTGGAGCAGGGAGCGCCTGGGCAGCTTCTGTGGGGCGAGGGACTTCTTGGCAGTTCTGTTCTTGCTGCGCTGGCACCTGACGGAGAGGGTTCCGCCCAGGGGCCATGCGCCTTGGAGCCATGGCGTCTTCTTGAGGAGGAAGCGGCCGGGGCGCCGCCGGAGCCTCTTCGCCCGCGTGGGGCGGGGTGCGGTGCAATGGAACGGACGGCGCGGAAGAGCCCCCTGCAGCGCAGACGAGCTTGGCGACGCGGTCGAGCCATTCTTCTTAGACGTCGTCGACGGGACGGTAGCGCAGGAGCTCGTTTGCCGCGATGAGTGCAGCCCGAGCCTCCATGGGCGCGCGGAGCGCGCGGGACGAAGATCCAGCTGGGGCGAGCGAGGGAGTTGCGGTGCGGCCGTCTTGCCGCACGGACGGATGCTGGGACGATGCTTGACGCTCGTCCCCCGCCGGGCCGGTGGCGGTGTTGACGGTAGGTGACGGGGAACGGCATGGATGCCGCCGACAGGGGCCGTCTAGGCGACGCGGGAAGCGAGTGCGGCCCGGCGCTCGGCTCGGCCCGACGAGCGTTAGACATGGGCGTGACGGTCGGAGGAGAACGGGGCGGTGGAAGACGAATTCCGGCGCACCCCTACCTGGCGCGCCAGATGTCGGATTTCGGGTTCCGGCAGACCCTTGAGGATCGAACACTGGGGTGCATGCGGAGATTTCGCCTCCTACCTACCTGCACCCCTCCGCCATGCTAGGATCTAAACTAAGGAAAGAACAACACAAGAGACACAGGGTTTATACTGGTTCGGGCCATCGTTGTGGTGTAATACCCTACTCCAGTGTGTGGTGTGGTGGATTGCCTCTTGGGCTGATGATGATGTACAATACAAGGAAGAACAGCCTCGCGAGGGTCTGTTCTTGGCTGAGGCGATGAACTGCTGGGAGGAGTTCAGCCACCTCTCTCTCTCTCTCTGCTTTCCTCCGACCGACCCCCTTGCTGTGTGGGTGGCTGGTCCTATTTATAGAGGCCCTGGTCCTCTTCCCAAATATTGAGCGGGAAGGGAGCCAACAATGGCGGGCTAATTTGAAGGGGGACAGCAAGTATCAGCTATCCTGACAAAAGTAGTCTTCGCCTGCGCAAAGCTTTGGTGATGACGCCGTCTTGGGCTCCACAGTGACCTCCGTCTCGTAGTCCTCCTGGTCTTGGTCTCGTTGCACCGAAATGGCAACCTTTGCCTGATGCCTCGGTACTCCGCGGCTGCGCTTGCCCCCTTTGCACCAAAGAGGAAAGGAGGACGCTGCGCGGGCTGGCACCCACCTGGCGCCCTGAGTTGTCATGTCTTGCGTCATGGGCACCTCGTGAGGTACCCCGCCTTGATCTCTCCGCCTCCTCGTGAGCCAGCCTGACGAGGCCGTGCCTGAGGAAGCTTCGCGTCGTCCGCCCCGCGAGGCTTGGCCCCTCGCGAGGGTCTTGGGTTTGTGTTGGTGAAGATGGGCCATGCTGGGCCCCCCTTTGAGCCACGCCGCAGGCCGCAGACAGGCAAGTCTAGGGACCCCCGTTCCCAGAACGCCGACACTGACCTAGATTATGAAATATTCTGGTCGGATTGTCAAAAGGTTCCTGTTCAAATGGTTCTGGATTATCAAAGGTTCCAGATAATCAAAAAAGTTTCGGTTCCAGAAGTTCCGGCTCAAAAAAGTTTCGGCCGGATTATCAAGAGGTTCCGGTTCAAAAGTTCCGGATTATCAAAAGTTCCGGCCGGATTATCAAGAGGATCTGGTTCAAAAGTTCCGGATTATCAAAAGTTCCGGCCGGGTTATCAAGAGGTCCCGGTTCAAAAGTTCCGGAGTATCAAAAGTTCCGGCCGGGTTATCAAGAGGTTCTGGTTCAAAAAAAATCCAAATTATCAAAAAGTTCCGTCCGGACTATAAAAAAGTTCTGGTTCAAAAGCTCAGGGTCATCTATTGTTACTCGCAGTAGTGATATGCCCATCCACACCATTGTAGGATCTTCATATATGAGTTGATTTATGGACCACACAAAGATCATCTGGCATTCAGGTGATATCCATCTAAATTTATTATATTAAGCACATATTGTTTTTATCAAGAGCAGTTTATCTTTGCATTAGTCTGCAATATTCTTTATGCAGGACAATTATTCATGGCAAGAATGATCGTTATGTCATGGATATAAAGCTTGCGCCAATATTATCACAGCGCCAGCATCCAACCATACCGCATTTTTCCACCTATGTGGCTCAGTCTACAACAACAAACACCGTGGCCGGTTCATCTGTCTGTGCCGGTTTATAACACCACAAATAACTCACCCGCGACCGACTCTCCCGCCCACACCGGCTTACAACACCGCGGCTGACTCATCTGTTTGTGGCCGCCTCTGATGCTACGGTTGTTTTTACCGTCCGTCCCTCGTAGTCTAGTCTACGTCAACACCCCAGGTCGTACCTGTCTGCATGAGTTGTTTACTGAATATGAGCAAGTCACTGCTCGGGTAGCCCGGTTTTCTTTCAAATTGGAGGAAAAATATCACATGTTATCAGCTGTCGTCTCCACTGGATGGCTCAATGGGCAGGCGCACAAGTCACCGCCACTACGGTTTGGTTAACTTCAAATAGCCAGTTGGAAGGAACCATTGGCCGAGTTGCTGACATGGCTCATACAGGATCATTTATAACCCGCCGCAGTCACCTCAACCTTCTGTGGATTCACATCGTGCTATCAACAACAATGATATACAACTTATGCCGGTTTATATCATTGTCAAATATGGAGAATCTCAAGCCAACTCCTCGAATCACCTTGAGACTCGGGGGCAACGATGACATGACTCAGCAAATCTTGCCAGTTTCAGCAAATTTAAGAACCCCGGAATGATGGAGGGAAAGATAACCCGGTCCCAGAGGCTACTGTTATATTGATGAAAATTTAAAGGTCGTCAGAAAATTTCCGCCTTAGAAAGTATATGACAGTTACAAAATCCTGGCTCAATGAAGAAGTTCCAGGTCATCACAAAGGATTCCGGTTTAAAATCCGGCTCAAGGGAAGTCAGTCTCACTGAAGCTCTCAAATATCCGGTTTACAATCTAGTTCAAGGGAAATCTATCTCCCACAAAGCTCTGAAGCTCTCAAATCCGATTTAAGAATTTCGGGTTCAAAAAGAATTAATTTCTCACAAATTCGAGTTTAAAGGCCGTCAGAAATATCCGGCTGAAAATGAAGATTCCGGTTTAAAATCCGGTTCAAGGGAAAGATGTCTCCCATAAAGCTTTGAAGCTCTCAAATATCCGGTTTAACATCCGGTTCAAGAAGAAGTTATCTCTTGCAAAAAATTAAAGATTGCCAAAGATAACTTGCTGCCATGATGCGCGGTTCAAACATGGGCATCCTGCCTTATTGGTTTATCATATTATTGATCACTTGGGGGCTTCCTGCTTGTTGATCATAGCTGTGACTACACTATTGATCTGGCTATCAAGCCAATATTATCATAAGATCATAGCTCTGGATACTTCGGTAATCCGGCTATCAAGCCAATATTATCATAAGGGGCCAAAGAGAGTCTGCTGCACAGCACAGCTCAAACATGGGTATCCCTTGAGCACAGCTCACAATATCACTTGGGGGCTTGGTCGTATCCGAACCATAACTACACCTCTTGATAGGCATAAGGCCACTAGGGAAATCACTTGGGGGCTCTGTTCGAACCATAGTCACACCTCTTGATAGGCATAAGGGCACTAGGGAAATCACTTGGGGGCTTGGTCATATCCGAACCATAGCTAGACCTCTTGATAGGCATAAGGCCACCAGGGAAATCACTTGGGGGCTATGGGTTCGAACCATAGTTACACCTCTTGATAGGCATAAGGGCACCAGGGAAATCACTTGGGGGCTTGGTCATATTCGAACCATAGCTACACCTCTTGATCGGCGCAATGCCACAATTATGACTACTTGGGGGCTCTGGTCATATCCGAACCATAGCTTAAACCCTCTTCATCATACACATACATCATCATATATTGCGTCATACATTGCATCATCATTACATCATCATAGCATGTATCATATGGGCACGGATATACTAGTTTATATGGCAGGAATCGGTTTTCAAACTAGGTTATATTATTCAAATCTTTAATAGCCAACATGGCTGGATTTTTATTATGGTTATCAATAACCAATATTATGATTGAGGTTTTCAAAGTCGCTTTAGCGCAATGACTATTATTTTATCAATGGATATGATTCATTCTATAATGGACGGAATTGTCCCAAGTCATTGGAGGCTTATGACCCGACACTTGGGGGCTACATTATTGAAGTTGAGATCACATCAAATATGCAAGTCTCATGTCACTGCAAGCATGCACCATGACACTTGGGGGCTAATGCAAAGTCATTTTTTGCTCACTTTATTGAAGTCCCGACTCATCACATTGTAATGAGCCGGCCCTTGGGGGCTACCAATTGCTCCTATCAATGATTCAAGGTACACAAGTCTTAAACCATTATATTCAAAGGTCCACTGCTTAGTTGGTAAGGCACAAAGCTCTTAACCTTATGGCCGTGGGTTCAAGCCCCATGGTGGAGATTACATCATATGATATTCTTTTCAATGAAGTATATATCAAGTCTCAGCTCAATATTATCTTATTGAGCCGGCCCTTGGGGGCTACATGTTGTTGTTCCAATTTACATGATCATATTTATAAAGTCTGTGCTCATTATTGCATAATAACCCGACCCTTGGGGGCTACACTGGTTGAAGTTTTTTGAGCATTAGGCAATTACAAGTCCCAGGTTGCTGCAGGCATGACAACCCGACACTTGGGGGCTACATAATATGGAATATTTAGTTGTTATTAGTGACTGAGATGAACAACATGGATTTCTTCAAAGTGGAAATATTTATATTAAAGCAAGTCCTAAGTTATCACTTTGTTCTGCTCAAGACTTGGGGGCTACGGGTAATATGCATATAAGATCAATTACATGACCCGGTGTCAACAACGATTATGACCCGGCATCGTCTGTTTTATAACCCTGCAATTTTGATAATAATAAACTAGCAAGTTTTACATCTTCAAGCCGGCTGAAAGTCAGATGAGTATTTCAAGACCAATATTTTTTAGTCCGGCTCTTTGGAAGCCGATTCAAGTGGATTATTTCTTACAATATTTCTCTACAAGAGACCAATGTCAGCAAATTGACTCTGAAGCTGGCTTATTGACCCGGATTTCTCAAGAAAAGTATCTGGATTTTTTGCATTCAGAAAGTCTGAACGTATCTACTAAAGGAGATTTGCTATCAGTTCATGGTCATGTATCAAGAAGGAAATGACAAGGACTTAAAGATGATCAGGTGCCGGTTTACAAGAATTTTTAACCCGGAGTACGACTGGTCAAGGTTGTTCTTGTGTTTGTTTTATAGGATCAGTTTAACATGGATAAATCCAAATTAAACTGGGGGCTAATGTCGGGGATATACCCCGCGGTATGACCTGGACAGAAATATGACCCGGCCGGATTTGGCGGTTTACTTGAGACCCGGCTGACACTTAGCGATTCACTGGTGACCCGCCCTGACTTGGCGGTTTACAAGCAACCCGCCTGAACCATTATGACTCACTGGTGACCCGGTGGGTGGGTGAGACGAATGACAAGGCCCAAGGCCCAGAAGGCCGGTTCATGTTAATGGTGGGCCGGTTTATGAGGAAAGCACAAGGAATATTCTCCTACAAAGGAAGCAAGACTAGGACTCCACTTGTAATAGAGTAATCCTAATCCAACAAGGACTAGTCATGTAAACCGCCCCTTCAACAAATATAAGGAGGGGCAGGGCTCCCCAAAGGGGGGAGAGAAAAATAATCTTAAGGCTAGACACAATTAGGAGAGCCGGTTTACTGGCGACTCCCTCATGCCCATAATGAGACCTAGCCTCAAACAGCATGTAGGGCTATTACCGGATGATGTTTCCCGGGGGCCGAAGCTGTCTAAATCCTTGTCTTGTGTTGCGTCTCTCGATTCCGCTCAACCCCTCTCAAGCTACTACAAAGATGTGTTGGTCTCATGACTAAGTCCTCACACTAGGACATATGCCGTGACAATTCCACGACACCGGTTGTGGACTGTAGCCGACACACCTTCTCGCGTAAGCCATAGGCGTACTATACACCGACAATGCTCCATGATATTTTGTACTACATCTCACACGGTTAGTGATAATAAACTATGTGGGATCTACTTGATTTGAATTACAACATGGGGTCACAGCGGCAATGGACGCTGTTTGAATTGCCAGACCTTTTATCTGAAGTGAACATGCAACTATATGTGTGTCGTAAAAGAATTGGAATTATTCAGGGTTCGTTTCGACATTTCATACATTAAACTAGTTTTCTAGCCATTTCATTTGCACAATTCAAATTTAAACTACATGCACATGCTCCAATGCATACATATTGGTTGGTAAATCAAATTTGTGTCCTTCAGTGCATGCTTAGGTCCCATGCAAGAAATGGGAATGAATTTTCGGGGTTCGTTTGGCCTTTTTCATACATTAACTGGGTTTTCTAGGGATTTTATGTGCATAATTCAAATTTGAACTACAAGCACATGCTCCAATGCATTAAAGTTGGTTGAAAAATCACATGTGTGTCCTTGGGTGAATTTCTAGGTCCCATGCAAGAGATGGGAATGAATTTCAAACACCAGGGCATTGTTGATTGCAGGCAAAATGTTGAGATACCTAGTTTTTAAATTCTAGTAAATCCAAAACTCGTCTGAAATTCATGAAACTTGGCATTCTATCATGGAGCTACATCAACATGCCGTGGTGAAAATTTTGTCCCATTTGGGGTAGGTTTTGATATAAGCTTCTCACAAACCAGAGCTTCTCACAACAAGCATATTGGTTTTGATAGGGAACGTACCACCTTTGGGGACGGGACGATATCCGTTGCCTCTTATTGCTTTCAAAAAATTTCTAGTGTCAACATAGAACAACAGGAGTGTTGTGTTCAATCTTGGAATTTTTTGGGGTTCGTTTGGCCTTTTTATACATTAACTGTGTTTTCTAGGCATTTTATGTGCATAATTCAAATTTGAACTATAAGCACATGCTCCAATGCACCAAAGTTGATTGAAAAATCACATGTGTGTCCTTGGGTGAATTTCTAGGTCCCATGCAAGAGATGGGAATGAAATTCAAACACCATGGCACTGTTGATTGCCAGCAAAATGTTGAGGTGCCTGGTTGTTAAATTCTAGTAAATCCAAAACACGTCTGAAATTCATGAAACTTGGCATGCTATCATGGAGCGGCATCAACATGTCATGGTGAAAATTTTGTCCCATTTGGGGCAGGTTCGGGTATAAGCTTCTCGCAAACCAAAGCTTCTCACAACAAGCACGATGGTTTCAATAGGGAACGTACCACCTTTGGTGATGGGACGATATCCGTTGCCTCTTATTGCTTTCAGAAAATTTCTAGTGTCAACATAGAACAATAGGAGTGTTGTGTCAATTTTTGGGATTTTTCGGGGTTCGTTTGGGCATGTTTATGCATTAACTGAGTTTTCAATGCATTTATGTGCATACTTCTGCTACCTCTTGAGCACTGCGTTGGTTTTCCATGAAGAGGAAGGGATGATGCAGCAAAGTAGCATAAGTATTTCCCTCAGTTTTTGAGAACCAAGGTATCAATCCAGTAGGAGGCTACGCGCGAGTCCCTCGCACCTACACAAAACAAATAAATCCTTGCAACCAACGTGATAAGGGGTTGTCAATCCCTACACGGTCACTTACGAGAGTGAGATCTGATAGATATGATAAGATAATATTTTTGGTATTTTTATGATAAAGATGCAAAGTAAAATAAAAGCAAAGTAAAAGCAAAGGAAATAACTAAGTATTGGAAGATTAATATGATGAAGATAGACACGGGGGCCATAGGTTTCACTAGTGGCTTCTCTCAAGAGCATAAGTATTTTATGGTGGTTGAACGAATTACTGTTGAGCAATTGACAGAATTGAGCATAGTTATGAGAATATCTAGGTATGATCATGCATATAGGCATCACGTCCGAGACAAGTAGACCGACTACTGCGTGCATCTACCACTATTACTCCCCTCATCGACCGCTATCCAGCATGCATCTAGAGTATTAAGTTCATGAAAACAAAGTAACGCCTTAAGCAAGATGACAAGATGTAGAGGGATAAACTCATGCAATATGATGAAAACCCCATCTTGTTATCCTCGATGGCAACAATACAATACGTGCCTTGCTGCCCCCTACTTAAAGATTGAACCCAAAGCTAAGCACTTCTCCCATTGTAAGGAAGATCAATCTAGTAGGCCAAACCAAATTGATAATTCGAAGAGACTTGCAAAGATAACCAATCATACATAAAAGAATTCAGAGAAGATTCAAATATTGTTCATAGATAGACCTGATCATAAACCCACAATTCACCGATCTCAACAAACACACCGCAAAAACAAGATTACATCGAATAGATCTCCACAAGAGAGGGGGAGAACATTGTATTGAGATCCAAAAAGAGAGAAGAAGCCATATAGCTAATAACTATGGACCCGTAGGTCTGAGGTAAACTACTCACACTTCATCGGAGGGGCTATGGTGATGATGTAGAAGCCCTCCGTGATGAATACCCCCTCCGGCGGAGCTCCGGAACAGGTCCCAAGATGGGATCTCGTGGATACAGAAATTTACGGCGGTGGAATTAGGGTTTTGGCTCCGTATATGATCGTTTGGGGGTACGTAGGTATATATAGGAGGAAGGAGTACGTCGGTGGAGCAATAGGGGGCCCACGAGGGTGGAGGGCGCGCCCCCTACCTCGTGGCCTCCTCCTTTGTTTCTTGACATAGGGTCCAAGTCTCCTGGATCATGTTCGGTGAGAAAATCACGTTCCCGAAGGTTTCATTCCGTTTGGACTCTGTTTGATATTCCTTTTCTTCGAAACCCTAAAATAGGCAAAAAAAACAACAATTATGGGCTCGGCCTCCGGTTAATAGGTTAGTCCCAAAAATAATATAAAGTGGATAATAAAGCCCAATAATGTCCAAAACAGTAGATAATATAGCATGGAGCAATCAAAAAGTATAGATACGTTGGAGATGTATCAAGCATCCCCAAGCTTAATTCCTGCTCATCCTCGAGTAGGTAAATGATAAAAATAGAATTTTTGAAGCGGAGTGCTACTTGGCATAATTTTAATGTAATTCTTCTTAATTGTGGTATGAATATTCAGATCCGAAAGATTCAAGATAAAAGTTTAATATTGACATAAAAATAATAATACTTCAAGCATACTAACAAATCAATCATGTATTCTCAAAATAACATGGCTAAAGAAAGTTATCCCTACAAAATCATATAGCTGGCTATGCTCTATCTTCATCACACAAAGTATTTAAATCATGCACAACCCCGATGACAAGCCAAGCAATTGTTTCATACTTTTGACATTCTCAAACTTTTTCAATCTTCATGCAATACATGAGCATGAGCCATGGACATATCACTTATAGGTGGAATAGAATGGTGGTTGTGGAGAAGACAAAAAGGGAGAAGATAGTCTCACATCAACTAGGCGTCTCAACGGGCTATGGAGATGCCCATCAATAGATATCAATGTGAGTGAGTAGGGATTGCCATGCAACGGATGCACTAGAGCTATAAGTATATGAAAGCTCAACAAAAGAAACTAAGTGGGTGTGCATCCAACTTGCATGCTCATGAAGACCTAGGGCATTTTGAGGAAGCGCATCATTGGAATATACAAGCCAAGTTCTATAATTAAAAATTCCCACTAGTATATGAAAGTGATAACATAGGAGACTCTCTACCATGAATATCATGGTGCTACTTTGAAGCACAAGTGTGGTAAAAGGATAATAACATTGTCCATTCTCTCTTTTTCTCTCATTTTTGTTTATTTGGGCATTTTCTCTTCTTCTTTTATGGCCTCTTTTCTTTCTTCTTTTTTTAATTTTTCGTCCAGAGTCTCATCCCGACTTGTGGGGGAATCATAGTCTCCATCATCCTTTCCTCACTGGGACAATGCTCTAATAATGATGATCATCACACTTTTCTTTTCTTACAACTCAACAATTACAACTCGATACTTAGAACAAAATATGACTCTATATGAATTCCTCCGGCGGTGTACCGGGATATGCAATGAATCAAGAGTGACATGTATGAAAGAATTATGAATGGTGGCTTTGCCACAAATACAATGTCAACTACATGATCATGCTAAGCAATATGACAATGATGGAGTGTGTCATAATAAACGGAATGGTGGAAAGTTGCATGGCAATATATCTCGGAATGGCTATGGAAATGCCATAATAGGTAGGTATGGTGGCTGTTTTGAGGAAGGTATATGGTGGGTGTATGATACCGGCGAAAGGTGCGCGGTATTAGAGAGGCTTGCAATGGTGGAAGGAAGAAAAGTGCATATAATCCATGGACTCAACATTAGTCATAAAGAACTCATATACTTATTGCAAAAATCTACAAGTTATCAAAGCAAAGTATTACGTGCATGCTCCTAGGGGGATAGATTGGTAGGAAAAGACCATCGCTCATCCCCGACCGCCACTCATAAGGAAGACAATCAAAAAATAAATCATGCTCCGACTTCATCACATAACGGTTCACCATACGCGCATGCTACGGGAATCACAAACCTTAACACAAGTATTTCTCAAATTCACAACTACTCAACTAGCATAACTTTAATATCACCATCTTCATATCTCAAAACAATTATCAAGCATCAAACTTCTCATACCATTCAACACACTCATAAGAAAGTTTTTACTATTCTTGAATACCAAGCATATTAGGATTATTTAAGAAAATTATCATGCTATTTAAGACTCTCAAAATAATCTAAGTGAATCATGAGAGATCAATAGTTTCTATAAAATAAATCCACCACCGTGCTCTAAAACATATAAGTGAAGTACTAGAGCAAAACTATATAACTCAAATGATATAAGCGAAGCACATAGAGTATTCTAACAAATTCCAAATCATGTATGGCTCTATCAAAAGGTGTGTACAGCAAGGATGATTGTGGTAAACTAAAAAGCAATGACTCAAATCATACAAGACGCTCCAAGCAAACCACATATCATGTGGTGAATAAAAATATAGCTCCAAGTAAATTTACCGATGGAAGTATACGAAAAGAGGGGATGCCTTCCGGGGCATCCCCAAGCTTTGGCTTTTAGGTGTCCTTAGATTATCTTGGAGTTGCCATGGGAATCCCCAAGCTTACGCTCTTGCCACTCCTTGTTCCATAATCCATCAAATCTTCACCCAAAACTTGAAAACTTCACAACACAAAACTTAAAGTAGAAAATCTCGTGAGCTCCGTTAGCGAAAGAAAACAAAAGACCACTTCAAGGTACTGTAATGAACTCATTATTTATTTATATTGGTGTTAAACCTACTGTATTACAACTTCTCTATGGTTTATAAACTATTTTACTAGCCATAGATTCATCAAAATAAGCAAACAACACACGAAAAACAGAATCTGTCAAAAACAGAACAGTCTGTAGTAATCTGTAGCTAGAGCAAGATCTGGAACCCCAAAAATTCTAAAATAAATTGCTGGACTTGAGGAATTTATCTATTAATTATCTTCAAAAAGAATTAACTAAATCTCACTTTCCATATAAAAATGGCAGCAGTTCTCGTGAGCGCTAAAGTTTCTGTTTTTACAGTAAGATATCAAGACTTTCCCCAAGTCTTCCCAACGGTTCTACTTGGCACAAACACTAATTAAACACAAAAAAACACAACCTAAACAGAGGCTATATAACTATTTATTACTAAACAGGAGCAAAAGGAAAGGAATAAAAATAAAATTGGGTTGCCTCCCAACAAGCGCTATCGTTTAACGCCCCTAGCTAGGCATAAAAAGCAAGGATAGATCTAGCTATTGCCATCTTTGGTAGGCAATCCATAAGTGGCTCTCATAATAGATTCGTACGGTAATTTAATTTTCTTTTTAGGAAAGTGTTCCATTCCTTTCCTTAACGGAAATTGGAATCTAATATTTCCTTCCTTCATATCAATAATTGCACCAACAAAATCGCGGAAACCTAACAAAGCACACAAAGTCTTTGGAATCGTGGAAACACTAGCACCCAAATCACATAAAGCATAGAACTCATGTTCTTTAATCTTAATTTTAATAGTTGGTTCCCACTCATCATAAAGTTTTCTAGGGATAGAAACTTCCAATTCAAGTTCTTCTTCATAAGATTGCATCAAGGCATCAACGATATGTTTAGTGAACGCTTTATTTTGACTATAAGCGTGAGGAGAATTTAGCACGGATTGCAACAAGGAAATACAATCAATCAAAGAGAAATTTTCATAATTAAATTCCATGAAATCCAAAATAGTGGGTTTAGCAACATCTAGGGTTTTAATTTCTTCGATCCCACTTTTATCAATTTTGGCATCAAGATCTAAAAACTCCAAATTCTAGGAACGCCTTCTAGGTAAAGGTGGATCATATTCAGTCCCATCATTATTAAGATTCATATTGCAAACCAAAGATTTAATAGGGGACACATCAATAACTTTTAGATCTTCATCTTTATTTTCATAGGAACTAGAAGAACACGCTCTTATAAAGGCATCTTTCTTAGCACGCATCCTAGCGGTTCTTTCTTTGAACTCATCAATGGAAATTCTCATGGCTTTGAGAGACTCATTGATATCATGCTTAGGTGGAATAGATCTTAGTTTCAAAGAATCAACATCAAGAGAAATTCTATCAACGTTCCTATCCAACTCATCAATCTTAAGCAATTTTTCTTCAATCAAAGCATTGAAATTCTTTTGCGAAGTAATAAATTCTTTAATATTAGATTCAAAATAAGAGGGCATATTATTATAATTTCCATGAGAATTGTTGTAGGAATTACCATAATTATTAGAGGGATTACTAGGATAAGGCCTAGGATTAAAATTTCCTCTATACGCGTTGTTATCAAAATTGTTCCTACCAACAAAATTCACATCCATAGATTCATTATTATTCTCAATCAAAGTAGACAAGGGCATATCATTAGGATCAGAAGAAACACTTTTACAAGCAAAATAATTTCATATGTTCATCCATCTTTCCACTTAAAACATTAATTTCTTCTATCGCTTGCACTTTTTTATTAGTAGATCTTTTAGTATACCATTGAGAATAATTAACCATAATATTATCTAGGAGTTTAGTAGCTTCTCCTAAAGTGATTTCCATAAAAGTGCCTCCCGCGGCCGAATCTAAAAGTTTTCTAGAAGCAAAATTCAATCTGGCATAAAAAATTGTATAATCATCCACAAATTCAAACCATGAGTAGGGCAATTACATATCATTAATTTCATCCTCTCCCAAGCTTGTGCAACATGTTCATGATCAAGTTGCTTAAAATTCATAATATCATTTCTAAGGGAGATGATCTTAGCGGGAGGAAAATACTTAGAGATAAAAGCATCTTTGCACTTATTCCATGAATCAATAGTACTTTTAGGCAAAGAAGAAAACCAACCTTTAGCACGATCTCTAAGCGAAAAAGGAAATAGCTTCAATTTAACAATATCGTTATCCACATCTTTCTTCTTTTGCATATCACACAAATCAACGAAGCTATTTAGATGGGTAGCGGCATCTTCACTAGGAAGGCCGGTCTTTCATGACAAGATTCAGCAAGGCAGCATTAATTTCACAAGATTCAACATCGGTAAGAGGAGCAATCGGAGTGCTAGTAAAATCATTGTTGTTGGTATTGGTAAAGTCACACAATTTAGTGTTATATTGAGCCATCGTGACAAGCAAGCAATCCAACACACAAGCAAACAAAAAGCAAGTGGGCAAAAAGAGGCAAATAGAGAAAGAGAGGGAGGATAGAGAGAGAGAGAGGGCCAATAAAACAGCAAGGGTGAAGTGGGGGAGAGGAAAACGAGAGGCAAATGGCAAATAACGTAATGCGGAGATAAGGATTGTGATGGGTACTTGGTATATTGACTTTTGCGTAGACTCCCCGGCAACGGCGCTAGAAATCCTTCTTGCTACCTCTTGAGCACTGCATTGGTTTTCCCTGAAGAAGAAGGGATGATGCAGCAAAGTAGCGTAAGTATTTCCCTCTGTTTTTGAGAACCAAGGTATCAATCCAGTAGGAGGCTACGCGCGAGTCCCTCACACCTACACAAAACAAATAAATCCTCACAACCAACGTGATAAGGGGTTGTCAATCCCTACACGGTCACTTACGAGAGTGAGATCTGATAGATATGATAAGATAATATTTTTGGTATTTTTATGATAAAGATGCAAAGTAAAATAAAAGCAAAGTAAAAGCAAAGGAAATAACTAAGTATTGGAAGATTAATATGATGAAGATAGACCCGGGGGCCATAGGTTTCACTAGTGGCTTCTCTCAAGAGCATAAGTATTTTATGGTGGGTGAACGAATTACTGTTGAGCAATTGACAGAATTGAGCATAGTTATGAGAATATCTAGGTATGATCATGCATATAGGCATCACGTCCGAGACAAGTAGACCGACTACTGCGTGCATCTACCACTATTACTCCACTCATCGACTGCTATCCAGCATGCATCTACAGTATTAAGTTCATGAAAATAGAGTAATGCCTTAAGCAAGATGACAAGATGTAGAGGGATAAACTCATGCAATATGATGAAAACCGCATCTTGTTATCCTCGATGGCAACAATACAATGCGTGCCTTGCTGCCCCTACTGTCACTGGGAAAGGACACCACAAGATTGAACCCAAAGCTAAGCACTTCTCCCATTGCAAGAAAGATCAATCTAATAGGCCAAACCAAACTGATAATTCAAAGAGACTTGCAAACATAACCAATCGTACATAAAAGAATTCAGAAAAGATTCAAATATTTTTCATAGATAGACTTGATCATAAACCCACAATTCATCGGTCTCAACAAACACACCGCAAAAAGAAGATTACATCAAATAGATCTCCACAAGAGAGGGGGAGAACATTGTATTGAGATCCAAAAAGAGAGAAGAAGACATCTAGCTAATAACTATGGACCCATAGGTCTGAGGTAAACTACTCACACTTCATCGGAGGGGCTATGGTGATGATGTAGAAGCCCTCCGTGATGGATACCCCCTCCGGCGGAGCTCCGAAACAGGCCCCAAGATGGGATCTCGTGGATACAGAAAGTTACGGCGGTGGAATTAGGGTTTTGGCTCTGTATTTGATTGTTTGGGAGTACATAGGTATATATAGGAGGAAGGAATACGTCGGTGGAGCAACAGGGGGCCCACGAGGGTGGAGGGCGCGCCTGGGGGGGTAGGCGCGCCCCCTACCTCGTGGCCTCCTCCTTTGTTTCTTGATGTAGGGTCCAAGTCTCCTGGATCATGTTCGGCGAGAAAATCACGTTCCCGGAGGTTTTATTCCGTTTGGGCTCCGTTTGATATTCCTTTTCTTCGAAACCCTAAAATAGGCAAAAAAAACAGCAATTCTGGGCTGGGCCTCCAGTTAATAGGTTAGTCCCAAAAATAATATAAAAGTGGATAATAAAGCCCAATAATGCCCAAAGCAGAAGATAATATAGCATGGAGCAATCAAAAATTATAGATACGTTGGAGACATATCAACTTCAAATTTGAACTACATGCACATGCTCCAGTGCATATAAATTGGTTGAAAAATCAAATATGTGTCCTTGGGTGCATGCTTAGGTCCCATGCAAGAAATGGGAATGAATTTCAAACACCAGGCCACTGTTGATTGCCAGCAAAACATTGAGATGCCTAGTATTCAAATTCTAGTAAATCCAAAACTCGTATGAAATTCATGAAACTTGGCGTGCTATCATGGAGCGGCATCAACATGCCGTGGTAAAAAATTTATCCCATTTGGGGCAGGTTCGGGTATAAGCTTCTCACAAACCAGAGCTTCTCACTACAAGCATGATGGTTTCGATATGGAACGTCCCACCTTTGGGGAAGAAACGATATCCATTGCCTCTTATTGCTTTCAAAGAAATTCTAGTGTCAACATAGTACAACATGAGTGCTGTGTCAATTTTTGTGATTTTTGGGGGTTCGTTTGGACATTTTTATGCATTAACTAGGTTTTCTAAGCATTTTATGTGCATAATTCAAATTTGAACTACAAGCACATTCTCCAATGCACTAAGGTTGGTTCAAAAATCTAATCTGTGTCCTTGGGTGAATTTCTAGGTCCCATGAAAGAGATGGGAATGAAATTCAAACACCAGGGCACTGTTGATTGCCGGCAAAACGTTGAGATGCCTTGTTTTTAAATTATAGTAAATCCAAAACTTGTCTGAAATTCATGAAACAGGGCATGCTATGATGGAGCGGCATCAACATGTCGTGTTAAAAAATTTGTCCCATTTGGGGCAGGTTCGGGCATATGCTTCTCACAAACCAGAGCTTCTCACAACAAGCATGATGGTTTCGGTAGGGAACGTCCCACCTTTGAGGACGAAACGATATCCATTGCCTCTTATTGCTTTGAAAAAATTTCTCGTGTCAACATAGAACAACAGGAGTGTTGTATCAATTTTTGGGATTTTTCGGTGCTCGTTTGGACATTTTTATGCATTAAGTGAGTTTTCAATGCATTTATGTGCATGATTGAAATTTGAACTACATGCACATGCTCCAGTGCATATAAATTGGTTGAAAAATCAAATATATGTCCTTGGGTGCATGCTTAGGTCCCATGCAAGAAATGGGAATGAATTTCAAACACCAGGGTACCGTTGATTGCCGGCAAAACATTGAGATGCCTCGTTTATAAATTCTAGTAAATCCAAAACTTGTCTGAAATTCATGAAACTTGGCATGCTTTCATGTAGCGGCATCAACATGTCGTGGTAAAAATTTTGTCCCGTTTGGGGCAGGTTTGGGTATATGCTTCTGACAATCTAGAGCTTCTCACAACAAGCATCATGGTTTCGGTAGGGAATGTCCCACCTTTGGGGACGAAACGATATCCAGTACATCTTATTGCTTCCAAAAAAAATCTCGTGTCAACATAGAACAAAAGGAGTGTTGTGTCAATTTTTGTGATTTTTCAGGGTTCTTTTGGACATTTTTATGCATTAACTGAGTTTTCAATGCATTTATGTGCATAATTCAATTTTGAACTACATGCACATGCTCCAGTGCATATAAATTGGTTGAAAAATCAAATATGTGTCCTTGGGTGCATGCTTAGGTCCCATGCAAGAAATGGGAATGAATTTCAAACACCAGGGCACCGTTGATTGCCAGCAAAACATTGAGATGCCTGGTTTTTAAATTCTAGTAAATCCAAAACTCGTCTGAAATTCAGGAAACTTGGCATGCTATCATGGAATGGCACCCGAGATGATGTGGTATTTTTCGTGTCCATTTTGAGAGAAGGCGCACTCGAATAATGACAGCCAACAAAGGCATTTTGATAAAATAGCTGCCACTTTAATATCTCAAACATTTGTATAATTCAAACCGCATGCGTTCTGTTAACCATTCACGTGATGCCACATGTCTTTGTTTTAATGGCTGTAGGAGGTGCCATGTGGACAGCCGCTTGACCTTGACTGAATGGGAGGCATGCGAGCGCAGACCGGTGCGTAGGCTGACCGAGAGGCGTGCAAGCTGTCCTCCAAGGCACAGGCTCACCGGGAAGTGTGCGAGTTGTACATTGTGCAGGCTCACTGGGAAGCGAGCCCTTTGACTTCCATGGCCGCCCCCCTTCCTCTCCATTAATGGTGCCCGAGCCGCTGTTTAATACAGGTGGCCTTACTGTTCGCCTCCCATTCCCCTCCCCCCGCAGACGTCCACCAATGCCATGGCACAGAATGATCATCCGCCACTAGTCTTCAAGTTTGGTGAAGTTGGCTCCGAGCCGGAGGACATAGAAAATAAGGAGGAATGGGGCCTCATGGACATGGCCCAGAACGAGCTGGCCGCGGCGGTTGCTGCCCCTGCTCCCGTCCCAGCTCCCATCCCTGCTTCCGCGCCAGCGACCATCCCCGTAGCATTGACGGGCTGGTCGCCGAGCACTATCACAGAGCTGGAAGCCGCGAGCGTCAGCGAGGTCTCCGCGGACCCGCGCGAGCTCGTGTGCATGCCAGCGCCAGCGCCAGCGCCCGTGCCCGTGCCCATGTGCGCCCCTCCACCCACCGTGGCGCTGGCCCCCGTGCATTTGGCTGCACCTGCCGCGCCCGTGCGCTCCCCTCCACCCACCGCGGTGCCGGTCCTCGTGCATTTGGCTGCACCCGCCGCGCCTGTGCCCGTGCCCCCCTCAGTGGCATGGGACGCTGCCGTCGACCTCTATATCTCAGCGGTGCCAGTTGTCGTCCTCCCGCGCCCCACCCGTCGATCGCGCGACGACATGATGTTTGATTTACAAGTGAAGAACATTTTGCTTTGTCTTGAAGACTTCAACAACGGCATCCCGGAGGACAACAACGAGAACGACGGCGTGGCACGCCGCCTGCGCCGCCGCCGGAAATAGTTTTTTTGTGGTTTAATATTGTATCTCGAATTCTCGATCATATGAATATAAATTAGCAGTGGGACTGAATGAAAGATATGGTTTGAAGAAACTTGCGCTTTTCTCTCTTAATGTACAGACTTATAAAACAATTTTATTTTGAAAAAAACGTCAATGGTTTTTAAATATAAAACACTCATCGCAAACATTTTAGTTAGAACACCTGTATGCAAACTGACAGCTTCCCCAGGAAGCCAAGGGAAAATGTGTCGAGCAGGATTTCTGCATCCCTTCAACGCAAACGGTTGTTTTGCATGACCCGTGTGCAACCACATACAAACAATTGGGTAAGATTTGCATATCTATCATTTTGGGTATGTTGCCATTTGTCAAACTGGAAAGATTGACATTTGTTGATCTAGTAACATTGCCATTTGTCAACCTTGTAACACCGTGATTTGTCAAAATATGCAGCTACAAATCACTAGCACTATCTAATTTTTGCAACTAAAATCACTAGCACTGTTCATATGGATACCACTAGAAGGCGTGAGTTCATGGACGCATATGCAAATGTACCATTGATTACATACAACAAGTCATCAACCCACAACGACAACGAGGATACATGTTGGATTATAGATCATTTCCAACAAAACATTCTAGTAAAGTTTTTCTCACACAACAAATAACAAAGCGATGAAATGAACTTCAGCTCAACCACTCATCGGCGTTGGAAACACTTGCTTTGAACTAGAAGTGATTCTCTGGGAAGGGCCAGCTCCTGTCAATCTCGAGACCAACGCAGGACTGATCATCGAGGCTGAAGCGGCCTATGTCAGGACCCATATTGGGACGGTAGGGAAGCATAGTAATGTCCGAGGTATAGATACATTTGCTTCTCATAAATGGTAGTAATGTTGTGTCAACGTAGCTAGATCGCCTTCCACCATCATTGGATAGTTTTGTCCAAGGAAGAGCGAGTTTCCTCCAAGACTTTCAATACCGAACCAGGGAGAAGGTGATGGCACTAGTACACTAGTATCCATCCTGAATACCCTGCAACGGATGTTGGAATAGGTCCGGAGAGTGCGACCATACGAGACAACACTGCTTCCTTAATAACATTAGCAGTGCCCTATATACAGACAAGAAGAGGTGATCCATCGGAATAAGTTGCCAGGCGCCACTGAGTATATGGGTCCTGCTTGTCCTCATGCCCGTGAATAAAATTTTCAAGTATAGGTGGTGGAATGTTCACAAGACCTTGCAAACACAAGAAGGTTAATTAGTAAAAGGAAATTAGCTAACCTGCATGCATGTGGATGAAACAATTATAATTACGGTGGAAGACAAACGTGCCGAATCATAAGGATTCCATGCAAAAAAAATGCCATGAGAGGTGGCAGCAAACAGAAGACCCTCGTATTGAATTGCATCACGGTACTCATCCGTGTATAGAAATTGATTTTTAAGCAATATCCATCGAGTCGAACCATGAAGGACGGCAACAAGCTTGTCGAAGATAGCGACAACACAAGCATTCCTATAACCCCAAGATCGATTGGGAACTTGACAAATTGCTATCTTCCGTAGATGACAGTCAGCATGATCGTATTTGAACTCACATAGAATACTGGTGTACTCAACCTCTGGGCAGTCGTCTGAGATTTTTGGAAGTGGAACCTGATATGTCTCCAACGTATCTATAATTTTTGATTGCTCCATGCTATATTATCTACTGTTTTGGACATTATTGGGCTTTATTATACACTTTTATATTATTTTTGGGACTAACCTATTAACTGGAGGCCCAGCCCAGAATTGTTGTTTTTACCTATTTTAGGGTTTCGAAGAAAAGGAATATCAAACGGAGTCCAAACAGAATGAAACCTTCGGGAACGTGATTTTCTCACTGAATATGATCCAGGAGAGTTCGAGCCTACGTCAAGCAACCAATAGGGAAGCCACGAGGTAGGGGGGCGAGCCTCCCCCCCCCAGGCACGCCCTCCACCCTCGTGGGCCCCTTGTTGCTCCACCGACATACTTCTTCCTCCTATATATACCTACGTACCCCGAAACGATCAGATACGGAGCCAAAACCCTAATTCCACGGCTGTAACTTTCTATATCCATGATATCCCATCTTGGGGCCTGTTCCGGAGCTCCGCCGGAGGGGGCATCGATCACGGAGGGCTTCTACATCAACACCATAGCCTCTCCGATGAAGTGTGAGTAGTTTACTTCAGACCTACGGGTCCATAGTTATTAGCTAGATGGCTTCTTCTCTCTTTCTGGATCTCCATACAAAGTTCTCCCCCTCTCTTGTGGAGATCTATTCGATGTAATCTTCTTTTGCGGTGTGCTTGTTGAGACCGATGAACTGTGGGTTTATGATCAAGTTTATCTATGAACAATATTTGAATCTTCTCTGAATTCTTTTATGTATGATTGGTTATCTTTGCAAGTCTCTTCGAATTATCAGTTTGGTTTGGCCTACTAGATTGATCTTTCTTGCAATGGGAGAAGTGCTTAGCTTTGGGTTCAATCTTGCGGTGTCCTTTCCCAGTGACAGTAGGGGCAGCAAGGCACGTATTGTATTGTTGCCATCGAGGATAACAAGATGGGGTTTTTTATCATATTGCATGAATTTATCCCTCTACATCATATCATCTTGCTTAAGGCGTTACTCTGTTCTTATGAACTTAATACTCTAGAAGCATGCTGGATAGCGGTCGATGTGTGGAGTAATAGTAGTAGATGCAGGCAGGAGTCGGTCTACTTGTCTTGGACGTGATGCCTATATACATGATCATACCTAGATATTCTCATAACTATGCTCAATTCTGTCAATTGCTCAACAGTAATTCGTTCACCCACCGTAAAATATCTATGCTCTTGAGAGAAGCCACTAGTGAAACCTATGGCCCCCGGGTCTATCTTTCATCATATTAATCTTCCAATACTTAGTTATCTTCATTGCTTTTGTTTTACTTTGCATCTTTATCCTAAAAATACCAAAAATATTATCTTATTATATCTATCAGATGTCACTCTCGTAAGTCATCGTGTAGGGATTGACAACCCCCTATCATGTTGGTTGCGAGGATTTATTTGTTTTGTGTAGGTGTGAGGGACTCGCGCGTAGCCTCCTATTGGATTGATACCTTGGTTCTCAAAAACTGAGGGAAATACTTACGCTACTCTGCTGCATCACCCTTTCCTCTTCAAGGGAAAACCAACGCAAGTGCTCAAGAGGTAGTAGAACCCGGTGACGAGTGTACACATTCACAAGTTCCCACTCGCAGTTGTACCCAATATAAACAACCCAATCTCCATTTGCGCCTACCCAAGCCTTGCCCTCAAGCGATGGCATCTTAACATCATATGTATCATTATCAAGCGGCATCAACTTACACAAGGCGAGGCTTCCCTCATCCCCGATCCAGTCAGCAGGGTCACGGCAAAGAAGATAGGGGAGATCAAACCGCTCCTGGACCCTTGGGTTCCTTATAATGATGTTATTAGTTGAGTCAAGAATGATCTTGAACGAACCTGCCATGCTAGCTGAGGTGATGACATCACACCGATCAATGAGGTCCTCCACCGCGTCATCATTCAGATTGGGGCAAGAATAACGGGGTCGTTTCTGGCTTGTTCCCTCCATGGAGAAGACGATCAAACAATGGCAGAAGGAAGGGTGAAGGCAAATGGAGGAGGGAGGAAGAGCTAGCATGCGACAGCGGTTCCAACTCAAGAGGGAAAGGCGAAGAGCCGGTGGATGGTTGCCACGGTACACGAAGAGGCGCCTGGGGAGCGAACGACTGCCACAGAGGTCACACACTGACGACAAGGGCCGGGTGAACCGCATGCAATACCATCGCACAACACACACGTCTTGTTAAGTTGAACCATTTCTGTTCTCTTGTGTCAATGCAAACAGTTCATCCGAGCGAACCGCATGCCGTATATCGCACACACCTTGATCTGGCTGACCGTTTCTTTTGTGTTGCCTAATCACAAATGGTTCATTCTAGTGAACCGTATGTTGTATATCACACACACCTTCATCTGGCTGCCTGTTTCTTTTTTGTTGCCTAATCACAAACTGTTCATCCGAGTGAACCGTATGCTGTGTATCACACACGCCTTCATTTGGCTGCCCGTTTATTTTGTTCCTCCTCACCGCAAACAGTTAACTGAACTGAACTGTATGCCCTTCATCGCACACACAACTAAAATCTGAACCATGTTTGATGCATCCTGCATCTCAAATGTTTTGCACCTTTTTGACGGTTTTCATACACCATCTTTGCAATTATTGCATCGCACACAGTTTCTCGAAGGTCTCTAATCATAGTGTCGCGTTAGCAGCATCCTACAGTAGTGTATGTTATCCCTCCTCTAGGGTGTTATGTGAACGTCGACTACATGACACTTCACCATGATTTGGGCCTAGGGGAAGGCATTGGGAAGTAATAAGTAGATGATGGGTTACTAGAGTGACAGAAGCTCAAACCCTAGTTTATGCGTTGCTTCGTAAGGGGCTGATTTGGATCCACATGTTTCATGTATGGTTAGGTTTACCTTACTTCTTCTTTCGTAGTTGCGGATGCTTGCAAGAGGGGTTAATCATAACTGGGAGGCTCGTCCAAGGAAGGGCAGCACCCAAGCACCGGTCCATCCACATATCATACTATCAAAGTAACGAACGTGAATCATATGAACATGATGAAAACTAGCTTGACAATAATTCCCATGTGTCCTCGGGAGCGGTTTGCTTTATATAAGAGTTCGTCCAGGCTTGTCCTTCGCTACAAAAAGGATTGGTCCACCTTGCTGCACCTTGTTTACTTTTGTTACTTGTTACCCGTTATGAATTATCTCATCATACAACTATCTGTCATCGATAATTTCAGTGCTTGCAGAGAATACCTTGCTGAAAACCGCTTGTCATTTCCTTCTACTCCTTGTTGGGTTCGACACTCTTACTTATCGAAAGGACTATGATAGATCCCCTATACTTGTGGGTCATCACTGATACACACTTCTATGATGCTATTGAACACAATGGCATCATCTATGCGATCGACAAAGTAGATGGCACCACGTATTGCTGGGACGGCGCGTGTAAGTTGTTTCCGTCTGATGTTAATCATAACGCCATGACACTGTTTGAACTTTTTGTGATGATTGGCATATCCCTGTTTGAGCAGAATTTGAGTAGAAATATGACAATGTATTAGAGACGCCGTAAATCAGCTATATTTGGAATGAGTTAATTCATGCGATTGTGACCATGTCATTACGGCCAATTTGTACCCTTGAATAATCAAACGGTTAGGAAGATATGGATATTCTCCTTATTTTATAGTAATCTATATACTACTAAATATGAGTGTCTATCAATGGCCATGTTAGTTTCCTCATTTTCATGATGTAGAAACATGCATCACACAGTTGGTTTCATCTAACCATACATTAGGGAAGTAAACGTGCATATGGAGAACTCTATATTTGGCAGTAGTGAAATCATGTAATGCTTACCGTGTTTACATACCTATATTCGCCCTTCATCAATCAATGGCTAGAATAATATCCTCACAAAAAAATTGCCCATAGAACATGCGTATATAACAATGCATGGTTTGTTAGTTTCCTTGAAGAATTTGTTTGTGAGGACAGAACATGATTACATAACATGCATGTTATGGTAGTTTCCCGTGAAGAATCGATTGCGAGATAACATGAGTATAACCATGCATGGCACTTCTACATTTTTTAACCCAATATACATTTCCCTGTATTTTCCTCTCAGTTCCAACAGGGATATATCAATGTCGTTTCTTGCATTATCCTACTCATACTATGAACAATGCTGATCTTACATTAACAATGCCTGTCCTTTTTTATATGATGCAGTGTCCCTACAGTTGCCACCCTTTGTAATCACACCACCTTTGCCAAAAACAAGGAAACACAAATGGTTCCTTGCTCGATCAGACGATGGCAAAAGACTGATGATCATTCGCACACATGAGCCGGAAAAGTTATATTGCAAAACCCCACTGTGTACAAGCACCGTGAAATACATCAGTATCCAGATAGTGGTTGTTACGTCTATGAGCAAGATACCAGCTTGTTGGGGCCTTCAGGATTTTTGATTTAGAGGCGGGTAAATAGCCTTGGTTCACACTCTGTGTTTCTCGGACTCAGTTATCCGATTAACCAGGAGATCACCGTTGGCAAGGACCTTGATGGCAGAGAGGCTCTATTTGCTATGGAAAACTGTGTCTACACGGCGAGCCCTAGTACTTCGGGAGCAAACTCCCCTGATTGTCAATGATACAACCTACAGCCAAAAGAAGGTGAGAATGACAAAGGCATCTGGATTAACTTTGATCCTTGGATGTCTCAAGTCCGATAGGCAGTGATGTGGTTCAAGTCTTCAGGTTGATAGGTAATTGGGTTGTTGCATCTAAAGGGTGGAGTACTGGTGTCGCTGGATCACTGGCGCTGAAGCAGGGCTGCAAATTATGATGGTGTTGGATCATCCCTCTTCTAATGACTTGTTGTATTTGCTGCTTGTTCTGGATGGGTAGTTCTCTCTTTTGTTATGCATATTCCTTGTCATTTGGTCATCCTCGTCTATGGCACTCTTACTATGTAATAGTTGCCTCTATTTAGAATGTCATTCTCGTCTGGATCACGAGAGTCTAAGCACTGCAAATATGCCGTTTTGGTGGTGTAGCAAGACTTCTTATGAAATATCTTGCCTTGCTGTTTATGTCAGTAGTAGTCACTAGTCAGTGTTTGAATGTTGTATATATCGTTGTTTCGAACTATTTATTGTCTTGAACTGCTGGTGGGCTAAACGTGTGCAGATCGCGAAGGTGCCGTACCTTCGGTGCTAGGATCGATCGGATCGTGAAGACGTACGACTACATCAACCGCGTTGTCATAATGCTTCCGCTTACGGTCTACGAGGGTATGTAGACAACACTCTCCCCTCTCGTTGCTATGCATCTCCTAGATGGATCTTGCGTGTGCGTGAGAATTTTTTGGAAATAACTGTGTTCCCCAATAGTGGCATCACAATCAGGTCTATGCGTAGATGTTATATGCACGAGTAGAACACAAAGGAGTTGTGGGCGTGGGTATATACATATTACTTGCCATCACTAGTTGATTCTTGATTCAGCGGTATTGTTGGATGAAGCAGCTCAAACCGAAATTATGCATATGCATACGCGAGACTAGTTCTACCAACGTGCTTCGCACACAGGTGGCTAGTGGGTGTCAGTTTCTCCAACTCTAGTTGAATCGAATTCAATGAACAGGGTTCTTTCTGAAGATCAAAAAACAATCACTATACTACGTTGTGGTTTTTGATGCGTAGGTAAGAACGGTTCTTGCTCAGCCCATAGCAGCCACGTAAAACTTGCAACAACAAAGTAGAGGATGTCTAACTTATTTTTGCAGGGTATGTTGTGATGTGATATGGTCAAGACATGATGCTAAATTTTATTGTATGAGATGATCATGTTTTGTAACAGGGTTATCGACAACTGGCAGGAGCCGTATGGTTGTCGCTTTATTGTATGAAATGCAATCGCCATGTAATTACTTTACTTTATCACTAAGCGGTAGCGATAGTCGTAGAAGCAATAGTTGGCGAGACGACAATGATGCTTCGATGGAGATCAAGGTGTCAAGCCGGTGACAATGGTGATCATGATAGTGCTTTGAAGATGGAGATCAAAGGCACAAGATGATGATGGCCATATCATATCACTTATATTGATTGCATGTGATGTTGTAGCGACCCGACCTCAGACGGTCAAGTCTCTGTGCTTAAGTGTCATCCCTGGATCGGTATGCTGACACACACAGTACTCGAGGATTTATAACAGAGGTAAATCACATGTATAAAATAACGTAAATACTATTACCTCAATCCAAATAGCGGAAGTAACAACAAGGTTGTGGATTCCCATCAACACCAACGGCAAAGTTGAGTGTAGAGATCATAATCCTAAAGTATCACTTACTCATCGTAAGATAATCCTGCAACATGAGATGTTGCAGCCACGAAGGGTCAGTACATTGAATGTACTGGCAAATTCACACCATAGGAGAATGATGAATAAAGGCTATCACTACATGCATATTTGGCTGGTGGAAAAGCTCTATGGTTATAGTTTTTGCGAAAAGCCAACTTTTTCCTACTGCAAAGGAATATATTTTATTTAACTACAAAGTTGGTTGAAAATATTGAGAAGGTTCCTCCTACTCAATCCCAAAATAATAATCATTAACCCAACAAATTATTTAAGTAACGTGATGAGATCAATAGGATAATCCAAGTACCAGAGACTCAAGATTGTCCATAACCGGGGACACGGCTAACCATGATTAGATTGTACACTCTGCAGAGGTTTGCGCACTTTTCCCCACAAGAGTCGATCGCCTCCGTTGGGTTTCTCGCACTACATGGTGTTTGAGAAACGGATGACCGAGACACAGTCTTTCAGAAACATTAACTCTCTACTCCGGGTAGACCATACCAAACCTACAAAACCCACTACCTACTGATCCACCTCTTCAAGAGCTTCACGTAACTTACTCAACTATGCTAGAGCCCATAATAGCTTGTGGCTGCACACGGAAGTTTCTAGCATGAATAATCTTATGATCCCTTTGAGCCTGGGTGGTGAACCATAGGATGATCACACGGTAACCCCGTGATCTCCTAGGACAACACTGGTATATCCCTAGGTGTCCGGGCAAGTCCACTGGTATATCCCCAGGGTGCCCCAACCAATCCACCCAGATGTGTATTAAAGTAGCCACCTTAAGTTAAACCTTAATTAACAATAATCTCTCACATCTTTCATGAATTCTCTCAAACCAATCCAGGTCTACGTGCATAGCATAGCGATATAAGCATAACGTATAAGTAACTCCCATGGTTTGATAATAAAATGGCAATAGGTTCTACCTCATCATCTACTTCCCAACCCACATGTTACTGACATCCTAACCATGCAATGTTTGAGGATTGGAACTAATGCATAAAACTGGGTGATAAAGGGTATGATCAAAGTGTGAACTTGCCTGCAATGTTGATGAAGATGATTCGCACTCATAACTCTTGATAGTTCTACTCGTCACACTCCGGTCAATCTATCGTAAGCAAGCAATAGTAACCACACATAAGCAATCACTCAAAAGATCGGGAATAACGAATAAGACAATTCAGAAAATGTCAAAACCAAGCAAATAACTCTTGCAACATAAAACAATCTCTAACAGTACCAAAATTAAGTGAATTTGGCCTTATCAGAAAGTTTAGGTCAAGAGCTTCGATTTGCAAAAAGAATCAACTAAATCGGAGTTATGAAACTCAAGTTATGTTCAAAAGAAGTTTGAATATGAATCTGAACAAAATTTCAAAAATTTGATGTGACAGGTTCACTGGATAGGTGAAAATGAGACGAAGCTATAGGCGCTGGTTTCATCTAATTTGGATAAACAAGTGAAAAGTTATGGCTGTTTGAAAAATCAGGGCCAAGCTATTTTATGAAAGAAAAATAGCTACGGTTAAGGTCTAACGTATAAATACGTAGACTAATTGATAATCTAATTATTCTATTGTATTAGTTAAAAAAATAATAAACTACGGAAGTATAAGAAGAAAAAACAAAGAAAGATACCTTTATAAGGCAGAGAAAAGACAACTTTAGAGAGAGGAGACAACTTCCAGAAGTCGCGCCGGAGAGGAGAAAAATATTTTTCTTAAATGAATCTAGTCAAACCAAAATATTGATTTGACCCGAATCGGATGATTTTTTGGAGGCTCTATGGATCTATATTTATTGGTGGAAAAGAGACTTAGGGGTCAAAGGCTAGGCAATGTGGGACTAAACGTAGACGAAAATATACAAAACAGAGAAGAAAAGAGGCGGATGGGCCTAAAGGCCTTCGGTCGGCCGCACGCGCACGCTGCGGCTGCGGTTTAAAAAAAACAAAATCGGCCCAAGAGAAAAAAAATGAAAAGACTGGCTGAGCCTGGCCCATTAAGAGAGAAAAAAACAATGGGGCGCCAGAAGCTACTATATTGCGCATGTAGGCGATAAGTAAATATGGGCCGCACGTACAGTTTTTTTAAATAGAAATAGAAGGAAAACCGAATAGCAAACATAAAATAAAAACTTTATATAGGCATATTATATATCAAAATTTTCAGAAAAAGATTTTCTACGACATGGACATTTTTATAATGCCGATTAAAATCCACAGAAATTTAGATAATTCAAAGAGTGCTACTGATCTAATAAATTCCAATAAAAAACATTTTAAAAATATCAAAATGATTTCAAATTTATTTCTCTCCAATTTTCTGTTGTAGGGAATCATGTTACCCTAATTTCCATATATTTTATTTTTGGAGAAAAATAATTTGAATAAAACTCAAATAACTCCAAATTGAAAATAAATTCAAAAGAACTTTGAATTTAATTCTTTGAAACTCCCAACTCATATTTCATATAATTTGAAGAAGTCATTTTATCTTCTCTCATGAAAATCATTGAGCTGCATGAAGTTTATGAATTGAAATATTTCCAAATGAAATTCAATTATTTTCAAATACCCTTTCATTTAATTTAAATGGAAGAAGTCATATCATCTTCGCTCACGGGTTTTGTATTTGAAAAGAATTTGAATTCATGGAAATCAGAAAGCAAATATGAAAGTTTGGGAAAGTCCTTTTATTCCCTCTCATTTAACTTTCAAAAACTTTCGAATTCACTCACTTTCAGTCAATCAATCAATCAAACAATCAATCAAATCTATCTATTTAATATAACATTCCAAAATTTAGAATTTTGGTATGTTACAAACCTACCACCCTTAAAATGAATCTCGTCCTCGAGATTCAGAGAGGCTGGAAAGAAATAGGTTAGGTTTGGGGTCTCCTCAAAATCCATTGATTGTCGCAGGAGGGGGTTTGGGGTGCTACCACCCTTAGAAGCATGGTTACGGTTCCATCAAAACTCATATACTTCATCCATAATGTTAACAGTGTCGGTCTTCTCAGATCTTCAGGATAATTCCTTATCTGGGCTCTTTCGGTAGTGGCATAACCCTTTCCTCAATTCTTGTGTCTTTCATCTAGGTAAGGTTCTTCTGTGACTGGGTCTTCTTAGCTGACGGGTCTGGCGCCAATACTAAACAACTATCGATATCTCATGGTGGTCAACCATTTATGGTTTCTCCTGCAGGAAATGGGTCTGGGTTGATCCTCACCGTATAACCTACGGTTGGCAAAAACTGCCTTGTACAAGGAAAAAATACCTATACCATTCTAAGGCTTAAACAAGGTTTTGATCGTCGTCTCTCTACTATAGGTAAGTCACTCAGATTTACCATCCCATATAGCAAGGTGAATAATAAGAGTAAGTCGGTATGGTGATCAATCCATCCCACACCCAAATCATTACCTTGTATACGGTTTAGCGAATCTCGCATTCTAAAACTCGGCCATCCTCACAAGCATTGCAGAATTTCTCTTGTCCATGAACTGCGTTCAGAATAATCCATTGATTCTGCAAGCCAAACAAACATCTATCGTTCCTTCATAACTCTCAGGTTTTGTGTTACTCCTATAAAATTGTCTACCGATAAACGTCGTATCTTCCTCCAGGGTTTTTCCGTCAGCAAGAATGTGCTTGCTTCTTGGCAGGTCCTGGGGCCTGTGTGTCAGGACCCCGATCCTAAGTCACACCGATCTAGCATGTAACACCTCATATCACTTTGCGGCCTCACGCACGGTATTCCCACGGGTGCCACCTTACCTGGCCCGGGACCGTTTGCGCCTTTTGGCTCACGTATATGATAGTGTCGCTAGCATCCATATGACAAAGAACCCGGGCTGACATGGCTAGTCGTGAACCCAAAGTGGCACTAACTTACAGGGACAGGCATCCATGACCCAGCATCGAACGTGTCGGTCATCAGCGAGTGAATCCAGGCTGTAGCACTGGGCTAGCAGGACTCCGGTGAACGGGGCTGTAGCGGGCTAACAGGACTCTGGTATTCATCGCGTGACATTTCCCCGAAGGGACAGACACAGGAACGAAGAAGGACACATGCCGGCCAGCCTAAGTGTTCCGGAGCAGTAGCAAGCTACCATGGCTCAGTGGAAACACTAGGAGACATTTCCCGGTAAGAGAGGCTACTAAAGATAAACAACTAGATAGTCAGATCCCACACATACCAAGCATTTCAATAATATACACACAATATGCTCGATATGTGCAATACAACATGGCATCACAAAATGACTCTACGACTCAAGTAGTTCATTCAATAGGCTCCGAGGAGCGAGATATTACAAACATGGGTCTCATGACCCAACAATCAGAGCATACAAGTCAAAGCACAAGCGGAAGCTTAACATGTCTGAGTACAGACAAATATAAATGAAAAAGGTTGAGAAGCCTGACTATCTACCAGATCCTGCCGAGGGAACAGGATCGTAGCTGAGGTAACAAGCTAAACGTCGAAGTCCACGCGGAACTACTAGCGAGACTGAAGTCTCTCTACAAAAACATAAATTAAGCAACGTGAGTACAAATGTACCCAGCAAGACTTACATCAGATCTATCTACATATGCATCATTATCAACAAAGGGGGTGGTGGAGTTTAACTGCAGCAAGCCAGCTTTGACTCGGTAGCTAACCTGAACTACGACTGCAAGTAACTCTTTTGAGGTGGCGCACACGAGTCCACATATTCACCATATCAATACACCACTATG
Source organism: Triticum dicoccoides (assembly GCF_002162155.2). Taxonomy (NCBI): domain Eukaryota; kingdom Viridiplantae; phylum Streptophyta; class Magnoliopsida; order Poales; family Poaceae; genus Triticum; species Triticum dicoccoides. The sequence continues at coordinate 180,972,877 of NC_041386.1, read as the reverse complement.
GATCCGCTCTCGTCTCCCTACGAGAACGCCATCCATAGCACTCACGCTTATCTTGCGTATTTTAGAGTATCCACTTTCACTTGTCTATGAACTATGCAAGGGGTCCAAGTTTCCATATCCGAGGAATCCGGCTATTCGAATAGATGATGTTAACCCTGCAGGGGTGTACTTCTTCACACACGCTCTCGCCACTTACCGCCCTGTACACGTCATGTACCTCGGCAACCTTCAAGCGGAAGCCGGGCGAGGGAGTCGGCCACGACCTGACTAACCGAACAAGTCTCTAGTCCAGGTTTATCGCCTATTCGGGTTCCATCCGCAAGGAGATCCGGCCAAGGTGTCGCTTACGGCCCCAAACGATGTGAGCAGGGTTCCCAAGCCCACTATCCGGGTGCCACTTGGTACACCGTGCCACTGTGCCTAGTCTGTCCCAAGCCCACCTGTACCGGGTGCCACTTGGTAGACTACTAACACTACCTACAAACACCAGAAACTAGTTGCAACTCCTGGACAAAGATCATGTTGATTAATAAGTCGAGAGGGGTCGAGTTACCGGAACCCAATGTGTGGTAGTAACTGGTCATGGATCACAAACACAGAACTCAGTTCCTGAGGACGGCTGCAATGAGACAACCCACCATGTACTCCTACATGGCCTCTCACCGCTACCTTTACCAAATCGTGTTCACACACTTAGCTCACACACAGTAGGACATGTTCACACGCCTCTGATTCATCCCCGATGAATCAGACCTGACTCAACTCTAAGCAGTAGCAGGCATGACAAACAAGCATGAATGAGTAGGCACATCAGGGCTCAAACAACTCCTACTCATGCTAGTGGGTTTCATCTATTTACTGTGGCAATGACAGGTCATGCAAAGGATAAAGGGGTTCAGCTACCGCAACAAGTAATAGATGAATCGTTGTTGTCCTAATGCAGTAAAAGAGAGCAGGAGCGAGAGAGTAGGATTGTATCGGAATGAACAAGGGGGTTTTGCTTTCCTGGCACTTCTGAAGATAGTATAGCTCTTCATCGGTGTCATCGATCACATCGCCGGTACACGTCTATCGAGAGGGGACAATTACCGGCAAGCAAGGAGAAACACAATCAATGCAATGCGACAATATGATGCATGCTATGACATGGCAATATGAATGTGTTTTGGGCTAATGCACTTAGCTATGATTTAAATGAAGTTGGTTTGAATACATGATTCAAACTCAAACTCCATATGTGGATATTTAAATGCCATTAATATGATTTGTGCTAAACAGCAGTTATAAGTTGTTCTAACATGCATGAAAATGGTACAGATGGATTCCTTGAATTTTTTTGATAATTTTTCATATATAAATTATTTAATTTGGAGTTACGGTTGAATTTCTATGAATTTCAGAAGTTTATACAATTTTCTAGAATTTCTGAATTATAATAATCCCAGTAATGATTTATGGCGTCAGCACCACGTCACTGTGACGTCAGCAGAGTCAACTGGGCTGGTCCGGGTCAAACCTGACCAGTGGGGCCCACTGGTCAGTGACTACGGCTAATCCTAATATAACTTAAACCTAACCTAGTTTAATTAGTCGGGCCGGGCCCGCATGTCAGTGAGTCAGTGGCTTAATTAAACTTAGTTATTAACTTAACCAAAAGTTAGCAGGGACGGGCCCACACGTCAGTGACCCAGGGGGGTCAAATCCCTGGTCAACCAGGCTAATCCACCGGCGTCTAGCCGCCGGCAACGACCAGACGCGGCGGTGGCTCGCCGGGATGGCTGCTCCGGCGCCCATTCGACGCGCGGAGGGGTTCTACAGGGAGCTCGAGCTCGTGCGCATCCAATGGAGCAAGCCAGAGGAGTTGGGGTTAGCTGTGGCGTCGGCAGCGGCGAGGGAGGCGGCGGCCGGAGTTCGGCCAACGGCGGGTTAGGCGATGCAGGGCGCTAGGGGAGGCGTTGGTGCGTGCTACGTGCTCCTGGTGAGGTGTGGAGCACGGTGGTGTGCCCGGCTTCGAGCCACAGTGGCTCTGGCCACGACGGCGACGAGGCACGGCGGCGGCGAGCGTCGGCCGTGGTGGAATATGGAGCTAGGGGACGGGAACAGAGGGAGCGAGCAAAGAGGAGGCAGCAGGAGCTCACAGGGAGAACGATGAGGTGGTCAGCGAGCTCGGGGGCGTCTTCGGTGCTGCGAATCGAACGGCGGCGATCGCCGGCCGTGGCGATGAAGATGGCGGTGATGGCGTGGCTATAGGGCACTCGGCGTCGCATGCGTCGTGGTAGAGCTTCATGGGGTCGGTACGGAGCTCAGGGATGCGAGGAGGGAGCGAGGGGGTGGCTGTGGCCGCGGCGAACGGCATCGGTGGCGACGAGCTCCGCTCGGGCAGAGAGGGAGAGAGAGCAGAGGAGAGGATGAGGCGAGGGAGAGAGTGAGAGAGAGCCAGGGGCTGCGTGGCGCTCCGTGGCGTGGATTAGGACGAAGGGCGGCCTCCAGCGCGAAGCAGGAGGTGGCCGGGGCTCTCGGGCACGCGCCACGCCTCGCCTCTGCCTACTGGCAGAGGAAGACGACGAGCGGCGAGGTAGATGGGCTGGGCTGGGCCGCTGGAGGAGCTGGGCCAGGTAAGTGGGCGCCAGGTAAGTTCTGTTCTGTTTCATATTTTTCTTCTGTTTTGTTTTTCAATTTATTTTGCCACTGTTTTGAATTTAAAAATAATTCAAACAATGCCAAAAGCTCCTCTGAATATTTTTATTTTGCTAGATGGACTTTTCCAAAAGCTCATAAAATATTTCAGGGATATTTGAAATTATATTCTAATTATATGAATATAATTCAAATTCAAATAGCTAATGATTTAAATTCAAAGTCCCAAAAATAAATCCTTAAAAATGTTCAATATTTTGGTTGGGACCAGAACCCTTGCCAAAAATTATCAAATATTTAAGAAGAGCATTTTGGAACAATGAATGAGATTTTTAGGGTTTTTGCCCTTCTTTTATTTAGGGTTTTGAGGCTTCCAAATTTCCTCAGTTCAGGTTTCAAAAATTTAAACATGATGCACACATGGAAGCAAGCATAGATCAGGCCAGAACTAGGGATGTGACAACTCACCCCCACTAAACAAAAATCTCGTCCTGAGATTCAAGTGTAGGGTAAGACGATGGGAAACGCAAACTAGCACAATCTTCACGATCCAGGTTGCACTTCATAGGAACGTTGATTCGATCACCATCTTCGTCTTGACGTCTAGTTCTGAGAACTCCAACTAGCATGACAGCAAGAGGAAAAGGACAACTCCGGAAGAATCGACCTTCTCAAAGGTCGAACAACTCAGGATTAACTCTCGGAATGTGACATAGCAACATCTCTCGAGCCGAGAGACGAAGCATACCTCTAGAGGGATGGAGTGGAGCAGATGATGAGGTTCACTAGGTAGACAACAATTCCACACCTAAGAAGGTGGTAAACGATTGTCAACGTAGCGAGGAGTTGAATTGCCATGATACCACGACGAAACATCCTGGAGGAGGGTGATTCATAGATTATTACCTTAAGTGGCGAAAAGAATTACCTTTGATTCAAGGATCATTGAAACTCTTTATACCAGCTTAAGGCAAATCATAATCGATCATTTAGAGGGGTTCGGTAGAATGGCATACTCGAACTTGGATGATGTGGATTACCTTGTTGAAGACAACATAATGGATGAATTTGCTTACCACCGGAAATGGAAGAGACCCATGGTAGAATGGCACATTGGTGGTGCAAGCTAGGAACAAAATGCAAATGCTGGGAATGATTCTGGTAACTGGGGAAGAACCCAGCAATAGAGAGTGAATCCACTGTTTGAGAAGTTATAGTATAACCGAGGAAGCTGAGAGCAAACCCAGTTAGTGCCGATGATAACACCTAGCGCTTGTGCGTGCTCTCAAGAACTTGAGCATTTCCATATTCATCAAGGTTTTACCAACATCCGTGTCAAGGATCCTGGCAACACAATATACGACCATGATGAACAACGATGGACGATGCAAATGCAAAGGAAGATAACACTTTCTCAGATTTCACCTTAGCGAGGCCAAGGAAACAAAATCTGGATGATCGACCGAGAGACATTTAGCATTCCGCTCCTAATGTTCTCCTTGATGTGCTAGCGTAAAACACCCATTCATTGAAATGGTTTGGTAACTAGGCATCAAGTAAAAGGTCGGACTTCGGGAGCAATAGAATCCATAAGGAACAGGTACGGAGGTAAATCCTACGAAATCCTTATGGGGAGGTGGCCAACTTCCTCAAACAAGATACTACAATAATAGGTCTTCCGGCTGGGTGTGTTGGCCACGACATCCATTTTACCGGTTATCGAGGGACCAATATTATAGTTCTTGGGAAATGTTCCAACCATCATATTTGCCTGAGACTCAGATGTGGTTGGTGTCAGGGTATTCCAGACTCATCGAGTCTAGGAAGAAAAATGAAAGTTTACAACACCAATCGACGAGATGACGTTGCGAGATTCTTGGGAAATGAACTACATAGCAAGCTCCAAAACATGAGCTGGTTCTGCTACACACGTGTGAACACGCTGTCCCAGACAAGCATGACCACATGGTAGTCTTATAATAAAACACTACCGAGTTCTGGTTGGGAACCATCATCGAGGATATCAAAGTCCTTGTGCACTTATCGATGAACTTCTTATCCTTGAGCAAACCAATCAGTGGCTTGGTGTGCTAGGGAATACATATGGAATGAAGATGACCAGTCTATCAGGCCATAGAATACTCTGCACGTGCATGACTGACTTGGGATGATTCCAGAGGAGCAAAACGAACTTTCTCGAATTCACGACGGCAACTTACATCAAATGCACGTGAGTCAAAGGAAGTCACTTCTTTCATCCAAACATATACTTCATAAACGGGGCATGAAGAAAATGCTTACACAAGTTTCCAACACTAGCTTAATGTTCAACAAAATCATGGAGGAGATAAGGATGTTGTCAATGGGCTCAACAACAATTCATTCGGGTTCCCTTTTAAAAGGAATTCCATAGTTAAGTGAACACGGTGATAGCATTGGTCAGACCAAAGAGTATAATGGTGTATGCTCGAGGAAAAACCACGAGTAAGACAACATTACGAATATCGTTGGTTCTGATTTGATTTGACGATAGCCCATACTCAATCAAAGGTTTGGGTAAGATAATAGATCCAACAATTGTTCACAGGGACCAATTGATGAAGATACCATCTTTCTTCAACACACACACACACACACACACACACACACACACACACAAAAAGATATCCCTTAACATGTACTAAGTCAGGCAAGCTTTTATCTTCCAACTCTCCAAGTTGTTGTTCAGCTTAGCCAACTAGCTCAGGGGTATCCCACACAGATTCTTGGAGAAGGGGTGGTTACAGGATAAACCAACTTGATCACGAGCTCAACATAACAGTCAGGTGACAACCTGGTAATACTTCCGAGAAGATATTCGGAAAATCACGAACCACCGATATGTCTCTAAGCTCGAGAACAATCTTGCTTTTCAGGGCAGAATGATATGATAAAAATGAGCGAGGACTTGACAAAATCCTAACTCACCAATCGAAATGTGCACCAGGAAGATGGACAAGGTAGCACGATCAATCTTAGAATGATGATTCAAGAACCAACACGTTAAGAATGAGGTTATTGTCCATTTAACTACCAAGCAACGAGGTTGCTAGGAATATTGATTTCGCACATCACGATTCACTTGTCGACATTCCGGTTACGATAACACGGGAACCGAAGAATGAACAATGATGGCAAGAAGTATCACTGTACCAAGAGTTCATAGGGTGGTGTGCAATTCCTATAACATTCCCGATATAAAGATGGTAATACTTCAGGGTAGAACAGAATCAAAAGCTGGATTGGCATTTTGATCTGCGGAATACAACTGCTTTGACCAAATCCTAGATATGGATGAGGTGCTGGAGTTTGTTTCTCCTAGTCATTCTGGAATAGAATGGCTTGACAGACCACAAGAGTAATAGGCATCAATGAACGAATGCACACATAATCTTGACTATCAATTGATAGACGAGGGTCAGAAGACAACTAAAGAGAGACAACTCAAGGAACATACGACTTTCTGAGTTGTGGATGCATGGTTTAGCATGTCAATCGAAGTTCAACATATTTCTTCCGGATAACCCATGCAGGAAGGTAGAACTGGCAGAGCCACAATATATAATGGAGAACTCATCAAGAGCACTCTGGTTGTGATCGTTCAGTTCAACGAGGAACTTCTGCCATAAGTAGTTCATGGTATTTGGAAGAAGAAGATACCACGGACTTCAAGGACTATCGCAAGGTTACTAATAACCTAAGGGAGCTAGCAATTACTATCAACATGAAGTAAGTAGGGTGAATCTCGGGTTCAAAACCCAGAAGTGAAATGCCTACTAACTAAGTGGCATCACGGGATGCTTACAAGAATGATGGCCAGAATCATCACACTGGGACACAAAACATGGCTAGACTACTAGATGATCCCCTGAGACACCTAGGGTCATAATAATAACTCCAACATAAATGTCGAGGCAATAAATTACCTCAACTCAACAATTAGTGTGATTGAGCTGGCATAAAGGAACATCGAAACCAGAGGGAAAGGATTTTGCAAATGCATCAGAGTATTTAGAAACCTGGGATGACTCGGACAGCATAACGGCTGTAAATGCTCAGAAAAGACTTGAGACATTCACAGAAATGGTGGCATAACCACTCAGGAGCACAATACCAAGGTTTCGAGATCAACAGTTAACATACAGAAGTAGTAGAAACTGAACTCAAGCTTAAATCCAGCAATCTTATAAGTCTACAGATTAGTAACACGTGATCTTGATAGAAAGAAGAGATAGCCTAGTTCTTAATCCCCGTAGAAAAAAAAAATGACTCAGATCAGAAGGGCATAAGGTATAAGGAGTAAAAAGAGCCTTACGTTCCATCCCACAATCAATTCCCTTATATAACTAAAGCATTTCTAGACTCAACTTCGACCAGTTTGGCTTGGTAACCCTACAGGCAGTCAAGCTCTGATACCAACGCTGTCAGGACCCTGATCCTAAGTCACACCGATCTAGCATGTAACACCTCATATCACTTTGCGGCCTCACGCACGGTATTCCCACGGGTGCCACCTTACCTGGCCCGGGACCGTTTGCGCCTTTTGGCTCACGTATATGATAGTGTCGCTAGCATCTATATGACAAAGAACCCGGGCTGACATGGCTAGTCGTGAACCCAAAGTGGCACTAACTTATAGGGACAGGCATCCATGACCCAGCATCGAACGTGTCGGTCATCAGCGAGTGAATCCAGGCTGTAGCACTAGGCTAGCAGGACTCCGGTGAACCGGGCTGTAGCGGGCTAACAGGACTCCGGTATTCATCGCGTGACATTTCCCCGAAGGGAAAGACACAGGAACGAAGAAGGACACATGCCGGCCAGCCTAAGTGTTCCGGAGCAGTAGCAAGCTACCATGGCTCAGTGGAAACACTAGGAGACATTTCCCGGTAAGAGAGGCTACTAAAGATAAACAACTAGATAGTCAGATCCCACACATACCAAGCATTTCAATAATATACACACAATATGCTCGATATGTGCAATACAACATGGCATCACAAAATGACTCTACGACTCAAGTAGTTCATTCAATAGGCTCCGAGGAGCGAGATATTACAAACATGGGTCTCATGACCCAACAATCAGAGCATACAAGTCAAAGCACAAGCGGAAGCTTAACATGTCTGAGTACAGACAAATATAAATGAAAAAGGCTGAGAAGCCTGACTATCTACCAGATCCTGCCGAGGGCACAAGATCGTAGCTGAGGTAACAAGCTAAACGTCAAAGTCCACGCGGAACTACTAGCGAGACTGAAGTCTCTCTGCAAAAACATAAATTAAGCAACGTGAGTACAAATGTACCCAGCAAGACTTACATCAGATCTATCTACATATGCATCATTATCAACAAAGGGGGTGGTGGAGTTTAACTGCAGCAAGCCAGCTTTGACTCGGTGGCTAACCTGAACTACGACTGCAAGTAACTCTTTTGAGGTGGCGCACACGAGTCCACATATTCACCATATAAACACACCACTATGGATCCGCTCCCGTCTCCCTACGAGAACGCCATCCATAGCACTCACGCTTATCTTGTGTATTTTAGAGTATCCACTTTCACTTGTCTATGAACTATGCAAGGGGTCCAAGTTTCCATATCCGAGGAATCCGGCTATTCGAATAGATGATGTTAACCCTGCAGGGGTGTACTTCTTCACACACGCTCTCGCCACTTACCGCCCTGTACACGTCATGTACCTCGGCAACCTTCAAGCGGAAGCCGGGCGAGGGAGTCGGCCACGACCTGACTAACCGAACAAGTCTCTAGTCCAGGTTTATCGCCTATTCGGGTTCCATCCGCAAGGAGATCCGGCCGGGGTGTCGCTTACGGCCCCAAATGATGTGAGCAGGGTTCCCAAGCCCACCATCCGGGTGCCACTTGGTACACCGTGCCACTGTGCCTAGTCTGTCCCAAGCCCACCTGTACCGGGTGCCACTTGGTAGACTACTAACACTACCTACAAACACCAGAAACTAGTTGCAACTCCTGGACAGAGATCATGTTGATTAATAAGTCGAGAGGGGTCGAGTTACCGGAACCCAATGTGTGGTAGTAACTGGTCATGGATCACAAACACAGAACTCAGTTCCTGAGGACGGCTGCAATGAGACAACCCACCATGTACTCCTACATGGCCTCTCACCGCTACCTTTACCAAATCGTGTTCACACACTTAGCTCACACACAGTAGGACATGTTCACACGCCTCTGATTCATCCCCGATGAATCAGACCTGACTCAACTCTAAGCAGTAGCAGGCATGACAAACAAGCATGAATGAGTAGGCACATCAGGGCTCAAACAACTCCTACTCATGCTAGTGGGTTTCATCTATTTACTGTGGCAATGACAGGTCATGCAAAGGATAAAGGGGTTCAGCTACCGCAACAAGTAATAGATGAATCGTTGTTGTCCTAATGCAGTAAAAGAGAGCAGGAGCGAGAGAGTAGGATTGTATCGGAATGAACAAGGGGGTTTTGCTTGCCTGGCACTTCTGAAGATAGTATAGCTCTTCATCGGTGTCATCGATCACATCGCCGGTACACGTCTATCGAGAGGGGACAATTACCGGCAAGCAAGGAGAAACACAATCAATGCAATGCGACAATATGATGCATGCTATGACATGGCAATATGAATGTGTTTTGGGCTAATGCACTTAGCTATGATTTAAATGAAGTTGGTTTGAATACATGATTCAAACTCAAACTCCATATGTGGATATTTAAATGCCATTAATATGATTTGTGCTAAACAGCAGTTATAAGTTGTTCTAACATGCATGAAAATGGTACAGATGGATTCCTTGAATTTTTCTGATAATTTTTCATATATAAATTATTTAATTTGGAGTTACGGTTGAATTCCTATGAATTTTAGAAGTTTATACAATTTTCTGGAATTTCTGAATTATAATAATTCCAGTAATGATTTATGGCGTCAGCACCACGTCACTGTGACGTCAGCAGAGTCAACTGGGCTGGTCCGGGTCAAACCTGACCAGTGGGGTCCACTGGTCAGTGACTATGGCTAATCCTAATATAACTTAAACCTAACCTAGTTTAATTAGTCGGGCCGGGCCCGCATGTCAGTGAGTCAGTGGCTTAATTAAACTTAGTTATTAACTTAACCAAAAGTTAGCAGGGACGGGCCCACACGTCAGTGACCCAGGGGGTCAAATCCCTGGTCAACCGGGCTAATCCACCGGCGTCTAGCCGCCGGCAACGACCAGACGCGGCGGTGGCTCGCCGGGATGGCTGCTCCGGCGCCCATTCGACGCGCGGAGGGGTTCTACAGGGAGCTCGAGCTCGTGCGCATCCAATGGAGCAAGCCAGAGGAGTTGGGGTTAGCTGTGGCGTCGGCAGCGGCGAGGGAGGCGGCGGCCGGAGTTCGGCCAACGGCGGGTTAGGCAATGCAGGGCGCTAGGGGAGGCGTTGGTGCGTGCTACGTGCTCCTGGTGAGGTGTGGAGCACGGTGGTGTGCCCGGCTTCGAGCCACAGTGGCTCTGGCCACGACGGCGACGAGGCACGGCGGCGGCGAGCTTCGGCCGTGGTGGAAGATGGAGCTAGGGGACGGGAACAGAGGGAGCGAGCAAAGAGGAGGCAGCAGGAGCTCACAGGGAGAACGATGAGGTGGTCAGCGAGCTCGGGGGCGTCTTCGGTGCTGCGAATCGAACGGCGGCGATCGCCGGCCGTGGCGATGAAGATGGCGGTGATGGCGTGGCTACAGGGCACACGGCGTCGCATGCGTCGTGGTAGAGCTTCATGGGGTCAGGACGAAGCTCAGGGATGCGAGGAGGGAGCGAGGGGGTGGCTGTGGCCGCGGCGAACGGCGTCGGTGGCGACGAGCTCCGCTCAGGCAGAGAGGGAGAGAGAGCAGAGGAGAGGATGAGGCGAGGGAGAGAGTGAGAGAGAGCCAGGGGCTGCGTGGCGCTGCATGGCGTGGATTAGGACGAAGGGCGGCCTCCAGCGCGAAGCAGGAGGTGGCCGGGGCTCTCGGGCGCGCGCCACGCCTCGCCTCTGCCTACTGGCAGAGGAAGACGACGAGCGGCAAGGTAGATGGGCTGGGCTGGGCCGCTGGAGGAGCTGGGCCAGGTAAGTGGGCGCCAGGTAAGTTCTGTTCTATTTCATATTTTTCTTCTGTTTTGTTTTTCAATTTATTTTGCCACTGTTTTGAATTTAAAAATAATTCAAAAAATGCCAAAAGCTCCTCTGAATATTTTTATTTTGCTAGATGGACTTTTCCAAAAGCTCATAAAATATTTCAGGGATATTTGAAATTATATTCTAATTATATGAATATAATTCAAATTCAAATAGCTAATGATTTAAATTCAAAGTCCCAAAAATAAATCCTTAAAAATGTTCAATATTTTGGTTGGGACCAGAACCCTTGCCAAAAATTATCAAATATTTAAGAAGAGCATTTTGGAACAATGAATGAGATTTTTAGGGTTTTTGCCCTTCTTTTATTTAGGGTTTTGAGGCTTCCAAATTTCCTCAGTTCAGGTTTCAAAAATTTAAACATGATGCACACATGGAAGCAAGCATAGATCAGGCAAGAACTAGGGATGTGACACTGTGGGTTATGGCCCATCTCATCACTTGTAAACCTTGAACTTATCCTCTAGGCAACTTATCGTTATTCCAACATCCAACTTCCAACTTCCTAGCATAATTAAAATCCATCCAATTGTATTGTCTCCCTTCCTTCTATTTGTACAAGAATAAGATGTGATTACTCAAACTCATCATGGAGTTATAATCATTCCATAATACCAACATCATACCTCCTTTATATCCAATAGTAATTCATCTCTTCATCCTCGTGGGTTATCCCACATACCGAGATATAAACTTATACTTATGGAGTCCATACTCCACTTCATGGAACATCATTATCCTTTGCAGGGTCAAGCGTCCTTACAGGGGAATATTGCCCATCTCTTCATGGAACTTCTTCAACTGGGAAACGTGAAACACATCATGAACTCCTGACAGTCCTTCGGGTGACTCCAACTTGTTGGCCACTTCTCCCATATGCTCCAAAACTCGGTATGGTCCTACAAATCTCGGGGCTAACTTTCCCTTAACTCCAATTCGTTTAACTCCTCGCAGAGGGGACACACGAAGACATGCTCAGTCTCCAATTTCATAGACTACCTCCTTGCGTTTTTTTAGTCTGCATAACTCTTCTGCCTGGACTGAGATACCTTCAGTCTATCTCGAATCAACTTAGCATTCTCTTCTGACTCCTTGATCACATTTGGTCCAAACAACTGACGGTCTCCAACTTTATCCCACATAGTCTTGGTGTATCACACATATCGAGACAAAACTCGTATTCATTTTGTCCGAAATCCACTCAGTGGAGTATCCTTATCTTTTCCAGGGGTCAAGGATTCTTACAGGGTACTACCACCCTTAAAATGCACAAATCTTCCATAGACCATATTTCTCATATCCTCAGAAATGGTCAAAATCCTTCTTCATAGAGTAACAACTCATAAAATCCATATCAGTAGCAGCGATGCTAACTTTCTCAATTTCTCAAAGTATTACAATCTCCCGCACTTCCATTACATGCCTCAACTCAACACCTCAATATAAAAGAAAATGTTCTCACTTCTACTACTCCATTTCTTTTGTCGCAAACTCACTATCTAGCACAAGTCTCGTTCTCCTTGGGGCATCCTCTGGCAAAGTGCCCTGCTCTATTACAACGAAAACATATTACTTCTGACAAGTCTCGAGGTTTCCTTTTTGGGCAACTGCTGAGGTGGTGCCCTGACTCCTTGCACATGTAATAGGTGATATGACTCAGGTCCTTCCTGGTATCCAATCTACTTCTCTTCCTGGACTTTTCCGTTCCAATCATGGATTCTATTTCTTGTTGGTCATACTCTACTTCCTCCGTTGGGAATTCTACTAGATCCCCATTCAAACAATTCTGGGAGATGTGTCCTTCTTCTCCACATGAATAGCATGACTTGGTGCAGGGTTTAATTGGTTCTTCTTTGGGTGTGTCCCTGACATCTTCCTTCATCACGGGTTCTTCTAAAATTTCCATAAGGGCTCCTTTCTTTACTTCTTTCTTCTGCTGGATAGTTCTTTGTACCATAGGGTAAATGTGATACTGAGCAGGGTAGTGGGTAGTCCCTTCACACAAGAAACAAGTAATCTGCCTAGTTGGGCATTATTCAGCTAGGTGACTTTCTTCACAATTAGGACATTCATCCTTGTGTTCTTTATGGGTGTGTCCTATTTCTCCATAAATCTTGCATGCACAAGGTTTCTTCATATCCTTTCCATAAGGCTTCAACTTCTGGGACACAAGATGAGATCTTTGTAGAGTCAACTTAAATTCTTTCCAAGTGGTTACTCCTTGCCATCCATTCATGGTTTGGTACATCCTCCACCAAGTAGCAGCACCTCTTTTAAAGCACTGAAAAGCATGCTGGGTCATATCCTTTCCGACTACAGGGTTATTCTTCATGCGATCCTCCATGTTCTGAGTCCATCGGTCTGTGTCCAATTGACTCATTGGTCCAGAAAATACAAGCTCATCTCCATTCATCCTCTATTGGGTCCAAGGGTTTTGGGGTGAGATAAGAGAGATAGAGAGGGATACACACAATACAAACAATGGTTTTGAAAAGACAGATTTTATCTGTGGCTGTCGGAAAAACATCAAACAAATGACAGCTCACAAACGTCGCATCTAGCGTAGGCATATAATAGGGGTTTGGTCTTCTAAAGGTCAATAAATCTTCAACGTCGCCAAACTCTTCCAGTTTTGTTCATATCTCCGATGGGCTTCTTCCGATCATGCTTGTCCTTCTCAAGTTCTTTTGCCAGATCATCTCTGTTGACGCGAAATCTCTCATGACGTCATTTAATATTCTGGAGTTGCAATCCAAACTTCTGGGTTTCAACATCCTTGGCATGAGCCATGGTCCTACTGTCCTTAAGTTCCTGACAAATCTCCGGTATCTCGAGGGTGTAGCTCCTCCAGCTTGGCTACTTTCAGCTTCTGGTTCCTGAGTTCTTCACGAAATGCTTCCTTGTCTAATACGGCTTCCTGGAGCTCCATCTTAAAATTCTTGATGTACTACTCCAGATTCTGGCGATACACCAGCTAAGGTTAAAACTTCATCTTACTGTTAGGTGCTCCATCAGCCTTCTACCATCCAATCCTTCCGAAGAAATGCATGCTTAGCTCAGCTCGGTGACCATAGTATCAGTGCCAATGACATCGCGGATAACCGTGTTTCTGCCCTTGTCATTGCCATGAGCTATCTTCCATAGTTGATATCTCCTGCCTTAGGGTTTTCTTGACAAAACTTTGAGTTCTCAACTCTCCATGTTCCGGTCTTTCTCCAATACACCTTGATCTCGGGTATTGACAACTTACATAGTCTGCCAAGTTCCATAAGGGGTGCCTTCCTAGGTCATACAAATCTAGAAATTGTATAGGGCCCTTAAATTCTCCTAGTCTTTGGAGTCTTCAACCGTTGCAGTTTCCATTATTATAATGTATGGTAAAATCCTCTTCATTCTGAAGTGGTCTTAGTTGTCCGATATCCTGTACTTCTTAGAGTGGTCTCATCAGTCAAATCCTCGTTTGGTCAAAAGGGGAAAGGGGTATGGTCTAACTAAAAGGGAATATTTGAATAAGCTCAGAAGAGAAGAGAGGTAAAAGATCCTTTTGAAAAGAAAGTTGTAGAGAAAATATTTCCTATGGGCTTGCCAGTTTCTAGGGGTCACGTCCTACAGTCAACATGTGCTCTGATACCATCTTGTAGTGACCCGACCTCAGACGGTCAAGTCTCTGTGCTTAAGTGTCATCCCTGGATCGGTATGCTGACACACACAGTACTCGAGGATTTATAACAGAGGTAAATCACATGTATAAAATAATGTAAATACTATTACCTCAATCCAAATAGTGGAAGTAACAACAAGGTTGTGGATTTCCATCAACACCAACGGCAAAGTTCAGTGTAGAAATCGTAACCCTAAAGTATCACTTACTCGTCGTAAGATAAGCCTGCAACATGAGACGTTGCAGCCACGAAGGGTCAGTACATTGAATGTAGTGGCAAATTCACACCATAGGAGAATGATGAATAAAGGCTATCACTACATGCATATTTGGCTGGTGGAAAAGCTCTATGGTTATAGTTTTTGCGAAAAGCCAATTTTTTCCTATTGCAAAGGAATATATTTTATTTAACTACAAAGTTGGTTGAAAATATTGAGAAGGTTCCTCCAACTCAATCCCAAAATAATAATCATTAACCCAACAAATTATTTAAGTAACGTGATGAGATCAATAGGATAATCCAAGTACCAGAGACTCAAGATTGTCCATAACCGGGGACACGGCTAACCATGATTAGATTGTACACTCTGCAGAGGTTTGCACACTTTTCCCCACAAGACTCAATCGCCTCTGTTGGATTTCTCGCACTACATGGTGTTTGAGAAACGGATGACCGAGACACGGTCTTTTAGAAACATTAACTCTCTACTCCGGGTAGACCATACCAAACCTACAAAACCCACTACCTGCTGATCCACCTCTTCAAGAGCTTCACATAACTTACTCAACTATGCTAGAGCCCATAATAGCTTGTGGCTGCACACGGAAGTTTCTAGCATGAATAATCTTATGATCCCTTTGAGCCTGGGTGGCGAACCATAGGATGATCACACGGTAACCCTGGGATCTCCTAGGACAACACTGGTATATCCCCAGGTGTCCGGGCAAGTCCACTGGTATATCCCCAGGGTGCCCCAACCAATCCACCCAGATGTGTATTAAAGTAGCCACCTTAAGTTAAACCTTAGTTAACAATAATCTCTCACATCTTTCATGAATTCTCTCAAATCAATCCACGTCTACGTGCATAGCATAGCGATATAAGCATAACATATAAGTAATTCCCAAGGTTTGATAATAAAATGGCAATAGGTTCTACCTCATCATCTACTTTCCAACCCACATGTTAATGACATCCTAACCATGCAATGTTTGAGGATTGGAACTAATGCATAAAACTGGGTGATAAAGGGTATGATCAAAGTGTGAACTTGCCTGCAATGTTGATGAAGATGATTCGCACTCATAACTCTTGATAGTTCTACTCGTCACACTCCGGTCGATCTATCGTAAGCAAGCAATAGTAACCACACATAAGCAATCACTCAAAAGATCGGGAATAACGAAGAAGACAATTCGGAAAACGTCAAAACCAAGCAAATAACTCTTGCAACATAAACCAATCTCTAATAGTACCAAAATTAAGTGAATTTGGCCTTATTAGAAAGTTTAGGTCAAGAGCTTCGATTTACAAAAAGAATCAACTAAATCGAAGTTACGAAACTCAAGTTATGTTCAAAAGAAGTTTGAATATGAATCTGAACAAAATTTGAAAATTGAATATTTTAAAATTTTGATGTGACAGGTTCACTGGATAGGTGAAAATGAGACGAAGCTATAGGCGCTGGTTTCATCTAATTTGGATAAACAAGTGAAAAGTTATGGCTATTTGAAAAATCAGGGCCAAGCTCTTTTACGAAAGAAAAATAGCTACGGTTAAGGTCTAACGTATAAATACGTAGACTAATTGATAATCTAAATATTCTATCGTATTAGTTAAAAAATAATAAACTACGAAAGTATAAGAAGAAAAAAACAAAGAAAGATACCTTTATAAGGCAGAGAAAAGACAACTTTGGAGAGAGGAGACAACTTCCAGAAGTTGCGTCGGAGAGGAGAAAAATATTTTTCTTAAATGAATCTAGTCAAACCAAAATATTGATTTGACCCGAATCGGATGATTTTTTGGAGGCTCTATGGATCTATATTTATTGGTGGAAAAGAGGCTTAGGGGTCAAAGGCTAGGCAATGTGGGGCTAAACGTAGACGAAAATATACGAAACAGAGAAGAAAAGAGGCGGATGGGCCTAAAGGCCTTCGGCCGGCCGCACGCGCACGCTGCGGCTGCGGTTTTTTTTTAACAAAAAACAAAATCGGCCTAAGAGAAAAAAATGAAAAGGCTGGCTGAGCCTGGCCCATTAAGACAGAAAAAAATAATGGGGCACCAGAAGCTACTATATTGCGCATGTAGGCGATAAGTAAATATGGGCCGCACGTACATTTTTTTTAAATAGAAATAGAAGGAAAACCGAATAGCAAAAATAAAATAAAAACTTTATATAGACATATTATATATCAAAAAATTTAGAAAAAGATTTTCTACGACATGGACATTTTTATAATGCCGAATAAAATGCACACAAATTTAGATAATTCAAAGAGTGCTACTGGTCTAATAAAATCCAATAAAAATCATTTTAAAAATATCAAAATGATTTCAAATTTATTTCTCTCCAATTTTCTGTTGTAGGGAATCATGTTACCCTAATTTCCATATATTCTATTTTTGGAGAAAAGTAATTTGAATAAAACTCAAATAACTCCAAATTGAAAATAAATTCAAAAGAACTTTGAATTTAATTCTTTGAAACTCCCAACTCATATTTCATATAATTTGAAGAAGTCATTTTATCCTCTCTCATGAAAATCATTGAGCTACATCAAGTTTATGAATTGAAATATTTCCAAATGAAATTCAATTATTTTCAAATACCCTTTCATTTAATTTAAATGGAAGAAGTCATATCATCTTCGTTCAAGGGTTTTGTATTTGAAAAGAATTTGAATTCATGGAGATCAGAAAGCAAATATGAAAGTTTGGGAAAGTCCTTTTATTCCCTCTCATTTAACTTTCAAAAAGTTTCGAATTCACTCACTTTCAGTCAATCAATCAAACAATCAATCAAATCTATCTATTTAATATAACATTCCAAAATTTAGAATTTTGGGATGTTACAGATGTTTATCCATGCATCTTATTTTTCTTAGTTCGGCAGTAGCATTATAAGATGATCTCTCACTAAATTTCAAGGTATAAGTGTTCTCCCTGAATATGCACCGTTGCTACAGTTCGCCGTGCCGACACACCACGTGATGATCGGGTGTGATAAGTGAAGGAAATATGCCCTAGAGGCAATAATAAAGTTATCATTTATTTCCTTATATCATGATAAATGTTTATTATTCATGCTAGAATTGTATTAACCGAAAACATGATACATGTGTGAATACATAGACAAACAGAGTGTCACTAGTATGTCTCTACTTGACTAGCTCGTTAATCAAAGATGGTTATGTTTCCTAGCCATAGACAAAGAGTTGTCATTTGATTAACGGGATCACATCATTAGAAGAATGATGTGATTGACTTGACCCATTCCATTAGCTTAGCACTTGATCGTTTAGTTTGTTACTATTGCTTTCTTCATGACTTATACATGTTCCTATGACTATGAGATTATGCAACTCCCGTTTACCGGAAGAACACTTTGTGTGCTACCAAACATCACAAAATAACTGGATGATTATAAAGGTGCTCTACAGGTGTCTCCAAAGGTACTTGTTGGGTTCGTGTATTTCGAGATTAGGATTTGTCACTCCGATTTCGGAGAGGTATCTCTGGGCCCACTCGGTAATGCACATCACTATAAGCCTTGCAAGCAATGGAACTAATGAGTTAGTTGTGGGATGACGTATTACGGAACGAGTAAAGAGACTTGCCGATAACGAGATTGAACTAGGTATTGAGACACCGACGATCGAATCTCAGGCAAGTAACATACCGATGACAAAGGGACCAACATATGTTGTTATGCGGTTTGACCGATAAAGATCTTCGTAGAATATGTAGGAGCCAATATGAGCATCCAGGTTCCGCTATTGGTTATTGACCGGAGACGTGTCTCGGTCATGTCTACATAGTTCTCAAACCCGTAGGGTCCGCACGCTTAAAGTTAGATGGCAGTTATATTATGAGTTTATATGTTTTGATGTACCGAAGGTAGTTCGGAGTCCCGGATGTGATCACGGACATCACGAGGAGTCTCAAAATGGTCGAGACGTAAAGATCGATATATTGGACGACTATGTTTGGACACTGGAAAGGTTCCGGAAGGATTCAGACATTTATCGGAGTATCGAGGGTTACCGGAACACCCCCCCCCTCGGGAACTAATGGGCCTTGTTCGGCCTTAGTGGAGAGAGAGAGAGAGAGGGGCCGGCCAGGGTAAGAGGCGTGCCCCCTCCCCTTGAGTCCGAATAGGACAAGGAAAGGAGGGGGCAGCGCCCCCCTTGCCTTTCCCCTCTCCCACTCCTTCCTTCCCCCTCCTTCTTGGACTAGGAAAGGGAGGGGAAACCTACTTGGAGTAGGTTTCCCCCTCCTAGGGTGCGCCACCCCCTTGGCCGCCCTCTCCTCCTCCCCTCTTTATATACGGAGGAGGGGGCACCCCATAGATACAACAATTGATCTCTTGATATCTCAGCCGTGTGTGGTGCCCCCTCCACCATAATCCACCTTGATCATATCGTAGTGGTGCTGAGGCAAAGCCCTGCGTCGGAAGAACATCATCATCGTCACCACGCCGTCGTGCTGACAAAACTCTCCCACAACACTCGGCTGGATCAGAGTTCGAGGGACGTCATCGAGTTGAACGTGTGCAGAACTCGGAGGTGCCGTGCGTTCGGTACTTGATCGGTCGGATCGTGAAGACGTACGACTACATCAACCGCGTTGTGCTAACGCTTCCGCTTCCAGTCTACGAGGGTACGTGGACACACTCTCCCCTCTCGTTGCTATGCATCACCATGATCTTGCGTGTGCGTAGGAAAATTTGGAAATTACTACGTTCCCCAACAGTGGCATCCGAGCCAGGTTTTATGCGTAGATGTCATATGCACAAGTAGAACAGAAGTGAGTTGTGGGCGATACAAGTCATACTTCTTACCAGCATGTCATACTTTGGTTCGAGGGTATTGTTGGATGAAGCGGCCCGGACCGACATTACGCGTATGCTTACGCGAGACTGGTTCTACCGACGTGCTTTGCACACAGGTGGCTGGCGGGTGTCAGTCTCTCCAACTTTAGTTGAACCAAGTGTGGCTACGCCCGGTCCTTGAGAAGGTTAAAACAACACTAACTTGACGAACTATCGTTGTGGTTTTGATGTCTAGGTAAGAACGGTTCTTGCTCAGCTCGTAGCAGCCACGTAAAACTTTGCAACAACAAAGTAGAGGACGTCTAACTTGTTTTTGAAGGGCATGTTGTGATGTGATATGGTCAAGGCATGATGCTATATTTTATTTTATGAGATGATCATGTTTTGTAGCCGAGTTATCGGCAACTGGCAGGAGCCATATGGTTGTCGCTTTATTGTATGCAATGCAATCGCCCTGTAAAGCTTTACTTTATCACTAAGCGGTAGCGATAGTCATAGAAGCATAAGTTGGCGAGACGACAACGATGCTACGATGGAGATCAAGGTGTCGCACCGGTGACGATGGTGATCATGACGGTGCTTCGGAGATGGAGATCACAAGCACAAGATGATTATGGCCATATCATATCACTTATATTGATTGCATGTGATGTTTATCTTTTATGCATCTTATCTTGCTTTGATTGACGGTAGCATTATAAGATGATCTCTCACTAAATAATCAAGATATAAGTGTTCTCCCTGAGTATGCACTGCTGGGAAAGTTCTTCGTGCTGAGACACCACGTGATGATCGGGTGTGATAGGCTCTACGTTCAAATACAACAGGTGAAAAATAGTTGCACACGCGGAATACTCAGGTTAAACTTGACGAGTCTAGCATATAACAGATATGGCCTCGGAACACTGAGACCGAAAGGTCGAGCGTGAATCATATAGTATATATGATCAACATAGTGAAGTTCACCATTGAAACTACTCCATCTCACGTGATGATCGGACATGGTTTAGTTGATTTGGATCACGTGATCACTTAAGAGGATTAGAGGGATGTCTATCTAAGTGGGAGTTCTTAAGTAATATGATTAATTGAACTTAAATTTATCATGAACTTAGTACCTAATAGTTTCTTGCTTGTCTATGTTGATTGTAGATAGATGGCTCGTGCTGTTGTTCCGTTGAATTTTAATGCGTTCCTTGAGAAAGCAAAGTTGAAAGATGATGGTAGCAATTACACGGACTGGGTCCATAACTTGAGGATTATCCTCATTGCTGCACAGAAGAATCACGTCCTGGAAGCACCGCTTGGTGCTAGGCCTGCTGCAGATGCTGCTGACAACGTTAAGAACATTTGGCAGAGTAAAGCTGATGACTACTCGATAGTTCAGTGCGCCATGCTTTATGGCTTAGAACCGGGACTTCAACGACGTTTTGAACGTCATGGAGCATATGAGATGTTCCAGGAATCAAAGTTAATATTTCAAGCAAATGCCCAGACTGAGAGATATGAAGTCTCCAATAAGTTCTATAGCTGCAAGATGGAGGAGAATAGTTCTGTCAGTGAACATATACTCAAAATGTCTGGGTATCATAATCACTTGACTCAATTGGGAGTTAATCTTCCTGTTGATAGTGTCATTGACAGAGTTCTTCAATCACTACCACCAAGCTACAAAAGCTTTGTGATGAACTATAATATGCAAGGGATGAATAAGACAATTCCCGGGCTCTTCGCGATGCTAAAGGCTGCGGAGGTAGAAATCAAGAAGGAGCATCAAGTGTTGATGGTCAATAAGACCACCAGTTTCAAGAAAAAGGGCAAAGGGAAGAAGAAGGGGAACTTCAAGAAGAACGGTAAACAAGTTGCTGCTCAAGAGAAGAAACCCAAGTCTGGACCTAATCCTGAGACTGAGTGCTTCTACTGCAAGCAGACTGGTCACTGGAAGCGGAACTGCCCCAAGTATTTGGCAGAAAGAAGGATGGCAAGGTGAACAAAGGTATATGTGATATACATGTTATTGATGTGTACCTTACTAATGCTCGCAGTAGCACCTGGGTATTTTATACTCATTTTGTTGCTAACATTTACAACTCAAAACAGGGGCTATGGATTAAGTGAAGATTGGCTAAGGACGAGGTGACGATGCACGTGGGAAATGGTCCCAAAGTCGATGTGATTGCAGTCGGCACGCTACCTCTACATCTACCTTCAGGATTAGTTTTAGACCTGAATAATAGTTATTTGGTGCCAGCGTTGAGCATGAACACTATATTTGGATCTTGTTTGATGTGAGACGGTTATTCATTTAAATCAGAGAATAATGGTTGTTCTATTTATATGAGTAATATCTTTTATGGTCATGCACCCTTGAAGAGTGGTCTATTTTTGTTAAATCTTGATAGTAGTGATAAACATATTCATAATATTGAAGCCAAAAGATGCAGAGTTGGTAATGATAGTGCAACTTATTTGTGGCACTGCCGTTTAGGTCATATCGGTGTAAAGTGCATGAAGAAACTCCATTCTGATGGACTTTTGGAACCACTTGATTATGAATCACTTGGTACTTGCGAACCGTGCCTCATGGGCAAGATGACTAAAACACCGTTCTCCAGAACTATGGAGCGAGCAATAGATTTGTTGGAACTCATACATACAAATGTGTGTGGTCCGATGAATATTGAGGCTCGCGGCGGGTATCGTTATTTTCTCACCTTCACAGATGATTTAAGCAGATATGGGTATATCTACTTAATGAAACATAAGTCTGAAACATTTGAAAAGTTCAAAGAATTTCAGAGTGAAGTTGAAAATCATCATAACAAGAAAATAAAGTTTCTACGATCTGATCGTGGAGGAGAATATTTGAGTTATGAGTTTGGTCTTCATTTGAAACAATGCGGAATAGTTTTGCAACTCACGCCACCTGGAACACCACAGCGTAATGGTGTGTCCAAACGTTGTAATCGTACTTTACTGGATATGGTGTGATCTATGATGTCTGTTACTGATTTACCAATACCATTTTGGGGTTATGCTCTAGAGACAGCTGCATTCACGTTAAATAGGGCACCATCTAAATCCGTTGAGACGACGCCTTATGAACTATGGTTTGGCAAGAAACCAAAGTTTTCATTTCTTAAAGTTTGGGGCGGCGATGCTTATGTGAAAAAGATTCAACCTGATAAGCTCGAACCCAAATCGGAGAAATGTGTCTTCCTAGGATACCCAAAAGAGACTGTTGGGTACACCTTCTATCACAGATCCGAAGGCAAGACTTTTGTTGCTAAATTTGGAATCTTTCTAGAGAAGGAGTTCCTCTCGAAAGAAGTGAGTGGGAGGAATGTAGAACTTGATGAGGTAACTGTACCTACTCCCTTATTGGGAAGTAGTTCATCATTGAAACCAGTTCCTGTGACACCTACACCAATTAGTGAGGAAGTTAATGATGATGATCATGAAACTTTAGATCAAGTTGTTACTGAACCTCGTAGGTCAACCAGAGTAAGATCCGCACCAGAGTGGTACAGTAATCCTGTTCTGGAGGTTATGTTACTAGACCATGACGAACCTACGAACTATGAAGAAGCGATGGTGAGCCCTGATTCCGCAAAATGGCTTGAGGCCATGAAATCTGGGATGGGATCCATGTATGAGAACAAAGAGTGGACTTAGGTTGACTTGCCCGTTGATCGGCAAGCCATTGAAAATAAATGGATCTTCAAGAAGAAGACTGACGCTGACGGTAATGTTACTGTCTATAAAGTTTGACTTGTTGCAAAAGATTTTCGACAAGTTCAAGGGATTGACTACGATGAGACTTTCTCACCCGTAGCGATGCTTAAGTCTGTCTGAATCATGTTAGCGATTGCCGCATTTTATCATTATAAAATTTGGCAAATCGATGTCAAAATTGCATTCCTGTATGGATTTCTGGAAGAAGAGTTGTATATGATGCAACTGGAAGGTTTTGTCAATCCAAAGGGAGCTAATAAAGTGTGCAAGCTCCATCGATCCATTTATGGACTGGTGCAAGCCTCTCGGAATTGGAATAAACATTTTGATAGTGTGATCAAAGCTTATGGTTTTATACAGACTTTTGGAGAAGCCTGTATTTACAAGAAAGTGAGTGGGAGCTCTGTAGCATTTCTGATATTATATGTGGATGGCATATTGTTGATTGGAAATGGTATAGAATTTATGGGTAGCATAAACGGATATCTGAATAAGAGTTTTTCAATGAAAGATCTCGGAGAAGCTGCTTATATATTGGGCATCAAGATCTATAGAGATAGATCGAGACACTGAATTGAACTTTCACAAAGCACATACCTTGACAATGTTTTGAAGAAGTTCAAAATGGATCAATCAAAGAAAGGGTTCTTGCCTGTGTTACAAGGTGTGAAGTTGAGTAAGACTCAACGCCCGACCACTGCAAAAGATAGAGAGAAAATGAAAGATGTTCCCTATGCTTCAGCCATAGGCTCTATCATGTATGCAATGCTGTGTACCAGACCTGATCTGTGCCTTGCTATTAGTTTAGCAGGGAGGTACCAAAGTAATCCAGGAGTGGATCACTGGACAGCGGTCAAGAACATCCTCAAATACCTGAAAAGGACGAAGGATATGTTTATCATTTATGGAGGTGACAAAGAACTCGTCGTAAATGGTTACGTCGATGCAAGCTTTGACATTGATCCGGATGATTCTAAATCACAAATGGGATATGTGTTTTTATTAAACGGTGGGGCTGTCAGTTGGTGCAGTTCTAAACAAAGTGTCGTAGCAGGATCTACATGTGAAGCGGAGTACATAGCTGCTTCGGAAGCACCAAATGAAGGAGTCTGGATGAAGGAGTTCATATCCAATCTAGGTGTCATACCTAGTGCATCGGGTCCAATGAAAATCTTTTGTGACAATACTGGTGCAATTGCTTTGAGAAAGGAATCCAGATTTCATAAGAGAACCAAGCACATCAAGAGACGCTTCAACTCCATCCGGGTTCAAGTCTAGGTGGGAGACATAGAGATTTGCAAGATACTTACGGATCTGAATGTTGCAGACCCGTTGACTAAGCCTCTTCCACAAGCAAAACATGATCAGCGCCAAGGTTCCATGGGTGTTAGAATCATTACTGTGTAATCTAGATTATTGACTCTAGTGCAAGTGGGAGACTTAAGGAAATATGCCCTAGAGGCAATAATAAAGTTATTATTTATTTCATTATATCATGATAAATGTTTATTATTCATGCTAGAATTGTATTAACCGGAAACATGATACATGTGTGAATACATAGACAAACAGAGTGTCACTAGTATGCCTCTACTTGACTAGCTCGTTAGTCAAAGATGGTTATGTATCCTATCCATAGACAAAGAGTTGCCATTTGATTAATGGGATCACATCATTAGGAGAATGATGTGATTGACTTGACCCATTCCATTAGCTTAGCACTTGATCATTTAGTTTGTTGATATTGCTTTCTTCATGACTTATAGATGTTCCTATGACTATGAGATTATGCAACTCCCGTTTACAGGAGGAACACTTTGTGTGCTACCAAACGTCACAATGTAACTGGGTGATTATAAAGGTGCTCTACAGGTGTCTCCAAAGGTACTTGTTGGGTTGGCGTATTTCGAGATTAGGATTTGTCACTCCGATTGTCGAAGAGGTATCTCTGGGCCCACTCGGTAATGCACATCACTATAAGCCTTGCAAGCAATGCAACTAATGAGTTAGTTGCGGGATGACGTATTACGGAACGAGTAAAGAGACTTGCCTGTAACGAGATTGAACTAGGTATTGAGATACCGATGATCGAATCTCGGGAAAGTAACATACCGATGACAAAGGGAACAACATATGTTGTTATGCGGTTTGACCGATAAAGATCTTCGTAGAATATGTAGGAGCCAATATGAGCATCCAGGTTCCACTATTGGTTATTGACTGGAGGCGTGTCTCGGTCATGTCTACATAGTTCTCGAACCTGTAGGGTCCGCACGCTTAAAGTTAGATGATGGTTATATTATGAGTTTATATGTTTTGATGGTTATATTATGAGTTTATAGTCCCGGATGAGATCACGGACATGACGAGGAGTCTCGAAATGGTCGAGACGTAAAGATCGATATATTGGACGACTATGTTTGGACACCGGAAAGGTTCCGGAATGTTTCGGACATTTATG
>NC_041386.1:180908770-180946781 GCF_002162155.2 Triticum dicoccoides | reverse complement strand
GGACTTGGAAACGGAGGGGCAAACCTACTTGGAGTAGGTTTCCCCCTCCTAGGGCGCGCCACCCCCTTGGCCGGCTCTCTCCTCCTCCCCCCTTTATATACGGAAGAGGGGGGCACCCCATATACACAACAATTGATCTCTTGATCTCTTAGACGTGTGCGGTGCCCCCCTCCACCATAATCCACCTCGATCATATTGTAGCGGTGCTTAGGCGAAGCCCTGCGTCGGTAGAACATCATCATCGTCACCACCCTGTTGTGCTGACGAAACTCTCCCTCAACACTCGGCTGGATCGGAGTTCGAGGGATGTCATCGAGTTGAACGTGTGCAGAACTCGGATGTGCCATGCGTTCGGTACTTGATCGGTCGGATCGTGAAGACATGTGACTACATCAACCGCGTTGTGCTAACGCTTCTGCTTCCGGTCTACGAGGGTACGTGGACACACTCTCCCATCTCGTTGATATGCATCGCCATGATCTTGCATGTGCGTAGGATTTTTTTTGAAATTACTACGTTCCCCAACAATAAGCTCTACGTTCACATACAAATGGTGCAAGCTAGTTTTGCACACGCGGAATACTCAGGTTAAACTTGACGAGCCTAGCATATGCAGATATGGCCTCGGAACACTGAGACCGAAAGGTCGAGCGTGGATCATATAGTAGATATGATCAACATAGTAATGTTTACCATTGAAAACTACTCTATCTAACGTGATGATCGGACATGGTTTAGTTGATATGGATCACGTGATCACTTAGATGATTAGAGGGATATCTATCTAAGTGGGGGTTCTTAAGTAATTTGATTAATTGAACTTTAATTTATCATGACCTTAGTACATGATTGTATTTTGCATGTCTATGTTGTTGTAGATAGATGGCCCATGTTGTTGTTCCATTGAATTTGAATGCGTTCCTAGAGAAAGCTAAGTTGAAAGATGATGGTAGCAACTACACAGACTGGGTCCGTAACTTGAGGATTATCCTCATTGCTGCACAGAAGAATTACGTCCTGGAAGCACCGCTAGGTGACAAACCTACTGCAGGAGCAACTCCAGATGTTATGAACACCTGGCAGAGCAAAGCTGATGACTACTCGATAGTTCAGTGTGCCATGCTTTACAGCTTAGAACCGGGACTTCAACGACATTTTGAACGTCATGGAGCATATGAGATATTCCAGGAGTTGAAGTTAATATTTCAAGCAAATGCCCGGATTGAGAGATATGAAGTCTCCAATAAGTTCTACAGCTGCAAGATGGAGGAGAATAGTTCTGTCAGTGAACATATACTCAGAATGTCTGGGTACCACAACCACTTGACTCAGCTGGGAGTTAATCTTCCTGATGATAGTGTCATTGATAGAGTTCTTCAATCACTGCCACCAAGCTACAAGAGCTTCATGATGAACTATAATATGCAAGAGATGGATAAGACAATTCCCGAGCTCTTCGCAAAGCTAAAGGCTGCGGAGGTAGAAATCAAGAAGGAGCATCAAGTGTTGATGGTCAACAAGACCACCAGTTTTAATAAAAAGGGTAAAGGGAAGAGGGGGAACTTCAAAAAGAACGGCAAGCAAGTTGCTGCTCAAGTGAAGAAGCCCAAGTATGGACCTAAGCCTGAGACTGAGTGCTTCTACTGCAAAGGGACTGGTCAGTGGAAGCGCAACTGCCCCAAGTATTTGGCAGAGAAGAAGGATGGCAAAGTGAAAGGTATATTTTATATGCATGTTATTGATGTGTACCTTACTAATGCTCACAGTAGCGCCTGGGCATTTGATACTGGTTCTGTTGCTAATATTTGCAACTCGAAACAGGGGCTACAGATTAAGCGAAGATTGGCTAAGGACGAGGTGACGATGCGCGTGGGAAATGGTTCCAAAGTCGATGTGATCGCCGTCGGCATGCTACCTCTACATCTACCTCCAGGATTAGTTTTAGACCTAAATAATTGCTATTTGGTGCCAATGTTGAGCATGAACATTATATCTGGATATTGTACTACAAAAAATACACTTCTGTGATGATACGTGCTTGTCACAATAGGTCGCGTTTTTGTCATGCATGTACATCCATGACAAATTTATGACAGAATCAAGATACTCATACCTGTGCTGTCGTAGAAGTGTTCCATGACATTACCAAAATTATCATCACGGAAGTGTCCACTTCCATGACGATAAATCGCGCGTCACAGAAGTGCTTTCGTCAAGGGTGACCGACACGTGGCATCCACCGTAACGGAACGCCGTTAAGCTATCAGGTCGGGTTTTGGATCCGATAACCCGTTAACAGCCCCGACCAATGGGGATTTTCCACATGTAAAATCATCATTGGCTGGAGGAAACATGTGTCAGCTCATCGTCAGGACAGATGTCATCCACTCATTGGACAGAAGGCGCCTATGATACGTTGACACGTGGCACGACCCAACACAGGCCCATTCCTGTGAAAAGGCCGGCCCGTTTGACTTGGTCAAAAGGTGGCGGGCCGGCCCATCAAAAGCTTGTTAACGGCCTGTTCGCATATATCCCATTTACAACCCGCTAACCCAAGGCCCGTTACGCCCTATCCGAATTAGACCCAGTAGCATCATCTGGGCCATCCAATATGATTCCAGCCCATTTTCACTTCTGGCCCATGTATGGCCCATGACGTCTTTCGGCCCATATGAGGCCCTATGTAACTCTTGGCCTATTAACGGCCCGTGGTGAAACTGGCCCGTAATGAACAGTGTATCACTTTACACCCATTAACGGCCCGTGGTGAAACTGGCCCGTAATGAACAGTGTATCACTTTATACCCATTAATGGCTTGTTATTCCATTGGGCCATCTCCAGCCCATGTTATCTTTCGGCCTTCTCAGAGCCCATTTATTCTTGGGCTCATTTCCAGCATTCGTTTACTTACGGCTTGTTACAGTCATTTTCTGCTTGTGGGCCAAATTCAGCCCGTGGTTACAGTCGGCCTGTTTGTGGTCCGTTAATACGTTGGGCCGTTTTCATAGCGTCATCAAATACGGCCTATTAACGATGGCCCATTATGGTCGGCCCATGAACGGACGATTCCAACTCTAGCCCGTTTACGGCCAGAATGCGGTCTGTTTGGCCCATGTTTGGCCAATCAATCATACGGCCCGTATAAAGCCCATTGATGATACGGCCCGTAGAAGGCCCATTGTTTCTACGGCCCGTAGAAGGCCCGCTGTTTCTATGGCCCGTAGAAGGCCCACTTTTTATAAGGCCTTTGGAAGGCCCACTGTTTCTATGGCCCGTAGGAGGCCCATTTTCATTACAGTAAATATTAGCCCATGGTTATTGTGGCCTAGTTTTAAAAAATAGGTTATTGCAGCCACTAGCAAACCGCAGAAAAAGAACTGCACTGACTACAAGCAAACAAATAAACAAGACAACAAGGAAATAAATAAGCAAGCAACTTACACTAGGCTATCACGGCTATTACACATATTACATCCAGTGGGCATCAAAGTTTGCCACCAGTGCAAATATAGGGAACACAACAGAATATAAACGCTGCAACAAAACAAGTCCAAAACTGAAACCACTTCAGAAGAGCTCAAGAAACAATATCCTGGGTACCCATAATGCTGGAAAGAAGCTTAGCAAGCTGATTAACTTTCTCTTGTTTGGCGCTTAAGTCCTCCAACGCTTGCTGTTGCACCAGAAAGTATGCATCTGAATTCCGCAGGGACTTCCTCAGTCCTTCGGCTTCCTGTCGCATAACATCTGATGGATGTCTTTCAACTTGAAGTTGAGAGTCAAGAAGCCGAACTGATTCAGGCAATTAGTTCAAAGAGCTGGTGCCAGCAGTGGTAGCCAGTAACTCCAACACTACATCAAGACAGGACTTCGGGGTTATCTCAGTGTCTTCAATATAGTTTTTATCAACTTTCTTGGAGATCAATAGGGATGTCTCACTATCTTGAACCTTATCTGCATTACTTCCTTTACCATTGCATAACAGGGTACTCTTCTCCAATATTTTATCCGTGTTCTAAAAGAGAAACAAACAAACACATCTCAGGTTTACAATGTAGTATATGAAACTCATTTTGGTAAACCAGTTCAGTAGTAAGGTGGACAGGATAACAGCATGAAACAAACATATATCTATGTAGTATGGTCACTGTATGGTCTATATCATTCTAGTTTATGTTGCCAAATCAAGATAGATACAGTTCGAATCATATCTATTTAAGACAAAGCAGCATGGACAGAATATAAGTGTGGGAAACTACACAGCAACAACAACACTTGTAATGTGCATGGCATGAGAACATAATTGTTTATTCAATTGAAACTGAAATCAACATAGAGCAAGTTACAATAGCAAACAGCCAAACACGTTGAAGAAACAGGTTTAAAACATACCTGTTGCGCCATTGGAGTTTCAATTGCATCCTTCAAATTTGAAATTAGTTGGTATCAGTAAATACAGTGATGCAAGAGCAAAGTAGTATGAACCATAGCTACAGAACCTGACCTGAGAACAATTATTCTTCTGCTTTAAGCGTTGACTTCGGGTTCGGAGTGGTGGTCCTCGTGATTTGGGCACTGCAGTTGCCTTACTAACTGCTCGTGTTTGGGTGCTTTGTGGTGGAGACGGTGTTGTGTCAATGGGAACTGGGTGTCTATCTGCTGGGGTTGGGGTTAGAAGGGGTGTAGCTGGTTATCTGTCCAACTGGGTAGGGGTACAATCTGCATGAGTGTGGGTTATATGTGGTCGGGCTGGTTCTTGGGCAAGTACAACCTTGGTTCTATCTGCATCGACAGGTAGCACGATCTTTTCTGAAGACCGTGTTTTTACTCCCATAGATACTGTCATCACTACCTCCAATTGAAATGGCTGATAAACAAGAAAAGTAATTGAATGTACAGACATTGTAAGATAGACAGGTGCAATGGATAGTAGGGAAGAAAACAGGGCATGAAATAATTCACATTTATGTTGTCTAAGCAAACAGAATAGCAGGACATAATTTCACATATATGATGGCTAATTAAACAGGATAGCATGACACAATTTCACATGTATGATGACTAACTAAACAGGATAAAATGATATACTTCAAAATATGATGACTATGTGAACAGGATGACATGATATAACTATACGATGTGTCTATTAAAGTGGTTGGCATGCCATAAATCACAAACATGTCGTCGATGGAAACATGATGGCATGATATAATTCACAGATAGAATGACATAATTTAAATATGATGACTATGTAAACAGGATGAGATGATATAACTATATTTTGTCTTTAGAAAATGGGTTGGCATGCCATAATTCAGATACATGCTGTCTATGTAAACATCATGGCATGACATAATTCAAATATATGATTTATATACTAAGGAAGTGAGCAGAGGGCAATCACATATATGATGTGTCAACTAAGGAGATGGCATTCAATATTGTGTATATGATGTAAAAACTAAGCATTGCAATACAACATATGCATTATATGAGTAATATAACCCTGCCAAGTTTGAGCATACACCTCATGGGGATAATAGGACTGGTCATCTTCCTTTGAATCCTCCTCTGAAGAGCTATCTATAACCAGCAAGATATCTGCTTCAGCAGGTAGCATTGTCTGCTCTGAAGACCTTATTTTCACTCCAGATTTCTCCATCACCAATTCAAATGGCTGATGCACAGGAAGAGCAGTTGAATATACAAACATTGTCGACAAAAGCAATGAGAAATACAAAAAAAAGGATGGCATGATATAATTCACATATATGGCGCTTGCCTAAACAGCATGGCATTGCATAATTCACATACATAATGCCTTGCAACAAGATAACATTGCATAATTCGCATATATAATGTCTTGCAACAAGATGGCATTGCATAATTCACATATATGGTAATTAGACACTAAACAGGTGGCATTCACACAAAGCATGTCTAAACTAAGCAAATGACATAGCAATGCAAGATACCATACGCACGATATGAGCAACATAACCCTGCCAAGTTAGGGCATGCACCTCGGGGGGGATATGACTGGTCATCTGTCTCTGAATCCTCCTCTGAGGAGCTATCAGTAACCAACAAGACATGCGCTTTGTCAGATAGCATTGTCTGCTCTGAAGACCTTGTTTCCACTCCAGATTTTTCCATGACCGTGCCAAATGGTTGATGCACATGAAGAGTAATTGAATGTACTAAAATTGTTGACAAATTTAACACGTAATAAAAAATGATGGCATGATATAATTCACATATAAGATGACTGGCTAACCAGGGTGGCATTGCAAAATTCACATATATGATGCCTGGCTAGACAAGATGGCATTGCATGATTCACATATACGATAAAGAAACTAAACATATGGCATTGACACAAAGCATGTCTAAACTAAGCAAATGACATCTTTAATGTATACAGTAAGCAATGCAAGGCACCATATGCATGATATTACCAACATCAGCATGCCAAGTTAGAGCGAAGACCTCATGGGGTAAATAGGAGTGGTCTTCTCGTTCTGAATCCCCCTCATAACAGTTATCTTCCTCTTGATTACGATCCGAAATGGGTGGAGGGGGGCTGCCTTTGCGCCCACCATGGAATGAGTCTGCATGAAATTTTATTGCCACGCAAGGCTCGTCTCTTTTGCTCTACATGATCAGTTCCATTGTGTACAATAAATGGCATGCATAGGAATAAAACATAGTGAGATTATGTAAGGAGTGCATGCACAAATCCAGAGTGATGGTAGCAAACTGTGGATAGACCCAAAACCAATGATAGCAGGCATATAATAGCTTTAGTTAAAAAATACAGATAATGGCTCCTTTAATGTTTGTTTGCACCCAACATGAAACTCATAGTAGACACCGGAGATTAACCAGATAGTAGACAGATAGTACTGATTGCTGACCCAATATGTACCCCACAACCATTTAAAAACTCAAGTTTCAGCATTAGTTTGGACCTGACTCAGAGTCTAATAGGTGAACACGACGATAATGTAGCATGTCATCATATTAAGCGACGCATAACGTAATCAGACACGGAAGAGTGCGACCTCTCTTGCGGACCCGTGTAGTCCTCAAGGTCATCTGCTCAGTTGATGATGGTAATGCAGTTGTCGTGGCTGCCAGTGGCGGGGAAGAAGATCTGAGGCGGCGAAAGACAGTCTGGAGAGCGGATCCCTGCTGTGGTGAACCCTTCCGTCGTTGGAGCAGCTGAGCCGGGGTGGAACACAACACCGCAGGAGTAGGACAAACCACACAGGGGTTTCTTTGACACATATCTGTAACACAAGTAATTGAGTAAGGGCTTGTTTGAATTTGAGGATTCTAACAATGCAGGGATAGGAAATAGATAGGAATAGGATAGGAATGCACGTGCAAAACAGAGAATTTAAAAACATAGGATTTCTACCAATCTAGGTGTTTGATTCACAACAATCGGAAGATCACAGGATGCAAAAAATCATGGTGACATTAAGTCAAACCACAAGAAAATGTACGGTTATAATGCTATTATGCTACTATCTCTTAGACTTGTGCTTGATGAATAGGAATATGAAAAGGAGGAGAAGTGGAAATTAGAATTCCGTACGGTTATAATGCTATTATGCTACTATCTCTTAGACTTGTGCTTGATGAATAGGAATATGAAAAGGAGGAGAAGTGGAAATTAGAATTCCTGCGGTTTTTCTTTCAAGGAGACACTAAAGGAACAAATCCTACAGTTTTCCTTTGCTCCATTCCTTTGCACCAAATTCATGAAAAGTAGTACCATAGGGAACTTTCCAATTCCGATGTTTTTCATTCACTTTTCCTTTCAAGCACTGGCGATTCTAGTAGGCAGGCTTGAGCAAGGAAAATCCTACACTAAAAAAATGTTCTTGTGCTACTTCTATTACTTTGGACCTAGGCCACTGCCATACTAGCTCAACTCCTAGGCCCATCGACAAATGCACAGCTCAAACGCGCAGAGATAAATAATGATGGCGTTCAAGAGAGTCCATCATGGATAGCTAAGTTGCCTGGTACCTCACTGCTTGTCATATAGTAGGATAAAATAATCGTATTTCACGTTACTACGAGTGCTCAGTGGATAATATATATAACATGTAGAGTAAAAAAGAGATGCAACAAGTGTACAACCTCTTTGGAGAAGCCATGTCGATCTTAGCGTGATTGGGTTGGCCGGTGAGGATGCTCCGGCTGACTTGGCTGTCGGAGGAGGAGAAGAAGATATTAGGTGTCTGGAGATGGAGCCCGAGGTACTGCTCCGCTGTGATGGAGGGTTTCGTCGTTGGAGCAGCTCCGGTGAGTTGTACGACACCGAGGCTGAAGCAGGACAAGAGAGACAACGAACAACGTTAACCTGAGTGGAATTCTAATAGCATCTCCAATACATGACGTAAAATACATAACCACAAAGTGCTAGATGTAAAATACATCAGCCGCTCATCTCTGAACTTAACTGTTGAAACTGAATTCAACTGTCGAAACTGAACTTAACTGTCGAAACTGAACTTAATTGTCGAAACTGAATTTTGCGTCGAAACTGAATTTTGCTGTCGAAACTGAACGCACTAGCAAGGTGAGGCTACACGTCGGTCGAATGACTTTTTCATCTCTGGTCAGTCGATTTTGCAGCCGTTGGATACGAAATCAAGGGCATGCGGTTCATCTTCAACCTCCACCCCCTGAGCCGGCCAAACAGCAGCCCCCCGCCTCCCGCGGCCGGCTGTGCGCCGCCCCACCCGCCCCGAAAACACTCCCCACCACCGGTCCGCTGCCGCCCCGGCCATCCCTCTAGGCCCCCCGTGCCGAGCTTTTTCTCCGGCGATCCCCACGCCATCGCCCCGTGTAACATCCCAAATTTTCAATTTGGAATGTTATACATTAGATCATCATGCATATCATATTTTATTTTGCCTTTTGGTTGATCCTAGAAATTCTATGCAACTCAATGACCCACGGAGAGAGTTGGGCATTTCGTTATTTTCATATTTGAGTTCTCTCAAATTTTGAGAATATGATCATTTGATTTTATTTATTTTATCATCAATTATTTCTATTACAAAAATATGAGAGAGGGAATAAAATGACTTTCCCAAAATAAAGAAATATTGAGGATTTAATAAAAAATTCAAATAAGATTTTATTTCGGAGTTTTTCGGTGTTTTATTTGAATTTAGGAAAAATGTGCGTTTTTCAAAATTGCATTTAGGGCCCAAATAAATGTTCACCTTGTGCGGCTTGATTTTAGAAGCCCGTGAAAATTTATTTCGGAATTTTTGGAGTCCGTTTAGTTTTTATTTTTATTTATCTTCCGAGCGGAATAATTAAAAAAAACGAACCGACTTCGGGCCGTACCCGAGCGGGACACCGCCCGGGGGCATCCTTTAAATAGCGCCGCCCCGAGCCGCCCCAGCTCATCAGCCCCGCCTCGATCCGTGCGCACTGCCGCCGCTGCCGATGATCCCGCCGCCCGAGGTTCGTCGTGCCTCGTTTTCCATGCCGAAAAAAGAGGAAAAAATCGGCGTTCGTCGTTTTTCTTTTTCTCGGATTAAATCCGTGATTTTTCTGATCGCGATTCCTAATCTGATTTTCGTTTTAGTTTAACTTTTCGCTCGTTTATCGAAATCAGGCGATTCAAGCGCCTAGAGTTTCGTCTCAAAACCCTCTATCCGTTTAACCAACTTAAACAAGTTTTTACTACTGTAAAATTTTCCCTAGATCCAGATTAGTAGAATGAAGTTGTTTTCTTTCGCCGTTTGTTTTTCGTTGCTTCGTTCGATTTGATTCTTTTTGCCAACCGGAGTTCTTAAGTTGAACCTTCTGGTTAGATCTCTTATTTGAGTTTTACCTATGCTTTAGATGAGTGCTTATTGTATGCTTGTTTGTTTGTCTGCGATAGAATACCCGGAGTGCGCCGCCTGTTACTTCGAATCGTTAGGTTTCGCGGATCATCAGCAAGGCAAGTAACACTTTGATCATACCTTTTCTACTACCCAGTTTTATTGCATTAGATCAATCCTCACACATTGCATGATTAGGATCTAATTAAATTGTGGGATGGGAAGTAGATGAGGTAGTACCTATTACCTGTTTATTTTCAAACCTTTGGGACTTACTTCTATGTTTGCTTATTATGCCATGATATGCTAGTAGACGTGGATTGGGTGAGTGAAATCCATGACAAATGTGAGATTGTTAATTAATGGTTTATCTAAGGTGGCAACTTAAACACACATCTGGGTGGATTGAGGCACCTGGGTATTCCAGGACTTGCCTGTTTTCTTTTGGACCGCCACCCAGGCTCAAAGGGATCATGAGACTATTCATACTAGAAACTTCTGTGTGCAGCCACAAGCTATTATGGGCTCTAGCATAGTTGACTAAGTCGTGCGAGCTCTTACAAGCCTACCCATCGTAAGGGGATGTAGGGGATGTAGGTGGTACAGTCTACCCATCGTAAGGTGCTAGCGCTTCTAAAAGACTATGTCTCGGTCATCCGTCTTCTCAAACACCATGTAGTGCGAGAAACCAAACGGAGGCGATCGAGTCTTGTGGGGAAAAGTGCGCAAACCTCTGCAGAGTGTAATAAACTAATCATGGTTAGCCGTGTCCCCGGTTATGGACATCTTGAGTATCTAGTACTTGGATTTTCATGTGAATCTCAACATGTTACTCTAAATTAATTTTGTTGGGTTATGTTTAATGATGATGCTTAATTGGGATTGAGAATGTTGTCAACCATTCTCAATGTTTAACAACCACCATGATAGTAATTAAATTTTATTCCTTTGAAGTAGGGAAAAATTGGCTTTA
This sequence comes from Triticum dicoccoides, assembly GCF_002162155.2. Taxonomy (NCBI): domain Eukaryota; kingdom Viridiplantae; phylum Streptophyta; class Magnoliopsida; order Poales; family Poaceae; genus Triticum; species Triticum dicoccoides. The sequence continues at coordinate 180,935,944 of NC_041386.1, read as the reverse complement.
CGCAAAACTGTAACCATAGAGCTTTTCACCAGCCAAATATGCATATAGTATAGCTGTTTCATTCCATTACTCTCTATGTGTTACCTTGCCAACATATTCCATGTGCTGACCCGTTTTCGGGCTGCAACGTTAATATTGCAGACTTTTCAGACGATGATTAAGGAGTTTTTAGGTCGTGGTCCTATACTCAGTGATGTCGTTGGAGTTGATGGACTCACTTATCTTCCAAGCCTTCCGCTGTTATCGTTATTAGATGGCCTTAAGCCATACTTATTATAATGAGTTCTCTTTTGAGACACTTGATGTAATAAGTGTGTGATTGCTACTCTGTTATAAATCCTCCGAGTACTGTGTGGTGTCAGCATTACTGATCCAGGGATGACACCGGAGCATAGAGATCAGACTGTTTGAGGTCTGGTCGCTACAGAGATGGTATCAGAGCACACGGTGACTGTAGGACACGGCCACTAAGTTAGAGACCTAGATCACTATTCACTCTCTTCTCTTCTGATCTCTCATCTTTTCTACTCTTTACGATGGCGGATGCAAGGAACAAGTTCACACAACCGGATGAAGATACACCCTTTGGACGCCACTTGAAGGAAGTCACTAGATATCTGAACATAGGAGTACCAAGTTTCACAGGAACCTACAACGCCACTTTACCTGAAGAAGAGCGCTGGATGATTCAAGTTCAAGTTCCAGGAAGGACGTTCATGCCAGTCACTGAGCCCATATAATTTTCTTTTGATGCACCAACTTGGAATCTAGGAAAGAGCATGGCAGCTCACATCGCCATGGGACGCATTGGAGAAGTCTACCGCAAGGATCTCAAGGATACTATCTACCAGATTTGTGGGCGCCAAGATGAACACTGGGAGATGATCAGCACCAGGAAGGATAGATCAATCACAACTTTTATCCAGGAGTTAAACCAGCACATTCGACGACAGGAGAACCAGATGTGCATCGACATGATAGATCTGAAGAAGGCTAACACTAGAATCAAGGAATTGGAGGAAGAACTCAAGGCTACGCGTGAAGATTATGAAGAAGAAATTGAAGTATTGGTGGAAAAGAATGACGACCTGATCAAGAAGATTGGAATATTTATGGGAGGCCCTACGCCAGTAGATGAAGACGAAGAACCCAAGGAAATTAGCCCAGAAGACTACATCATCATCGACGACACCGACTCGGAAGCAGATAGTAGCGATGATGACTATGTTGATGAAGTTGGAGCAGATATTATGGAGTCAACGACCGTAGAATATTTCTAGTAGACCACCTCATCAGTAGTAGTAGTCCACCATGTAAATATAGTAGTCCGAGCACTTTTGCGATAGATAGATCGATTGTATGCCCTTGTTTGATTGATTGAAGTGAATTGTTTGCTTTTGCCTCATGTGCATATGGGTAGTGTTTTCTCTTAGACCCCCTCTATTCTTATATCTCATCTTTTCTAAATCCTCAGATGCCTCCGAGACGTGACCCCGGATTTGCCTTTCCACCGGAGCTCACCCAGTTGATCCAGCAGCAGAACACATTAATGTAGTTGCTAATCCAGAATCAGAATCAGGGGAACAACAACAACAACCCACCACCACCACCACCACCTGTTAACCACTTAGCCCGTTTTCTTAGGCTGAATCCGCCGGTGTTTTCCAGTAGCACCGAGCCGATAGTAGCAGATGATTGGCTCCGCAAGACAGCTAGGGAGTTGACCACAGCAGGATGCACAGATGCGGAGAAGGTGAAGTTTGCCGCGCATCAGCTTGAAGGACCCGCAGCATCATGGTGGGAGAATTTCACAGCCACTTTCCATGTAGACACTGTCACATGGGACCAGTTTCAGCAGACTTTTCGTACTGCACACGTTTCAGCAGGAGCTATGGCCATGAAGAAGCGTGAGTTTCGCAACTTGCGCCAAGGAGGAAGGACAGTTGGCCAGTATGTGGAGGAATTTAGTAAGCTAGCACGTTATGCCCCAGATGACATCGCTACGGATGCAACTAAGCAGGAGAAGTTTCTGGAAGGACTGAATGATGAGTTGAGCATGCAGTTGATGGTAGCAACCTTCAACAACTACCAGGAGTTGGTAGATCGTGCTCTTATGATTGAAGGGAAGCAGCAGCAAATTGAGAATCGCAAGAGGAAGTAGGTTAAGTCATTTACTACACTCGTTCTTTTTGATACTAGTGCATCACATTCATACATCTCAAGGGGATTTGTGGATAAGTATAACCTACCAACCCAAGCCCTTAGGTCACCCATGTTAGTAACCTCGCCCGGAGCAGAGTATGTGGCTAGTCTATGGTGTGATCGGTTACCATTAAGGATTGGTAACTATGTTTTTCCCTCAGACCTAATAGTATTGGAATCTCAAGGATTGGATGTGATATTAGGCATGGATTGGTTATCAAAGTATGAAGGGAATATTGAGTGTGCTAGTAAGACAATTTTGCTTACCACCACAGAAGGGAGAAGGATCAAGTATGTATCCCGGCATGTGCCAAAGAGGACTCAAGTAAATTGCCTAACAGGAGTTGTGCAGGAGGAAGTACCAGTGGTAAGAGATTTCCCTGATGTATTTCCAGAAGAGTTGCCAGGCATGCCACCGGATAGAGATATTGAGTTTTTGATTGAGCTATTGCCAGGCACAGGGCCAATATCAAAGAGACCATATAGGATGCCAGCAAAGTATTTGGTGGAAATTAAGAAGCAGATTAAGGAGTTACTGGATAAAGGATATATTCGCCCAAGTACTTCACCTTGGGGATCGCCAGTACCTCTAGTGGAGAAGAAGGATGGATCGTTAAGGATGGTTGTTGATCGAGGATTGAATGAAGTAACGATCAAGAACAAGTACCCACTACCAATGATCAACGATTTGTTTGATCAATTGCAAGGAGCTAAGGTATTTTCCAAGATCGATCTGCGATCAGGATACCACCAGTTGAAGATTCGAGAACAGGATATTCCGAAGACAGCTTTTACCACCAAGTATGGGTTGTATGAGTATACCGTTATGTCATTTGGTCTGACTAACGCACCTGCCTATTTTATGAACATGATGAACAAAGTGTTTATGGAGTTTTTGGATAAGTTCGTCATAGTGTTCATTGATGATATCCTGGTTTATTCGAAGAATGAAGAGGAACATAAGGAGCATTTGCGTTTGGTACTTGGAAAGCTTAGAGAACATCCATTATATGCCAAGTTCAGCAAATGTGAGTTTTGGTTGAAGGAAGTAGGATTCCTCGGACATGTTATATCTGGAGAAGGTATAGCAATAGATCCCGCTAAAGTTGAAACCGTGACCAAGTGGGAAGCCCCAACAACAGTTGGAGAGATCCGGAGTTTCCTTGGACTCGCAGGATACTACCGGAGATTTATTGAGAATTTCTCAAAGATTGCGAAGCCTATGACTGAGTTGTTGAAGAAAGATACCAAGTTCATATGGACAGAGGAATGTGAGGCTAGTTTCCAGGAATTGAAGAAACGTTTGGTTACCTCACCAGTGTTGATTTTGCCAGACCAGACCAAAGATTATGAGGTGTATTGTGACACTTCACGTCGAGGACTTGGAGCAGTGCTTATGCAGGAAGGGAGAGTTGTTTCATATGCCTCAAGACAACTGAAGCCTCATGAGTTGAATTATGCCACGCATGATTTGGAGTTAGCAGCCGTAGTGCATGCTTTGAAAACATGGAGACATTTTCTCAATGGAAACCATTGTGAGGTGTACACGGATCATAAGAGTTTGAAATACATCTTCACACAGAAGGAGTTAAACCTCAGACAAAGGAGATGGTTGGAGCTCATCAAGGATTATGATATGAGATTGCATTACCACCCCGGAAAGGCTAAGGTAGTAGCTGACGCATTAAGCCGTAAGAGCCATGTCAATACGTTAATGACGGGAGGAATACCAAGGGAGTTAGCAGTAAATCTTCGTGAACTATGTTTGGAAATAGTTCCGAGAGGCTATGTAGCAGCATTGGAGATTCAGTCAACCTTGATGGATAGAATCAGGGAAGCTCAGAAAGCTGACAAAGAGATTGCCGCTATAAAGGAGAAACTGAGCAAAGGAAAAGCTAAAGGATTCTGTGAGGATGAGCACGACACCCTATGGTTTGAAGACCGCATTTATGTGCCCAATGACCCGGAGATCAGGAAGTTGATTTTTCAAGAGGCTCACGACTCACCGTATTCAATTCACCTAGGAAATACCAAGATGTATCTGGATTTGAAGGATATTTTCTGGTGGACTGGAATGAAGAAGGATATAGTGGAGTATGTAGCAATTTGTGATGTATGTCAGAGAGTAAAGGCAGAGCATCAGAAGCCAGCAGGATTGTTACAACCATTGCCGATACCAAAATGGAAGTGGGATAAGTTAGGCATGGATTTTATCACAGGATTGCCCAGGACTCGTTCAGGCTATGACTCGATTTGGGTTGTAGTTGATCGATTGACGAAAGTAGCTCATTTCATCCCAGTAAAGACCACTTATACCAGTGCTAAGTTGGCAAAGATATACATGACCAGTATCGTATGTCTGCATGGAGTTCCAAGGAGTATCGTATCAGATAGAGGAACCCACTTTACCTCAAAGTTCTGGAAGCAGTTGCACGAAACTTTGGGTACCAGGCTAGAATTCAGTACAGCTTCTCATCCACAGACAGATGGACAGACCGAGAGAGTCAATCAGATTTTGGAGGATATGCTCAGAGCTTGTGTGCTAGATTATGGATCTAGTTGGGACGATAATTTGCCATATGCAGAGTTCTCTTACAACAACAATTACCAAACCAGTTTAAAGATGGCCCCTTTCGAAGCCTTGTACGGAAGGAGGTGCAGGACACCGTTGTCATGGGACGAAGTTGGAGACCGCCAGATGTTTGGACCTGACTTGATTAAGGAGTCTGAACAGAAGGTGAAATTGATTCGCGATAGGCTCAAGGTAGCCAGTCCAGACAAAAGAGTTATGCGGATTCTAAACGCAAGGAGACAGTTTACGAAGTCGAAGATAGAGCTTATCTTCGAGTATCTCCACTTCGAGGAACAAAGCGTTTTGGAGTTAAAGGGAAGTTAGCGCCATGATTTGTAGGACCATATCGAGTTTTGGAGCGTATGGGAGAAGTGGCCTACAAGTTGGAATTGCTCGAAGGATTGTCAGGAGTACATGATGTGTTCCACGTTTCTCAGTTAAAGAAATGTCACGCGGAGATGGTTGATATACCATTGAGAGACACAGTACCTTTGGAAACTATTCAGTTGGATAACGATTTGATCTACGAGGAGAAACCAGTTAAGATTCTCGAGTTTGCCAACCGAGTTACTCGCAGCAAGGTTATCAAGTTTTGCAAAGTTCAGTGGAGCCACCACACGAAGGATGAAGCCACCTGGGAAAGAGAGGAAGATTTGCTCAAAGACCACCCTCACCTATTTTCTAGCCAACCCGAATCTCGAGGGCGAGATTCATCTTAAGGGGGGTAGGTTTGTAACACCCCAAATTTTCAATTTGGAATGTTATACATTAGATCATCATGCATATCATATTTTATTTTGCATTTTGGTTGATCCTAGAAATTCTACGCAACTCAATGACCCACGGAGAGAGTTGGGGATTTCGTTATTTTCATATTTGACTTCTCTCAAATTTTGAGAATAGGATCATTTGATTTTATTTATTTTATCATTAATTATTTCTATTACAAAAATATGAGAGAGGGAATAAAATGACTTTCCCAAAATAAAGAAATATTGAGGATTTAATAAAAAAATCAAATAAGATTTTATTTCGGAGTTTTTAGGTGTTTCATTTGAATTTAGGAAAAATGTGCGTTTTTAAAAATTGCATTTAGGGCCCAAATAAATGTTCACCTTGTGCGGCATGATTTTAGAAGCCCGTGAAAATTTATTTCGGAATTTTTGGAGTCCGTTTAGTTTTTCTTTTTATTTATCTTCCGAGCGGAATAATTAAAAAAACGAACCGACTTCGGGCCGTACCCGAGCGGGACACCGCCCGGGGGCAGCCTTTAAATAGCGCCGCCCCGAGCCGCCCCAGCCAATTAGCCCCGCCTTGATCCGCGCGCGCCACCGGAGCCGCCGCCGCCGCCGTCGACGATCCCGCCGCCCGAGGTTCGTTGCGCCTTGTTTTCCATGCCGAAAAAAGAGAAAAAAAAATCGGCATTCGTCGTTTTTCTTTTTCTCGGATTAAATCCGCGTTTTTTCTGATCGTGATTCCTGATCTGATTTTCATTTTAGTTTAACTTTTCGCTCGTTTATCGGAATCAGGCGATTCAAGCGCCTAGAGTTTCATCTCGAAACCCTCTATCCGTTTAACCAACTTAAACAAGTTTTTGCTACTGTAAATTTTTCCCTAGATCCAGATTAGTAGAACGAAGTTGTTTTCTTTCGCCGTTTGTTTTTCGTTGCTTCGTTCGATTTGATTCTTTTTGCCAACCGGAGTTCTTAAGTTGAACCTTCTGGTTAGATCTCTTATTTGAGTTTTACCTGTGCTTGAGATGAGTGCTTATTGTATGCTTGTTTGTTTGTCTGTGATAGAATACCCGGAGTGCGCCGCCTGTTACTTCGAATCGTTAGGTTTCGCGGATCATCAGCAAGGCAAGTAACACTTTGATCATACCTTTTCTACTACCCAGTTTTATTGCATTAGATCAATCCTCACACATTGCATGATTAGGATCTAATTAAATTGTGGGATGGGAAGTAGATGAGGTAGTACCTATTACCTGTTTATTTTCAAACCTTTGGGACTTACTTCTATGTTTGCTTATTATGCCATGCTATGCTAGTAGACGTGGATTGGGTGAGTGAAATCCATGACAGATGTGAGATTGTTAATTAACGGTTTATCTAAGGTGGCAACTTAAACACACATCTGGGTGGATTGAGGCACCTGGGTATTCCAGGACTTGCCTGTTTTCTTTTGGACCGCCACCCAGGCTCAAAGGGATCATGAGACTATTCATACTAGAAACTTCCGTGTGCAGCCACAAGCTATTATGGGCTCTAGCATAGTTGACTAACTCGTGCGAACTCTTACAGTGGTATACTAGCAGATGTAGGGGATGTAGGTGGTACGGTCTACCCATCGTAAGGTGCTAGCGCTTCTGAAAGACTATGTCTCGGTCATCCGTCTTCTCAAACACCATGTAGTGCGAGAAACCAAACGGAGGTGATCGAGTCTTGTGGGAAAAAGTGCGCAAACCTCTGCAGAGTGTAATAAACTAATCATGGTTAGCCGTGTCCCCGGTTATGGACATCTTGAGTATCTAGTACTTGGATTTTCATGTGTCTCAACATGTTACTCTAAATTAATTTTGTTGGGTTATGTTTAATGATGATGCTTAATTGGGATTGAGAATGCTGTCAACCATTCTCAATGTTTAACAACCACCATGATAGTAATTAAATTTTATTCCTTTGAAGTAGGGAAAAATTGGCTTTACGCAAAACTGTAACCATGGAGCTTTCCACCAGCCAAATATGCATATAGTATAGCTGTTTCATTCCATTACTCTCTATGTGTTACCTTGCCAGCATATTCCATCTGCTGACCTGTTTTCGGGCTGCAACGTTAATGTTGCAGACTTTTCAGACGACGATTAAGGAGTTTTTAGGTCGTGGTCCTATACTCAGTGATGCCGTTGGAGTTGATGGACTCACTTATCTTCCAAGACTTCCGTTGTTATCGTTATTAGATGGCCTTAAGCCATACTTATTATAATGAGTTCTCTTTTGAGACACTTGATGTAATAAGTGTGTGATTGCTACTCTGTTATAAATCCTCCGAGTACTGTGTGGTGTCAGCATTACTGATCCAGGGATGACACCGGAGCACAGAGATCAGACTGTTTGAGGTCTGGTCGCTACACCCGCCAACACCCCGCCACCGCCGGCGACCACCGCCCCCATCCTGAACCCTAAGATAGATAGTGGGGCACCTCTTCGGCGAGCCCCCCTCCCCACTGCGGCTGGTTCTTCCTTCACCCTGGTGGCATCGGAGTGAAGTGTAGCTAAATCGGAGCAGCATCGCAAGCAAGAGCAAGAGCGAGAGCAAGCGCAATAGCAAGAGCAGACCAGGCAGGGGACCGAGAGCAAGAGCAGAGCAGCAGCGCGAGCGAGAGCTAAAGCAGCAGCAGGTCCTACTGATGTGGACGTTGCCGCCAAGGGAGCGACGCCATGGAGGAGTGGCCGGTGACGCCGCCATGGATGGAGCCGCGCCGTGTCGGCTCGGGACCGAGCGCCGGCAGCACCGTGAGATCGAATCAAGAAGAAAATGCGGTGATTAGTGTACAATCTCTTTGGTGGCGCCGATTAGGCCGCAGCTTCATCCGAGGAAACGGTGATGATGATGCTCTTCCGGTGGTGCAGGTGAAGACGGTGGTGTGGGAATGGAGGTGGCGCGAAAGACGAGGGGAACGTCGGGGCAGCTCCTTGGAGGTGGAGGACGGGGTGGCTGAACCGGCGGGTAGATGAGATCGACGAAGGATCCTCATCCGGTACGGTGGATGAGGGACGTCGAGGTGTTGCTGTGGACGATGTCGCCGAGAAGAGGCTCTGGCTGGGTGGTGGACAGAGCAGGGTGTGGGGTTTCGTCGCGGGTTTTCGCGGCCTCGGTGTACGAATGGGTGGGCGGATGGGATGGCAGTGGGAACCATGGCTTAGAGACGCGCTTGTATAAAATGTGGGGTAAGTTATGAAAGTACCCCCACCGATTTGAGGCGGTTCTTTCGGTTCAGGGGTACCACGGGCATTTCACGTGTTGGGATTTCACAGGAGGTGGGAGTTTTCGCGCGCGTTGTAATTTCGGAATAGCAAGGCGCAGGTTGAGATGGAGGGACTTGTCGGAGCACAATGAGACAAAGATATATCTTAAATATTTCGGGCTAACAAGGCACGAGTTGAAGAGGCGGGAGTTTTGCAGCACGATAGACAGAGACGCTAGCTTGAATTTTCGGCATAACAAGGCGCGGCTTGAAATTTTGGAAGAACAAGCTTAACGTGTACCTAAAAAAGACAATTTGCTCCTCAACACGCACAACACACACACAAACACCATTTAGACTAGAGTAAGGTACACGTGCATTGCACGCATGAGATTTGGCAACCAAGTTATGAATAAATACCACATTATAGAATGCAAGCTTTGAGTCATACATGCATGATGTAGATGTTCGTTTAATTCTTATAGTTCATTTCATTCAAAATCATCTAGTTTCTATAAGAAAGCTAATCTATTTTAAGATTCATGGAATTGTGCGTCGAAAGACATAAAGTAAAAACAAATAATGGCAAATCATGTAGAAAAACATTTGGGAAATTCTGATACGGAAGATTCTAGAACAAATAAGAAGTGCTTGTGTTTTGATGTTTGTGCATTATGCTTAAGTTCAACCATGGAGTCTTCTAGATTATACATGTGGCGAAATCTGGTGGAATCTAGATGATATCCAGTGGCCAGTAGTGCTCAAATTTGCCATCTTTGGACCATCGGATTCGCCTCATCCAACAACCATCTTTCAAAGTTAAAGTTACCCGCACACAATATAAAAAAATATATAATATAATATATATATGGGTATAGATATAGATATGTGATGCGAAAGCCGCCCATCATCTCCAATTAGAATAGTGTGTCCATGCACGGATGCGACGTGGCCAAATGATGTCTGCCACCGGTATCTCAAATTCAAATCAGTCTAACCTTGTTCAATGTGTATACATTACAACATGCTCGTTTCCAAACCACACCGCGTAGATCTCCGTTATATTCATGCATGCATGTGTTTCAAACATAAGGATCTCTTATTCAAATATTTGAATTCAACTTCACATTGATTGTGACCTCACCTATTCAGCTATTCTTTTACACCCACACAGTAGTCTTCTCTTTATAATTGTACTACTAACTTTCTCTCGTGCATGCATGCACACAAACTACCAGTCGGCATTATCCATCGCACGCATGCAATCTTTTTCTTCAGGTCGGTCTCCCATGAAGGCACACACCAACACACATCCCCCTCTCCATCATATCGGGCATTCTTTATCTCTCACGCGTGCATGCGCAACGATCGATGTTCCTCTATGTATGTGTGTATATAGCTAGGTCGTTCATAGTTTTCCACACAACCCGATCAATCGATATATCCAGTGAGGTCTCACCCTCTTTCCCACGTCCACATCGATCAATCTATACCTCTCTATATAGGATTAACATATATAACTAATACACCCGCATTAATTATGTATCCAACGTCCCCCTCTCATCATCCATGCCTTCCGCTTCATCTCTCAGATGCGTGCACAATGGCGAAGACAGGGGGCGGTAAGGGCCCTGCCCCCCTCCCCCCTAACATCACTATATATCAAGGCTAATATGAATGTGATCATTAGACAATTGCTGCTAAAAATGGTTTAAGTTCATGAATTGACCCTCCTAGTAAAGGATTAGCAATGCTTGGCCCCCTAGCTCATTTATTTTTCATGGCTCCGCCACTGCGTGCATCAGCGCACGTGTTCGCCCCCTCTCTCTAAATATCGATCTCGCACTTGTGCATTCCTTCATAGTCTCCCTCCACTCGGCCCCTCGCACCATCTTCTAGCCCCCACCGGATTTTGCCACATGTACAATCTAGCAGACTCCATGGTTGAACTTAAGCACAATGCACAAACCTCAAAGCAACAGTGGTTCTCTTTTGTTCTAGAATCTTCTGCATCATAACTGCCCAAACTTTTTTCTAGTTGAATTGCCATTATTTGTTTTTACTTTATGCTTTACAATGCACAATTCCATGAATCATAAAATATAATAAGGGCTTCTTTGATTCAAAGGATTCTCAAAGGAATTTTGGAGGATTCTAATCATTAGGAATTTTTCCTATCTTGGTTGTTTGATTCGTAGGATTGTAAACCATAGGAATTTTTGCATATGATTCATTTGCACTAGATTTCATAGCAAACATCCCATCCACTCAAACCTCTTTGAAAGAATTCTGTGTTTTTTCTATGCACAATCAAACACTCGTACAATCTTGTAGGATTCAAGACGACATTCCACTATAATCCCATGTTTTTCCTATTCCCGCGTTCTTAGCTTTTTTATAAAAACTAATTGATTTTGAATGAGATGAACTATAAGAATTAAACGAAGGGCTACATCAGGCATATATGACTCAGAGCTTACATGCTATAGTGTGGTATTTATTCATAATTTGGTTGCAAAATCTGATGCGTGCAATGCACGTGTACCTTACTAGTACTTCAAGTATGTGCAAAACACGTAAATTAGAATACCAATGGCATGCTACACAGTGTCTCTCTTACAGTTCATGAAGCCACGTGGCACATGTGTAGGCATTGTCGCGACCTCCTTGCGTGGATTGATCACAGTGACGTGCTGCTTGTTCCAGAAGAATGTACTCGTCCTCCCTGAGCCATACTGGCGGTACATGCACGAAGCGAAGGTGTGCACGCACGCCATGCACGCACTCATTCCTCGCACGCACACGAGGGTACATGGGCGGACGCAATTTTGTACCAAGATCCACCCCATGTGATAATTTGACGCGTGTAAAGTCGTTCACTTCATTGATGGTCAATTAATACAGCGCATGCGAGTAGTTAAATCATGGGTTGCTAGTAGTACTTCCATTGGTCTCCTTTGTATTTTGTGCCAATTTTTGACAGTAACATAATATTTACGCATTTGAGCAGTGTAGTACTTGAAATTTATGTTCCGCTAAACTCATCGGGAGCCGTTTCGGGCCTTGAAACCAAAACCATCAATTAATCTTTACCTTGTTCCCATCACATTCGAAAGCCTGCTCACACCTACTACTCCCTCCTTTCTGGTTTATAAGGCTCAATTCAAAAATCTCACCAACCAAGGTAGATAATGAGTGGTGGAATATTTTTTATAGTTTGCAAAAGCACCCAATTAATGCTCTTGTTTTCCTCAAAAAATTATGTTTACGAATACATTAATTGCAATGCATGCATGCATAAAATGCATGCATTGGTCAGTTTTCTCTTAATACTTGCATGCAATGATTTAATGCACCTTGAAGTCTGAACATGTGATGGGGAACAACCAAATTGAGCCTTATAAAATGGAAAAACTAAACTTTTGAGATAAGCCCTATAAACTGGAAAAGAGGGAGTAGTAGTATGTACCAAACCTGAATGTGTTCCCACTATGCAGGTATTAGTACTAATGCTAGTACTTAGGTTATAAAAAGGGGAACTACCTAACCGAAAATCACTCTACCTTTCCTCCTCATAAGTGCTTCTTCTTCGTCCGTCGTTGCCATGGCCGGTGAGCAGAGCTCTAGGTCGAGAACTACTCGTAACAAGGGAGCGGCAACCAAGGCTGCAGAAAAAAAAGAGGGCTCGCAGCCACGCAGAGACCTCAAAAGATCTCTCGCGGGTAGGCGATGGCTCCCAGGAGCGCCCTAGCCGCGGAGGCGAACATGCCGAGCCGGCGGAGCTGGAGTCGTTATCCCTCGACGGCATGACCGATCAGCTCAATAAGCAGAAGGAGTTCATCCAAGGCTTGATGGAGTTGCTGAAGGAGAGCCTCGACGACATGCTCGCTGAGCTCAATCAGCAGGGGGAGTTGACCACCGACTTGGTGATGCCGCTGAAGAAGAGCATTGCCTCGGAGAAGAAGGCGACCGGCGAAATCCTGCGACTTCGGGAGGACAATGCGAATGTCTGCCACGAGATCGACCTGTTGAAGGAGAAGAACGCCGGCTGGAAGAAGCTGCATGAGAATAGTAGTTCCTCGATGAAGATGCTGCAGGCCCTCGCCATGGAACAGAAGGAAGAGTTGGCGAAGCTTCGCATCTAGCACCCGACTTCTGTCAAGGTACGTAATATGGCCGTGGAACAGATGATGAAGGCTCGTGTCGAGAAATGCCGCGTCATGGACACAATGATGAAGATGGCGGAGGAGACGCGCAAGGAGATGGAGGTCGTGGAGGCGATGAAGAAGCAGTTACCACTACAAAAAAATGCACTTCCGTGATGATACATGTTTGTCACAGTAGGTCGCTTTTTTTGTCATGCATGTACATCCATGACAAATTTATGACAGAATCAAGATAGTCATACCTGTGCTGTCGTAGAAGTGTTCCATGACATTACCAAAATTATCATCATGGAAGTGTCCACTTCCATGATGATAAATCGCGCGTCACAGAAGTGCTTTCATCAAGGGTGACCGACACGTGGCATCCACCATAACGGAACGCCATTAAGCTATCGGGTCGGGTTTTGGATCCGATAACCCGTTAACAGCCCCGACCAATGGGGATTTTCCACGTGTAAAATCATCATTGGCTGGAGGAAGCATGTGTCGGCTCATCGTTGGGATAGATGTCAACCACTCATTGGACGAACGGCGCCTATGATACGTCGACACGTGGCATGGCCCAACAGAGGCCCATTCCTGTGAAAAGGCCGGCCCATTTGACTTGGTCAAAAGCTGGCAGGTCGGCCCATGGAAAGCATGTTAACGGCCTGTTCGAATATAGCCCATTTACAGCCCGCTAACCCAAGGCCCATTACGCCCTATCCGAATTAGGCCCAGTAGCGTCATCTGGGCCATCCAATATGATTCCAGTCCGTTTTCACTTCTGGCCCATGTATGGCCCATGACGTCTTTCGACCCATATGAGGCCCTATGTAACTCTTGGCCTACTAACGGCCCGTGGTGAAACTGGCCCGTAATGAACAGTGTATCACTTTACACCCATTAAAGGCATGTGGTGAAACTGGCCCGTAATGAACAGTGTATCACTTTATACCCATTAACGGCCTATTATTCCCTTGGGCCGTTTCCAGCCCATGTTATCTTTCGGCCTTCTCAGAGCCCATTTATTCTTGGGTTCATTTCCAGCATTCATTTACTTACGGCCCATTACTGTCATTTTCTGCTTGTGGGCCAAATTCAGCCCGTGGTTACAGTCGGCCCGTTTGTGTTTCGTTAATTCGTTGGGCCATTTTCATAGCGTCATCAAATACGGCCTATCAACGATGGCCCATTATGGTCAGCCCATGAACGGACGATTCCAACTCTAGCCCGTTTACGGCCATAATGAGGCCTGTTATTGGCCCATGTTTGGCCAATCGATCATACGGCCCATATAAGGCCCATTGATGATACGGCTCGTAGAAGGCCCATTGTTTCTATGGCCCGTAGAAGGCCCATTGTTTCTACGGCCCGTAGAAGGCCTACTGTTTCTACAGCCCGTAGAAGGCCCACTATTTCTACGGCCCGTAGGAGGCCCAGTGTCACTACAGTAAATATTAGCCCATGGTTATTGTGGCCTAGTTTTAAAAAGTAGGCTATTCCAGCCACTAGCAAACCGCGGAAAAAGAACTGCACTGACTACAAGCAAACAAATAAAAAAACAAGGAAATAAATAAGCGAGCAACTTATGCTAGGCTATCACGGCTATTACACATATTACATCCACTGGGCATCAAAGTTCGCCACCAGTGCAAATATAGGGAACACACCAGCATATAAACACCGCAACAAAACAAGTCCAGAACTGAAACCACTTCAGAAGAGCTCAAGAAACAATATCCTGGGTACCCATAATGCTGGCAAGATACTTAGCAAGCTTATTAACTTTCTCTTGTTTGGCGCTTAAATCCTCCAGCGCTTGCTGTTGCACAAGAAAGTATGCATCTAAATTCTGTAGGGACTTCCTCAGTCCTTCGGCTTCTTGCCGCAGCACAGCTGACTGATGCCTTTCAGCTTGTAGCTGAGACTGAAGAAGCCGAAGTGATTCAGGCAGCGAGTTGGAAGAGCTTGTGCCAGCGGTACTGGCCAGTAACTCGAACACTACATCAACGCAGGACTGTGGGGTTTTCTCACTGTCTACAAGATCGTTTTTATCACCTTTCTTGGAGACTAACAGGGTTGTCTCACTATCTTGAACCTTATCTGCATTACTTTCTCTACCATTGCATAGTGAGGTGCTCTTCTCCAATATTCTGTTTGCATACTACAAGAGAAACAAGCAGACACATCACAGGCTTAGCTTGTAGTATACGAAACTCATTTTGGTAAACCGGTTCAGTAGTAAGGTGGACAGGATAACAACATGAAACAAACATATATCTATGTACTATGGTCACTGTATTGTCCATATCATTCTAGTTTATGTTCCCTAATCAAGATAGAGACACAGTTCAACTCATATATTTTTAAGACACAACAGCATAGATAGAATATAAGTGTGAGAAACTACACAGCATTGGCAGCACTTGTAATGTGCATCACATGAGAACATAACCATTTATGCAACTTGAACTGAAATCAACATAGAGCAAGAAGTTAGAACAGCAATCCAGTTAAAGAAATAGGTTTAAAACATACCTGTTGTGCCATTGGAGTTTCAATTGGATCCTTCAAATTCAAAAGTAGTTGGTATGGGTAAATACAGTGATGCAACAGCAAAGGAGTATGGACCATAGCTACGGAATCTGACCTGAGAACAGTTGCTCTTCTGCTTTAAATGTGGAGTTTCGGTTAGTTGTGGTGGTCTTCGTGCTTTGGGCACTGCAGTAGCTTTACAAACGGCTCGTGTGGGGGTACTCTGTGGTGGACATGGTGCTTTGTCAACTATAAGTGGGTTACTATCCACTGGGGTTGCGGTTAGATGGGTTGTAGCTGGTTCTCTGCCAAACGGTGTAAGTGTGCAATCTAGAAGAGTCTCGATTATGTGTGGTGGGGCTAGTTTGTGGGCCAGTACAACCATGGTTCTATCTGCATCAACGGGTAGCACTGTCTTTTGTGAATAACGGGTTTTTGCTCCCTTAGATACTGCCATCACCCCCTCCAATTCAAATGGCTGACAAACAAGAAAAGAAATTGAACGTACAGACATTGTATGATAGACAGATGTGGTAATTCACATGTATGTTGTCTAACCAAACAGGACAGCATGACACAATTTCACATATATGATGCCTAACTAAACAGGATAGCATGACACAGTTTCAGATATATGATGGATAACTTAACATGATATAATGGCATAATTCAACATATGATGAGTACCTAAACAGGATGACATGACAAAACTATATGATGTGTTTCTAAAATAGGTTGGGATGAAATAATTCACATACATGTTGTCTAAGTATACAGGATGGCATGATATAATTAACATAATTGATTCATATACTAAGCAACCGGCACTCGCATGTATGATCTCTAAACTAAGCAGGTAGAATTCAATAGTGTGCATATGATGTCTAAACTAAGCAATGCAAGACACCATATGCATCATATGAGAAATATAAATATTGCAACTTAGAGCATACACCTCAGGTGGGATATAGGACTGGTCATCTGTCTCTGAATCCTCCTCTGAGGAGCTCCCTGTAACCATCGAGATATATGCTTCAACAGGTACCATTGCCTGCTCTGAAGACCTTGTTTTCACTCCAGATTTTTCCATAACCGGCTGAAATGGCTGATACACATGAAGAGTAGTTCAATATACACAGATTGTCGACACATGGAATACGTGATGAAAAAAAAGATGGCATGAGATAATTCACATATATGATTCCTGGCTCCCTGGCAGTGCATAATTCACATATATGATAACTGGCTGAAAAACATGGCATTGCATAATTCACATATCTGATATAGAAAGCAAACAGGAGGCATTCACACAAAGCATGTCTAATCTAAGCAGATGGCATGGCCATGCAAGATATGCAAGATATGAGCAATATAACCCAGCCAAGTTAGAGCATGCACCTCGGGGGCAGGGGAGTACGACTGGTCATCTCTCTCTGAATCCTCCTCTGAGGAACTATCTGTAACCAGCAAGAAATCTGCATCGACAGGTAGCACTGACTGCTCAGAAGACCTTGTTTTCACTCCAGATTTTCCAATGACCGACTCAAATGGCTGATGCACAGGAAGAGTAGATGAATGTATAAACATTGTTGACAAATGGAATACATTATGGAAAAAAATTTGGCACGATACAGTTCACATATACGATGACTGGCTAAACAGGATGGCATTGCATGATTCATGTATATGATGCCTGGCTAAAGAAGATGGCATTGCATAATTCCCATATACTCCCTCTGTTCCTAAATAATTGTCTTTTTAGAGATTTCAAATGGACTACCACATACGGATGTATAAAGACATATTTTAGAGTGTAGATTCACTCATTTTGTTCCGTATGTAGTCACTTGTTGAAATCTCTAAAAAGACAAATATTTAGGAATGGTGGGAGTATGATATAGAAACCAAACAGGTGGCATGCACACAAAGCAAATCTAAACTAATCTGATGACATATAAGATGTATAATGTAAGCAATGCAAGGCGCCATATGCATGATATGACCAACATCAGCATGCCAGGTTAGAGCAAACACCTCAGGTGGTAAACAGGCGTGGTCGGCTCCTTCTGAATCTCCATCTGAACAGTTATCTTCCTCTGGAATACAATCTGGAAATGCTGGAGGGGGGGCACTTCGCCCACCATGGAGCGGCGTCTGCATGGCATTATATTCGCATGCAACGGTCTTCTGTTTTTCTCTACATGTTCAGTACGATTGTGTACAATATCTGACATGCATAATAAAAAAATAGTTAGATTTTGTAAGGCCTAAGGGGTGCATGCAAAAATCAAGACTGATGGTAGAAAACGAGTGGATGGATCCAAAACTAATGATACCAGGTAGATTATAGCTTCAGTTTAAAAAGATAGACAATGGATCATCTATTGTTTGTTGCCCACCCAACATGAACCACATAGAAGACCCCAGATGAACCAGATAGTAGACAGATACTATTCATTGCTGGCTCGATATGAGACCCATGGGAAATTCAAAACTTAAGATTGAACGATAAAGTAGCAGGTAATAATAACCGATGTATAACGTAAGCAAACACGAAAGACTGCGACCTCTCTTCCGGAACTGTGTAGTCCTCAGGTTCATCTGCTCAGTCGGTGATGGTAATGCGGTTGGCGTGGCTGCCGGCAACGGGGAAGATGATCTGAGGTGGCGAAAGGAAGTCTGCAGGGGGATCTCTGCTGCGGTGAACGCTTCTGTCGATGGTGCACCTCAAGTGGGGTGGATGACGGCACGGCAGGAGCAGGACATAACACACAGAGTTTTCTTTGACGCCTATCTGAAAATGAAGTAAATCTGTAAGGGCTCCTTAGAGTTGGAGGATTCTATAAACGCAGGGACAGGAAAAACACAGGAATAGGATAGGAATGCACGTGCAAAACAGAGCATTTGGAAACATAGGATTTCTGTCAACCTGTGTGTTTGGCTCACATGAATTGGAAGAACAGAGGATGGAGAAACAAAGTGATGCGACGAGTGTACAACCTCTTTGGCATAGCCTTGTGGACCTCAGCATCATTGGGTTGGACGTGGAGGATGGTGATGATGTTGGTGTGACTGTCGGAGGCGGGGAAGAAGATCCGAAGCCTCTGGAAACGGCGCCGAGGGTACTGCTCCGCTGTGATGGACGGTTCCGTTGTTGGAGCAGCTCCGCTAAGGTGTACGGTGACGAGGCTGAAGCATGACAAGATAGACAATGTTAATCTGAAGTGGGACCCTAATATCATCTGCAATAGATGATGTAAAATACATCACAAAAAAGTGCTAGATGTAAAACGCATCAGCCGCGCCACGGCCGCTCCGACAGATGCTGTAAGTACTGTTCACTCAGAACTTAACTGAAGAAAATGAACTTCACAGTCGAAACTGAATTTTACTGTCGAAACTGATTGAACTAGTAACAGAGCATTGCAATAGATGTTTAGGGTGTTCGAGCACTAGTAGTAGAGAAGCAGTGATCTAAATCAGCAGACGCTCGAGCAGGGAACGCACTGGCAGAGAGCAAGTCGTGCAGTAGCACTGCGAGCGAGTGCTAAAGCAGCAACCCCTATAGCTGCCAGAGGTCATGCAGCAGCAGCAGCGCAAGCGAGAGCAAGAGCAGAGCAGCGGCACAAACGAAAGCAGGAGCAGTGCAGCAGCGCGACCGACAGCAAGAACAGAGCCGCAACGCGAGCGAGAGCCGGAGCAGCTGCAGCTAGTGCCGTTGTGGAAGTCGCCGCCGAGGAAGCAACGACATGGGGGAGAGATGTCGTGGATGATGTGGCCGGCGACGGCGCCGTCGATGGAGACACGCCATGTCTGCTCGGTATCGAGCACCGGAAGCCCCATGAGATCGAATAAAAGATAAAATGCAGCCGTAAGTGCAAAACCTCCTTGGTTGCGCCGAGTTGGCCTCGGCTTCATCGGAGGAATTGGTGAGGGTGCTGCGGTTCCGGTGGGGCAGGTCAAGACGGCGCTGTGGGGATTGAGGTGGCGCGATAGACGAGGCGAACGTCGGGGCAGCTCCTTGGAGGTGGAGGACGGGGCGGCTGATCCGGCGGGACGACGAGATCGACAACGGATCCTCGTCCAGTGCGGTGGATGAGGGACGGCGAGCTGTTGCAGTGGACGACGTAGTCGGGGAAGAGTCTCCGGCTGGGCGGCGGTCGGGAGGCCGACGGAGGAGCGTGGGGTTTCGCGGGTTTTGGCGGCCTCGGTGTACGAATGGGGGGCGAAGGGGGAGGGGGGAGGCAAGCTTAGGGACGCGCTTGTCCGAAATGTAGGGTAAGTTACCAGCGTACCCCCACCGGTTTTGACACCGCGACGTGGAGCTTCATTTCCGGCAGAGGGGTAGAAGGGGGATTTCGCGTGTCTGGGCTGCGGGAGCGATTTCGGATGAGGAGGGAGTTCTCGCGCGCGTCCAAATTTCGGGATAACAAGGCGCGGCGCGGGTTGAAGAAGCGGGAGTTTCAAAGCAGGTGAGACAAAAGATACTCGAGCTTGAAAATTTCGGGATAACAAGGTGCGGATTCCTTGTTCGGCAGAACAAACTTAACGTCTAAAAAAACAATTCATACAAGACACAAGAGAGTCATGTCCCCTTTTACTATATTGCTATAGATGCCATTGAAAAAACTACAAGAAAAATGTAAAAAAAAATCGGGAGAACAAGATTACCTTGCATAGTACCAAATCGATTCGCACTTCCCTCAACAAGAACAAAAAACAAATCAATTCCCACCAAAGAAACAGTAATGTCCCTTTTTATATTATTACAGATGCCATGATCTCGAATTTCAATTTTTGAATCCACGTTATGTTTGAATTCGAATATATCGTTAGGTGACCTTGCGGTTTATAATTGATGTAGTCGTACATTTTGATCTTCCATCATATATGAATATTTTACTCCACCATGTGAACATATATATTGTCGTCTACCATATGGACTAAATTTGAATCAATTTTACTTATTTGAATACGATTGTTGTCAAGTTATACAATAATTTAAATATTATCTTGATAACAAAAAACATACATATAGCAGTAATCATATTTCACTATGAACAACATGTACCATACGCTCTCCAATTCAAATATTTGTATTCATTTTATGTTGAATTCAAATCATAGTACATTATTGGTCTAGGTAGCGAGATGTTTGGGACAATCTAAACCCTGTTTTCATACGTATAATTTTTGGCTGAATTGGGACAAGTTTTCGTATAAGCCTCTTGGAAAACTGGAGATTCTCTCAACAAGCCTCGTGGTTCCGAGAGGGAACGTGTCACCTTTGTGTGCGAAACGATATACGCTGCCTCCCCCCTAATTTTATTTACAAAGGCAACATAGAACTATATGAGTGCCCTGTTAAATTTTGGAATTATTTCGGGTTCATTTGGCCTTTTTATACATTAATTGAGTTTCTAGACTTTTAATGTGCATAATCTAAATATGAATTGCATGCACATGCTCCGGTGCACCAAAGTGGGTTGAAAAATCACATGTGTGTCCTTGGTGAATTTCTAGGTCCCATGGAAGAAATGAGAATGAAATTCAAACATCTGGGCGTCATGACTCGGCCGAGAACATCGAGAAACTTTGATTTTAAATTCATGTAAATCCAAAACTCGCCTGGAAATCATGAAACTTGGCATGGTGTCATGTCATGGCACTAAAATGTTGTGGTAAAAAAATTGGGCCGATTTGGAAGCTCATGGTTGTAAGAGGGAACGTGCCACCTTTGAGTGTGAAACGATATACGCTGCCCCCCCCTTGACTTTAACAAAGGCAACATAGAACTACATTATTGCCCTGTTAAATTTTGGAATTATTCCGGGTTTGTTTGTCGTTTTTATACATTAATTGAGTTTCTGGTCATTTAATGTGCATAAGTCAAATTTGAACTACAAGCACATGCTCTCGTGCACCAAAGTTGGTTGAAAAATCACATTTGTGTCCTCGGGTGAATTTCTAGGTCCCATGCAAGAAATGAGAATCAAATTCAAACATCTGGGCATCGTGGCTCGGCCGAGAACATTGAGAAACTTGGTTTTAAAATTCTTGTAAATCCAAAACATGTCTGAAAATCATGAAACTTGGCGTGGATGTCATGTCATGGTACTACCATGTTGTGGTAAAAAAATTGGCCGAATAGGAACAGATTTTGGTATAAGCTTCTTGCAAACCCAAGCTTCTCTCAAGAAGCCTCGTGGTTCTGAGAGGGAACGTGCCACCTTTGAGTGCGAAACGATATACGTTGCCCCCCTTGAGTTTATTTACAAAGGCAACATAGAACTACATGAGTGCCCTGTTAAATTTTGGAATTATTCCGGCTTCGTTTGGCCTTATTTACACATTAATTGAGTTTTTGGTCATTTAATGTGCATAATTCAAATTTGAACTACAAGCACATGCTCCCGTGCACCAAAGTTGGTTGAAAATCACATTTGTGTCCTTAGGTGAATTTCTAGGTCCCATGCAAAAAATGAGAATCAAATTCAAACATCTGGGCATCGTGGCTCAGTCGAGAACATTGAGAAACTTGGTTTTAAAATCATGAAACTTGGCATGGTGTCATGTGATGGTAGTACCATGCCGTGGTAAAAAAATTGGCCGAATAGGAACAAATTTTGGTATAAGCTTCTTGCAAATCGGAGCTTCTCTCAAGAAGGCTTGTGGTTCTGGGAGGGAACGTGTCACCTTTGTGTGCATAATTCAAATTTGAAATACAAGCACATGTTCTAGTGCACCAAAGTTGGTTGAAAAATCACATGTGTGTCCTCGAGTAAATTTCTAGGTTACATGCAAGAAATGGGAATGAAATTCAAAATTTTGGGCGTCGTGGCTGGGTTGGAAACATTGAGAAACTTACTTTTTTAATTCCTGTAAATCCAAAACACGCATGAAAATAATGAAACTTGGCTTGGTGCCATGACATGGCACCAACATGCGGTGGTAAATTTGCATTCCGATTTGCGAAGGCGCACACATTAACAATCAACAAAGTCATTTTGGAACAAATGTTGTCTCGTTACAATCGGAAACACAAGTATTGTTGAAACCGTGGGCATTCTAATTACTAGTACCATTTACGTGCCGCCACGTGTCCCCATTTTTTATTGGCTAGGAGGCGCCGTGCAGGGTAGCTATTTGAGTAGTACGAGAGGCGTGCGATCAGACCCCTGCGCATGCTTATCGGGAGGAGAGCCCTTTGACCTCCATCTGCCGTCCACCTCTCTCCCAAGGTCTCCATTAATGGCGCCCGAGCCTCTGTTTAATGGCGTGGCTATGTCTCACTCGACTGAGATTTAAGAGAGAAAAAAGAAAATCTAAAAGCACGGATCTTGATGTAAGATCCGACGGACCTATATAGCATCTACTGCGACTTATAGCAAGACTGATGAATATATAAGGACGATTAATTATTTTTTTGATCAAAGAAGGGCTTGTCCCTTCCGATTTTCATTACTGAAAACCACCGCAATTCACAAGAAGTTCAGCACAACTCCATCCTAACACGAAGGACTAAAAGCTACCAGATTGAAATCGCAACATCCCAAGAGGCCAACAAAGGCCAAACATCCGCGCTAGAGCCCAACATTACAACCGACGACACAATCCACATCCTAAACCGATTATTACATCAAAAGAAACCAGGAAATTGAAGGAAGCCCAGCAGCAACTAGAAGAACAGCAACACAAGGGTCGCCACAACAAGAGTTTTCTTCATCCCAGCCTCGCAACATTGATCTTCCACGAAAAGATAAGGACGATTAATTGTCTTACATAATTAGAAAGATAATTAAAAAAGCCACATGCGGCTACGCCCGAAATACACAAGGGCAAAAGAAGAAGGAAGACAAGGATCTGGCTCGCTGATCTCTACTTTCTTGATGCGTTGCTGCAGGCCGCGGGAACTAGTCTCTGCGGCGAGCGGCGATGAGTTGTTTCGTGTCCTCAAGACGCTGCTTGAGAACATCCACGGATTCCTCCACTAGCCTTTGGCGCTCGTTGCGGAGCATGTCATTCTCGTCCATAAGTTTCTTGACTATGATGCCGGTCCTCTTCAACAAGGCACTGGTCTCCTCCTGCTGGTCTGCACTTCGGACGATCTTCTCCCTCAGCAGGTCGCGCTCGGCCCGGAGCCTCTCATTGCCCTCCCTTAGTGTGCTGATAGCCTGTTCAAACGAGGCTTTCATGTCATCCTGCAACCTCACAAAATGGGAGATCTGATCCATCTGGCCATGGACGATTGCATGCATGCGCCTGTAACAGTCGTCGCCTACACGCGAGAAATTTTCCTAGGCCGCCGCGGAGCGGCGGGACATCTCTGCTGCTTCCGCGGCGTGGCCGGACCAGTCCGCTGCATAGACGGTGCGGCGGGACCTCTGAGCTGCTACTTCCACGCGGCGGGACATGTCGGCTGCTCTCGCAGCGAGGCGGGACATCTCTCGTGCTTCCGCTTCCATGCTCGTGTAACGCCCCGAGACCGATGGGCCACGTGTCCTCCAGTTATTCGCTGTTGTTGCCTTGTCATTGCTTGCGTGTCATGCATTGCATATCATGTCATCATGTGCATTTCATTTGCATACGTGTTCGTCTCATGCATCCGAGCATTTTCCCCGTTGTCCGTTTTGCATTCCGGCGCTTCGTTCTCCTCTGATGGTCATTTCTATCTTCTTCTCGTGTGTGGAGATTAAACATTTCCGGATTGGACCGAGACTTGCCAAGCGGCCTTGGTTTACTACCGGTAGACCGCCTGTCAAGTTTCGTACCATTTGGACTTCGTTTGATGCTCCAACGGTTAACTGAGGGACCGAAAAGGCCTCGTGTGTGTTGCAGCCCAACACCCTTCCAATTTGTCCTAAAACCCACCAAAACCTCCTCCATCATCTCGGTCGTTCGATCACGATCATGTGGCTGAAAACCGCACCTCATTTGGACTCTCCTAGCTCCCTCTACCTATAAATATGTGCTCCCCTCCCGAAATTCGCGGTGCAAACCCTAACTTCGTCCTCCTCCTACCGACGGACATGTCCACCCCGCCGCCGGACATGTCTGCACCGCCCCTCAGCGAATCAAAAGCCGCCACCTGCCCACCGCCGCCGTCCCCGCGCTGCTGGGCCCGCGGAGCCCATCTCCGGCCCGCCCCGGGCCACGCCGGGCCCGAGGAGACCCGTGCCTCGCCGCTCGCCGGATCTCCGTCGCTCCTTCGCCGGAGTTCTTCACCGCCGCCTCGGCTTCCACCGGCCACCGCCTCCCCTCGCCGCCGAATGCCACGGAGCCTCCCTTCGCCGCCGCCTTCTTTTCTCCGCCGCCGCGCCCGCGCTTGTCGGCGAGCTCGCCGCGCCGCCACTGCCAAGGCGCGCCACGCCGCCCTGCTCCGGCCCCGGTCGCCGCCATGCCCCGTGGGTGCTCCGCCGCTCGGCCAGGCTCGCCGCCCGCCATGGCCGAGTTCCTCGTTGCTCCGCCCCCTCGCCGGAATCGCCGCGCCGCTCGCCGGAGCCCGTCCCAGCCAGATCCACCCCGTCTGGATGAGATCCACCGGGAGTCCAACCAACGGGAGTCCCGGATTCCTTCGTCCCGTGTTGACTTTCGCGGAGGTATAAATTCGTCTAAGTCCTGAAGTTTTCCAGATTCATATGCCTCTACTCATCACATCGTAACTTTGCATCCATAGCTCCGATTCATGCATATAGCATATCAAAATGTTCGTCTCAGAGAGTACATCATTTCATCTCATTGCATCATTTTCATTGGAGTTCATATTGATGCCCGAAATGCTGTTAGAAGAGAGCTACTTGAGATAATTGTCAGATCTGCTGCTCCATTTAGATATTTTTCATTTTTGCCATGATTATTGTGTGCATGATATGCCCATGAGCTCTACATATGTTTTGTTAAGGGTTTTTCCATCTTTCCAGAGGTGCAACCCATGTATTTTTGTGATGTGTGTGGTGACTAGCACATGCTTGCAAAGTGGTGCACTTGTTAATGCCGATTTCAGGGACTTAGCATTTCCACCAAGTCCTTGGTCTGTTTATCTCATTATGCCATATGTTCATGTTGTTTCCTAGTGATCCGTGCCTCTTTTGAGGATGATCAGTAAGGATGTTTTGTTAATCTTGTAGTGCTCTATCCATCCATGTATTTGTTTGCAATTATGGAGCACCCTAGCTTGAGTCAATCGAGCTCTACTTTTGTTATTTCGTGAATTTGGGCAGATTGTCTACTTGTTAGCGATTTTGCCGATGATGTTGTAGTTGATCCGTGCATGCTATGTTATTGTTCTTGCCATGTCTAGCTTGTATTTTGTGTATTCTTGATGGGTGTATGCTTAGATTGTCATGCCTTGCTCTGTAGTGAGTGCATCGAGCTCGTTAACATGCCTATTTGATATATGTTTTCAGCATGCTCCAGTTTTCACTAAGTCTGAGAACTGATTATGTTTTTGCCATGTTCACATGCTTGCAATTGTATTTTCTGATCCCTTTTGGCTCAAGGTCACTAAGGGACTTTTGTTAAGCTCTTTGAGTAGTTCCATGCCATGCTTTACTTTACCATGTGCAGGTCCTGTGGCATATAGTTTTCATGCTCCGAAGAGTGCTATCTGATCTGAAATTCCACACAAGTGTTAATTTCACGAAGTCTGAAATCTGTTTACCAATTGCACTTTTGCCATGCTTGTTTGAACCTGTTAATGGATGAATTGGCCGTAGCTCAGTGCTAGACTTTTGTTAAGCTTCATGAATGCATCCCTGCCATGTATTTTTATACCATGTTTGAGTGTTGTAGCATGTTCATCTTGTTGCATTTAGTTGGCTACTTGCTGTATATCACAGACCGGTGCCATATTTGAATCGCTTGCCATTTCCAAACCGTAACTCCGATTCCGGTGATCTTTATATCGTTTTCAAGCGATTTCACCTCATCTTTCCAGTGGCACACTTGGAATTCCAAGTTGAGGCTAGGTTAATTCATTCCATTGCAAACCATGCATATGCATCGCATACCGCATCCCGCATATCATACCATGTTCATGTGTTGGTTGTTTACTATGTTGTGTGCTTCTTTTCCGGTGTTTGCTTCTTCGGGTTGGTTCCGAAAACGTCGCGTTGTGAGGACCCGTTCGTCTACATTCTGTTTGTCTTCTTCATGGACTCGTTCTTCTTCCTTGCGGGATCTCAGGCAAGATGATCATACCCTCGAAATCACTTCTATCTTTGCTTGCTTAGTTGCTCGCTCTTTTGCTATGCCTATGCTGCGATACCTACCACTTTCTTATCATGCCCCCCATATTGTTAAATCAAGCCTCAAACCCACCTTGTCCTAGCAAACCGTTGATTGGCTATGTTACCGCTTTGCTCAGCCCCTCTTATAGCATTGTTAGTTGCAGGTGAAGATTGAAGTTTGTTCCTCGTTGGAACATGGAGATGTTGTTCCTTGTTGGAACATGTTTACTTGTTGGGATATCACTATATATCTTATTTAATTAATGCATCTATATACCTGGTAAAGGGTGGAAGGCTCGGCCTTATGCCTGGTGTTTTGTTCCACTCTTGCCGCCCTAGTTTCCGTCATATCGGTGTTATGTTCCTGGATTTTGCGTTCCTTACGCGGTTGGGTTATAATGTGAACCCCTTGACAGTTCGCTTTGAATATAACTCCTCCAGCAAGGCCCAACCTTGGTTTTACCATTTGCCACCTAGCCTTTTTCCCTTGGGAGTCGCGCATCCCGAGCGTCATCTTATTTT
>NC_041386.1:180897442-180908430 GCF_002162155.2 Triticum dicoccoides | reverse complement strand
CTAAGTGTTGGTCCGAACTGAGTAGACTGCGGGGCCACCTCGGGGAAACTTGAGGGCTAGTTTTACTCGTAGGATGTCTCATCCGGTGTTGCCCTGAGAACGAGATATGTGCAACTCCCATCAGGATGTCGGCACATCGGGCGGCTTTGCTGGACTTGTTTTACCATTGTCGAGGATGTCTTGAAGAACCGAGATACCGAGTCTGATCGGAATGTCTCGGGAGGAGGTCTATTCCTTCGTTGATCGTGAGAGCTTATCGTGGGCTAAGTTGGGACTCCCCTGCAGGGATTTGAACTTTCGAAAGTCGTGCTCGCGGTTATGGGCAGATGGGAATTTGTTAATGTCCGGTTGTACATAACTTGAACCTTAACTTAATTAAAATGAATCAATAGCGTGTGTTACCATGATGGTCTCTTTCGGGCGGAGTCCGTTAAGTGAACACGGTGTTGGAGTTATGCTTGACGTAGGTTGTTTAGGATCACTTCTTGATCATACTTTTGTCGACCGTGCTTTGCCTTCTCTTCTCGCTCTCAATTGCGTATGTTAGCCACCATATATGCTAGTCGCTTGCTGCAGCTCCACCTCATACCTTTACCTTACCCATAAGCTTAAATAGTCTTGCTCGCGAGGGTGCGAGATTGCTCAGTCCCTGTGGCTCACAGTTACTTCCAAAACCAGCTTGCAGGTGCCGATGAGACCGTGCAGATGACGCAACCAAGCTCAGGAGGAGCTCGATGAAGATCTTGTCCTTTGTGTTGCTTCGTTCTATTTGATCAGTAGTGGAGCCCGGTTGGGGTCGATCGGGGACCTTTGTCGCATTTGGGGTTCTTCTTTTATTTTGGTTCCGTAGTCGGACCTTGATTGTATTTGGATGTTGTAATGCTTTATTCATGTATTGTGTGAAGTGGCGATTGTAAGCCAACTATGTATCTCTTTCCCTTATGTATTACATGGGTTGTGTGAAGATTACCTCTCTTGCGACATTGCTTTCAATGCAGTTATGCCTCTAGGTCGTGCTTCGACACGTGGGAGATATAGCCGCATCGAGGGCGTTACAGCTCGCCTCTCCCTGGTGGCAATCTCTCGACCCAGAACTCACACTGGCCATGGCAGACGCAAGGGAAGGATGCTGAATGGCTTGTTTGTTTTTGTGGATGAGGAGTTGAGGAGGAATGCGCAGTCATCTTGGCATACTAGTATTTATAACCGAGTACTAATACGCTCCTAAGTGGGAAACCGTTTAGGTTGTGATCGGTGTGAACAGGTTTGCAATTCAATGTAGCGTGGAGTAATTTGGAATGTGACGAGACGCAAGCTCAAAATTTATTGACGGTTCAAGTTTCGAAGTGCGGCACTATTCCCTGATGGAGTACTTCTTTTTCTACTCTCTCCTTTCCGGTTTTATAGGGCTTATCTCAAAATTTTAGTGTTTCCATTTTATAAGGCTCAATTTGGTTGTTCCTCAACACATGTTCAGATTCCAAGGTGCATTAAATCATTGCATGCAAGTATTAAGAGAAAATTGACCAATGCATGCACTTTATGCATGCATGCATTGCAATTAATGCATTGATAAACATAATTTTTTATTGCCACTAAAACCCACCATTTCTTAAGCTAAAGTAGACCAAGGTAATCCCTATATTAGCATATTACTAAGATAAACAGAAGGCACCGTAGAAACATTTAGGACGTGAGCTTGTCAATCTAAATGTGGAGGGACACAAGCTTAGCCCCGGCCAGCAGCTTGGGCGGAACTGTCAAGAAGGTCAGCTCCTGCATGTAGACGTCACCGGGATCCTTGCTGCTTGTCACCTCCATTTCCACCTTGACGGTGTCGGTCGTTCCTTTGGGCTCCCCTGGCGGGCCGTTCGCCCACAGCTTGGCCACGTAGTGCGGCAGTGGGGACGCCCCCGCTCTGATGCAGACGACCGACACGATGATAGGCGCGCCGATGTCGAGCATGCCGCCGACCAAGAAAAACGCGCGATGGTCCTCCTCCGCGAATAGCAAGAGTTGTGGCTCCGACAGTGGCAACTGGATCCTGTGCACGGGCATGGGATGCGCGGTGCTGATGTGGTGGTAGAGCGCCGGCGGCGGGCCTTCGTAGCCGCAGACGGGCACGGGGCATTTGCAGGGTGCGAGCGGACACACGCTCTGGTGTTCGGCGAGCTTGTGGTAAGTGACGTATTGGTGATCTCGCCCTCCTCGTGCACAACCATCTCTCGACTTGGGCCGGGGTATTACAAAGCTTTACCATCACATATTTTATACTACTTCAAGGTGCATTAAATCAACACATGCAAGTATCAAAAGGAGAGTCACGGCATGCATGCATGCGTTGTAATTAATGCATCGGTAAACGCAAATTATTGAAATATATTGAGTACAATGCTTTGATGTGTCGCATCAACTCGTACATCAACGAGAAGTTTGATTATCCTCTCCCTCCCTGACTTAACTGCACCTGCCTTTGGCTGTATGATAGGTTGGCCACACACCTGCCGGGCCCACCTGTCATACACGCAAAGGCAGGAGCGTCCCTCCCTCGCCCATGAGCGTGGTGGCTGGCAAGACTAGGAAAAGATTTCGCTACACGCTCTCCCTCCCGCATGCGGTGGACATGCAACAGTTCAATCGGTGTCAGATGGCCAGAAGCGTATTGTAGTACTCCTCCAGTGCAGTAGTATTCCATCATTGTTCGACTTCCTGAAGAGGCGAAGAGCCAAGCGCAGCCCGAACGCTCGTGTATATACCGCATCATTCTTTGCTCCTTCTTACTACTCCGACATGTGGGAGAGCCAGCATCCGGGTCGACGTGTCATGCACCAGATTAGAGCGCGGAACGGAAGGGGGGCATCACCCCGGTCGGAGCGCCAGTAATTCATGACTATAGTGAGTTGTCATATCACAAGTCTTTCCAGCAGTAACGCGCCGTCAAATCGCACAGCCCCACTCGCTCAACCTCCTCGCCTCTGTGTCAAACCGCCTACCCAAAAACTGCCGCGCGTACTGCCCGGGAAAAGCCCCGCCCTCAACTTTTAAATACGCAAAAATAGTTTGAGCTTGTTCGTTCTATATAAATACAGTAAGTACTGTATGTTTATTCACCTGTGGGGTTGTTCAATGAATGGAGGGGCGGGGAGCACAAGTGAACAATACTGTAGTACTACTACTAGTAGTAAGTAGGAGTCGTACAGTAGTCACCTTAAATAGAGAGTTTCTTTTCTTTAATGCCACATACACAAATTGAAACGCTTGTTGTGGAGAGAAAAAAGATAATCACTCCACTATATATGGATGCAGGGGCCTGAGTGCTTGCTTTACTAGGGTTGCTCTCTTCATTCTCTCATCCTCTCCAGATATAAACAAGACAACGGTAGCGACATTTTCTCTCTGCTCACCGCTGGTCACAGATCCGGTCGGATCCCTTCGGCCGGTGTGTGTAGAGGACTAAAAGGTGCATCATTCACGCGGTCATCACCGCCGAGGGAGGAAACCCACAGCTGCCGGAGGGGCCCGATCCTCTGCCCGTGTCGTTCTCTCCGACACAGCGCCGGCTCGGGAGGTCCTCCGACCCTTCTTCCTCCCTGCCGTATTATTTGCAAATCCGACTTGCCGCCGCCGACATCCCAGCGACCCTCAGGTATAAGTTCTTCGAAAGCGGCCTTGCTCTACTGCCCCAGCTCCCCACGTGTCTGCATGTGCATCTTTTTCTACTCCCATCAGCTCTTCCAAAGCCACCTAAATTTTTAGTATTATTAGAGGTAAAGCTACTTCATGCATTCGAATCTAGGGCTTTGTTCAAACAACAAAGAAAGGGGGAAAGTTGTAGCATGAATCTAGGACTTGATTCAAAGAGGAAATAATATGGTGAAAGTAGTAGAGACCAGATACCCAACTGGTCTCTTGGCTGAAAAGGGAAATAATGGGAAAACGCGGTACAAACTGGATAAGGAACAGATCTATTATTGGTTGAAAAAAGGATAGGAAGTGGCGGCTGGTGGACAAGTCAACAGAGTATGTCCAGGATTAGATTTGCTGCCATCACATAGTAAAAGGTTTCCAGGATTAGATTTGCTGCCCTCACATAGTAAAAGGTCTCAGGATTAGATTTGCTGCCCTCACATAGTAAAAGGTCTCAGGATTAGATTTGCTGCCCTCACATAGTAAAAGGTCTCCAGGATTAGATTTGCTGCCCTCACATAGTAAAAGGTCTCCAGGATTAGATTTGCTACCCTCACATAGTACAAGGTCTCTAGGATTAGGTTTGCTGCCCTCACATAGCATGAACAAACTCGGCATCACCACTTTATGCCTCCTTGTAGGTACATTGTGCTGATGCATCCACTGTCGCATGTCCTTATACCAACCTTTTGCTGTTGTTAATGTAAGGGCTTCATGTAAAATGAAGCGATCACACTGTTACCTTAGGGACATGTCTAACCAGTGTTATTGTTAATCTAATGCCTCCAGTGATAAGATGCAATTAAACTATGTTACAAATGGCACTCCTGCTGTTTTCCCCAGTATGATAAGTAAGTTGCTCCTTTACGCTGCTGAGTGTCCTGGTGTCCCCATGGTCCCATGCCCTTAAACCAACTCTTTAGCTGCTGTTGATTTACTGTGTCTGGTAAACAAGCAATGCCACCATTAAAGTAATCCCATATTTGAGGAATCTCATTGTTGATCGTAATGCTTCTGGTAACATGAAGCATTGCTGACGTTTTAAAATTTCTACTGTCCTTGCATGATTGCCATGAACATAATTAAGATGCTTCTTTTCATTTTGTATATGTTTCGTATATTCTTATTGACCAACAACTGTTTACTTTCTATCTTTTTGTGCAGATAGGGATATCCATTTCACCTTGTTGCCATTGTGACCTTTTGGTGAACTGCACAAAACACTTTTTTTTGGAATGAGTGTCTTGTGCAATTCAACTAAAATGTCACATGGGCAACATCTCTCAATTTTGGTGGAACTGCACAAAATGGTGATTGGAGTTTCCAAAATCTCCGTCTAGTTCTGCTGGTAATCTCGTGCAACATTTTATTAGCCTTTGCAAGATGAGCCGTCACTGTCACCACAATGGCATTTTATTTTAGTGGAACTGCACAAAAGGATAACAAAATTATAGTTGCACCTTACATGATCCGGACAGCCAACCTTAATGTTCCTCAATTTTAGTGCAACTACTAAAGAAGAACCTGCCAGCTCACGAGAGCAAGTACTTCTTGCTAGCTGAATGATGCAATCTTTGCTTCATTTCAGGTGAACTGCAGAAAAAGGTGCATGAATTGAATCATGGAAGTCCAGGCAGGCTTCATCCGAGTGGAGCTGCAGGTTGAGTAAAGGAGGCCACTATTAAAGTGAAATCATGCTCTCCTGGTTTGTGCTATGCAAACAGGAATACTCAACTATAGATGTTGTGACGGTCAAGAGCATTCGCCAAGTTCTTCGATTGTATGACATGGCTAGCGAAGAAGGATTTAATCCTGATATTCACTTTATCAAAAGGCTCTAATGGGTTGGTTCTGAATCTTGCAAGCTGGGAATCAGTGAGACGTGTAGGCATCTTTGTTGTACTTATTATTTGAATCTTATTTGTTGGTTCTGAATCTTGCAAGCTGGGAATCAATGAGCTGTGTAGGCATATTTGTTGTACTTATTATTTGGATCTTATTTGTTGGTTCTGAATCTTGCAAGCTGGGAATCAATGAGATGTGTAGGCATCTTTGTTGTACTTATTATTTGGATCTTATTTGTTGGTTCTGAATCTTGCAAGCTGGGAAACACGGCATGATGATGCAGAGGACAACAACCATAACAAACAGTTCAAACTTGGTAGTATTATCTTTGTGAAAGTGCGACAAATGTGCTGATCGTGTGCGTCCTGAGAATAATAATTCTAATTGTTGTGCATGTTGATCCTGTGGCACTGATAGAACGAGCGAATGCATTGCTTGTTTTAAGTATAAATTTCTATTAGAGCTAATTAAATTTAAGTAAAGTGACCACTAACTCATGTTATTACAGTACCAATACAGACCCGCTCGTGAACCGACGTGTGGCCGAGGGTGCATCTTCTGCTGGGCGTGCAGCGGACGAGGGAGGGGTAGTAACTGTTGTCGCCTGTACACACTCAGCTTACTGTTGAATCCAGTTCCCCAGGAGCTGAAAAACGAACTGCTGCCGCCGCCTACACACTCGTTCACTCGAAGAGACTCCAATGGCGATCCGAGGGGTGAGCCTGCTGGATATGGACTTCAGCAAGGAGTTCCCTTTTGAGTTCGCCATTCAGTCCTATGGCTGCACCAAGTTCAATGTGATGTACACCAACGATACGGACTCGGTGAAGCTCTGCCTCGTCTCAGTCCTATGGCTGCACCAGGTTCTGGAGCATTCGCCCGTTTCATCGGCAGCGCCGACTGCACCTTCGCTATGGTGGAGAGAAGGAAGAACGTGACGATTCGGCCATCTGGTGTAACAAGCTTGTCGACATCCAAAAGCAATACAAGATCATCAGCAATGGGCAGGAGAAGGACTCCATGGTTGACCTCGCTGAGACCAAAAATCGACCCCTGATACGCCAACATGAAAGAAGACGACCTGAACACGTGGGAGGTACCTCTGAATCTAGCCTACATAACCTACGCGGCCAAGGACGCATATGCATGCTATGACATGTACAGGAAGATCTTGGACATGGGGGCGTGTCTGCTTCCCGTAACCGACGAGTACACAGACAGCCGCAGCGTCATGATCAAGCGTGCCAGGAAGGTCTAGATGTTGTACTTTATCTGTTAATAAGCACCTTTATCATCTGAGTGTTTCATGCATTAGCCTATGTGTCGTAATTATCTGTTTTGTCCAAAATATTTCTTTTAAGAACCCATTAACCTGATTGCTTTTTTAGTGGCTATTTGCTTATGTATGTAAACTAGTTCACTTGTCCGTAAAAAAACTAGTTCACTCGGCTACCGTGCTTTGAATCTCCTTCCTCCCAACATATTCCCCTCCTCGGGTGGACCCAGCAGGTTTCTGAATTTTCTCCCACTTTCTTTTTCGATGTAAACTGAGTTTTCTCCCAGTACTTTCCCCTAGAACCAACTCAACTGTCCCACGACTAGCCTAAAAAATAATAATACCCCACGTACTATTAACTCATCAAATTAAAATGATATTTTATTTCGTAAGTTGAAAGTTCTTACAAAATAATAATAATAATTGTTTATATATAACTTGGCAAGTTAACTCCTAGTGATTGCGTACATAAGCTTGCAAAGATTTTACTGACATGCAATCATGTGTTTATGTTTTTATAACATTTCTTCATCTAGCCCAACATGATATTTTCACCCAGCCCATCAAGTCCGCGGATTTCGAGAAAATGCAAATGGGATTTAAACGGGCTGCATAGATGCTACATTATTGTTTCATCCAGCCCACCAAATGGACTAAAAAAATGTTCCCCTCACTGACAGGTCGGACCCACCAGCTATATCTTCGCACGCAAGGAAGTGCCTCCTTATTACGCGCAAAATAACGATGTCCATCCAATGGCCGTAGTGCTTCTTCAACCTCTGGTCTTCTTGCACCAGCCGCCCAAAGCAGCGCGGGTCGTGCCGCATGCTCCTGCCTCCCGTGGCCGGCTGTGCTGCCGCGGAGGCCTCACCGCCCCCTACTATTCCCACCGCTGGCCAGGCCCTGCGGCGACGGCTGCCTCACACCGCAGCCGAACCAGTGAACCCTCGTACTCCTCTATGCGTGGGCTTCCACTGTCGCGTCGTCCCCTTCCTAGGCCTCGCCGTCGTCCACCGTCGTGGTGCTCTCCGCGCGGCGTGGTCAACATGGTCAAGGAACAACTTCCATCGGAAGAGTACTGTACGTGGAGAGGCTGACAGCTGGGTCCACGGCCACACCCTAGTTTTTTTGTGATTTGCCAAGCAAGTTGCTTTGTCAGGCCTATTGGGCTGCAAATCTTTCAAGACGAGGAGAGTGTTCATTCGGCTGGCCGAGAAAATGGCCCATCAGTAATGAGAAATGGGTTGTACATTTTTAAAACACATCAAACCGGCAATTAGTTTCAAATATCTTTTTTTTTCATTTCAAGATTTTAAGTTACATTAATTTTTATGCGTGGAGAATTTGTTGGATTTTATATTGATATACATTTATTTTTAAAATCAGTTTGAATGTGAGTCGAAATTTCGGGATCAAAAACAGTTTGGACCACACCGAAATATGCAAAATTTCGTATAATTTTTTAACCGTGGCCACAATTTGGGCTGTAATGCTAACAAAAAGAATATGGGCTGCAAAAAAACCTTAAGAATTAGCAAATGGGCTGAAAATTATTGGAAATAATGGCAGATGGGTTGTATGCTGTTTTCCACAGATTTGAGGCTTTCCTAAAAAAAGGTTGACGCACAAGCAGTGACTGTTGGATGTCCATCCAACGGCCGTCGTGCTTCTTCAATCTCTGCTCTTCCTGCTCCAACCGCTCAAACAAGCGCCGGTGGGACTGCCTGCTCCCTCCTCCCCGCGGCCGGCTGTGCTGCCGCGCAGGCCTCACTACCCCACCGTACTCCCATCGCTCGCCTAGCCATCCCTCTACTCACCCACACCTGTTGTTATTCTCCGGCGACGGCAGACGAACCAGTAAACCCTCGTACAGTCGTACTCCCCTCCGCGTGGGAAACAAAAACAATGGCCGAGTCTTCCCTGCCTCTGTGTCGTTCCCTTCCTAGGCCTCGCCATCGTCCACCACCCTGGTGCTCTCGGCGTGGCGTGGTCAGCGTGGTCAACGACCGACATGCATCTGAAGTGGACTGTACGTGGAGAGGATGACAGCTGGGTCCACAGCCGCACGCAAGGAAATGCCTCCTTATTACACGCAAAATAATGATTTCCTCCGCCTGACATCTGGGACCCACCGAAACGGCCTCTGTATTTCGCGAAAAAAACGTTACCGCCGCTGACAGCTCGGACCCACCAGCTATATCTTCACACGCAAGGAAGATCCTCCTTATTACGCACAAAAAAAATGAATACTCCCCCTGCTTGCTGGGACCCAGTATAGTGGGCCTACTAAGTTGACGGGGATGAAGGGCTTTGTCAACTTAGTCAATATGCACGATTCTAGCTCGACTGACCGTACGATGTCCATCCAACGGCAGTAGTGCTTCTTCAACCTCTGGTCTTCTTGCTCCAGCCGCCCAAAGCAGCGCCGGTCGTGTCGCCTGCTCCTGCCTCCCGTGGCCGGCTGTGCTGCCGCGGAGGCCTCACCGCCCCCATACTACTCCCACCGCTGGCCAGGCCATCCCTCCACTCCACTCACCCACACCCCCTGTTATTTTGCGGCGATGGCAGCGCAGCCGAACCAGTGAAACCTCGTACTCCTCTCCGCATGGGCATCACTGCCGCGTCTTCCCCGGCTCCGCGTCATCCCCTTCCTAGGCCTCGCCATCGTCCACCACCGTGGTGCTGTCGGCGCGGCGTGGTCAATGTGGTCAACGACCGAATTCCATCGGAAGAATACTGTACGTGGAGAGGCTGACAGCTGCGTCCACAGCAGCCGCAAGGAAGTGCCTCCTTATTACGCGGAAAATAATTATTCCTCCACCTGACAGCAGGGACCCACCAGATGCCCACCAGTATATTGCGAAAAAAATGTTTGCCCCTGACTGCTGGGACCTACCCGACGGGCCACCGTATTTCGCGAAAAAAACGTTCCCCCTGCTGTCAGCTCGGACCCACCGGAAGTGCCTCCTTATTATGCACAAAAAAATGAATACCCCCTGCTAGCTGGGACCCACCTTGGTGGGAGGCTGACTTGTGGGCCTACTAAGTTGACGGGGACGGAGGGCTTTGTCAACTTAGTCAATATGCATGATTCTAGCTCCAGTGACCGTACGATGTCCATCCAACGGCCGTAGTGCTTCTTCAACCTCTGGTCTTCTTGCTCCAGCCGCCCAAAGCAGCGTTGGTCGTGCCGCCTGCTCCTGCCTTCCATGGCCGGCAGTGCTGCCGCGGAGGACTCACCACCCCTACTATTCCCACCGCTGGCCAGGCCCTGCGGCGATGGCTGCTCACACCGCAGTCGAACGAGTGAACCCTCATACTCCTCTCCGCGTGGGCATCCACTGCCGCGTCTTCACCGGCTCCGCGTCGTCCCCTTCCTAGGCCATGCCGTCGTCCACCGCCCTGGTGCTCTCGGCGCGGCGTGGTCAATGTGGTCAAGGAACGACTTCCATCGGACGTGGACTGTACGTGGAGAGGCTGACAGCTGGGTCCACGGCGGCATCAAGGAAGTGCCTCCTTATTACGCGGAAAATAATGATTCCTCCACCTGACAGCAGGGACCCACCGGAGGGGCCACCGTATTTTGCGAAAAAACGTTTCCCCCCTCACTGCTGGGACCCACCAGCTACACCTTCACGTGCAAGGAAGTGCCTGACAGTCGGGACCCACCTGGTCGAAGCGTACGTAGCGTTTTCATTCTGGTCGCGAACGTGTACGTACATATATACTGGTGGATGTAGAGGCGCGCACGTGTCGTAGTAGAGGCGGCTAGGGTGCAAGAAAGAAAATACGGCCACGTATGTGTACATACGGGCGGGTACTCGAACGCCTACTCGCGCATACGTACGGCGAGGGCTCGTGTACATGGCTGGGTCGGAACGGAGAAACATCGTCGTCGTCGTGTTCATGGGTCAGAATGGAATGCGTGGTCGTGTTCATCGGGAGGGCTTGGATGGAAGAGGCGATGGAAATGAGGCCTGGCGTACCGCACAACGGAGGAAACGGACCTCCTACGGTCGAAATGAGGGTCCTGTTGATCGGGAGGGGTGTGGCGTACCGCAAAACGGAGGAAACGGACCTCCTACGGTCGAAACGGGGCTCCTGTTGATCGGGAGGGGTGTGGCGTACCACAAAACAAAGGAAACGGACCTCCTACGGTCGAAACAGGGGTCCTGTTGAT
>NC_041386.1:180877150-180896834 GCF_002162155.2 Triticum dicoccoides | reverse complement strand
GGGCACCCCCCCCCACCGTCTACTGTTCATCCTGCCCTCCACACCACGGGGTTCTGTTCATCCACCCCTCCACGAGCACCCCTCCACCGTCTACTGTTCATCCAGCCCTCCACCACACCACGGGGTCCTGTTCATCCAGAGGCAACGCCACCGCTCATTGTTCATCCAAACCCCCATGCAACACTCACTGTTCATCCCATCGATCGGCTTCAATTAGCAGCAGTAGCCAAGGAATCGCTCGATCGAGTTCAGTTAACAGCCATCGATCGATCGCTCGGTTTCAGTAACGCGTAGCCTGCACTGCAATCGCTCGGGTTCAGTTAGAGCCCAACGCCTCACTCGGGTTCAGTTAGAGCCAACGCCTCGCACACACGCGCGTACGTGTACGAGAGAAACGCGCATCGCTCGGCCCCCGACCTCCCACCGTAACCGGGAACTCCCCGAAATTTTCCTCCCCCTCGCTTCTACCATGGTTTTTTCCGTCATGAACGGCCCAAAGAATGTCATGCAGCTGCGTCTCCGGCCCGCCCAGGACGAAAAGCCCATTTTCTGTCATGATTTTTTGTCATAGAAGTAGGATCCCACCACATCTATGAGGATACCGGGTTTTGTCACAATTATCGTCATAGAAGTGTCATATGTATGACAGAAAAAAAATTCATTCGGCCCAAAATGTCACGGATGTGTCTTTTTCTTGTAGTGTACGACTCCACGGCGAATTAGATCATTTGGGGTGATAATCTTCCTTCTTCTTTTGCTCCTGTGTTTCATCTTTTGCTTCGGGTGTTTCGCTGCACATGTCACATTCTCTACGAAGCATGAATAGAACAATGTTTTTTGAGGGAATGAATAGAACAATGCTAACAATGAGATGACTAGCAAATTAGATCATTTTTTATCGCCATATGGCACTGGGCTGCCGTGTTTCATGCTCCTCCGTCACAGTACTACTCCAGTGGAAAACTTGAGTATACCGCATGGTTCTTTGCTCCTCCTCGGTCAGGTCGTCGGCGCATTTATACGAGGAGTCAAATCACAAGGCCCCACCTTCCAGCAGTAATGAGCTGTCAAATCACAAAGGCCCTCGCCTCTCGTGAAACCAACCAAGCTAGACTGCCCCGCCCTCTAGCCTTTTAAAAAATATATACTTTTGTACAGCAGTAGTATCGATGGATTGCGCCATGGAGCAAAACTTGAAATTAAAAAAAAAGGTGGTACATATAGAGAGCGCTCGTCGCCAAATTATGCATATAGTACTATTAAAAAGGCTAGTCACAATAATGGTGCCCAGCACAACCCACCCCTCAAATAAAACTAAGAGGGTGTTTGGATACATTTTAGTCCCATGACTAAAAGTAGTGGGACTAAAACATGCTAGCCTCACCCATGCTTGGATCCAAATACTAAAAAGGCTAAAATCAAGTTAATGAGCATTTATTATCCTCCAAACCCTCCAATCCAGAACTCGCTTGTGTTAAAGGAGAGGAGTTAAATGAGTAGAGAGAGGACTAATCCACATTTTAGTAGGGGTACCCCTGACTAAAAAAATTTAGTCTCAAGACTAGTTTTATCCCCTCTTTAGTCAAGGGTGCTTGGAACTTTAGCCTCTTAAAGAGACTATTTTTAGTCAGACTAAAATAAGT
This sequence comes from Triticum dicoccoides, assembly GCF_002162155.2. Classification (NCBI taxonomy): domain Eukaryota; kingdom Viridiplantae; phylum Streptophyta; class Magnoliopsida; order Poales; family Poaceae; genus Triticum; species Triticum dicoccoides. The sequence continues at coordinate 180,895,191 of NC_041386.1, read as the reverse complement.
CCCTTGGATCCAAGCACCCTCTAAGCATCCTGGAATTCTTTGACAAAACTAAGCACCCTAAAATTCTTTGACAACTAAACTGCTGGCTATATGATGTTGGCCATATATATTGTATGTATATAATGTGAAGAAACGAGTGGTAGTACTATACCAACTAAAAGATGAAATGTAAGAAATACTAGTATGTATGTACTGAAGAGTTAAAGTAACGAGAAGAAACATAACATAGTTCTGCTGGGGGCTCAGCACAACACACCCCTCAAATTAAATTAAGCACACCTAAAATTAAACTTTGCAACTATTCTGGTAGACACTGCATTAGAACCACCATGAGCAACGACACTTCCACCTTACCCGGAGTCCTCGTCCACGTCCTCGACTTCGTCCTTGTCCCTCTTCCTCTTGGCCGATACTTCTTTGCTTGAACCGCACACTTGGCTGTTGCTCTTCATCCAACCCTTGTAGATATTGAAGCAAAGGTAGCCATCCATTGCAGCGTAGTGGATGTGGTCTATATCTGGTACATTCCGCTGCCGTGCATGACGATGAAACGTGTAATGAGGTTTCTCCAGTTTACCGTACGAAGGATGAACCATGGCTCCTGCCAGGGTCAGCATTGAAGGCTGACGAGAGGACACCAGCCGATTCTTCTGGAGGTCGAAGGTGTTGCCTACAATGAGGCCTATCCGACGCAGGACTTCTTTGTCATTACCAAAGTCTACAGTAACGAATTTGACTAGGTTGCTCTCGAGGAAGTGTTTAAAATCCTGGCACTCAACGTGGGCATGGCATATGTGGTAGACCAAGCAAACATTATGTACGCAAACCTGGATCACGGCGGGCTTCTTCCTCTCTTCATCCTTTAGATCCTTCTCTCGTCCCAGGACTGTGGTGTACTCAACATCTAGCCCAGCGACCCACTCATCATCTGAGTTTTCGAACATGCGTCTGAAGCGAGAAAGGCATCCTTTCACCGCCGCGGAAGAACGGGTGTAGATGACATCAAACTCATCGCCGGTGATGGTTCTAACCTTGTACTCACCGCCGATCGTGGAGATTTGGGACGCCATGGATTTGGGAGGAGGGTTAGGGTTAGTGGAACTGCCATAATGTGAATGGACGGGACGACTAGGAGCGAACCGCCATAGTATTGAAGGACGTGCGGGGACGAGTAGGAGCGAATTGCCAGCGTGCGAACGGTAGGGTAATGGCTTTCCATTCTCCCATGATACGGGCTTCCGAGAGCCCTTGGATCTGAGATTGAACGGTTGCCTGGTGTGATTCAAGACCTATGGGTGAATATCCTATCCTGGAGGGTTATTCTGCTAATTTTCAGCAACTTAGCATGCGACCATTTGATCTCAGATCCAAGGGCTACCAGTAGCCCGTATCATGGTCGCGCCTACCACGACCGTCGCGTCGCTTGTGCGGTCGCGCCCTTAGAGATTTAACACGGTGCGTTAGGCTATCTGATGTTGGCATGTCATACATAGTCATCACTTAGTCACTCATACTACAACAAGGTTGGCTATAAGTGTATTTTTTACTCCTCTCTATCTCTTTCTTCATACTCAAGGAAGAAACGGTGCTAAGCGCGTGTATTTATTGCATTTGCCAAGGAGTGAGCTCTTCCAATGAAATGGTGTTGCTAAGTTTGCTTCATTTAATTAGCTATAGACTCAAAATTGTCTTTTCACCTAGGTACACGCGCTTAGCACCGTTTCTTCCTTGGGTCACCAAACTAGTCTCTCTCTTCTTGATTAACTTGCCACATCAGACTTTATGCCTATGTGTCAAGCTTAAGCACCTATAGGAGCAAGTAAAAGTAAGTACAATAGTGCGCTTTACATGGCATTTTTGCATATGTGGAGGAAAGAGAGGCAAGGAGAAAGTGGAGAAGTGGGCTCTCATGCAAGAGCCAGCCTATACTACATGGTGGAGCATTGGGAGAGGCACCTGTATGGAGGTGGTCAGGAATCTGGGAGACTCAGGCCGGCGTAGCGCCGCAGTTAAAATGATAATGGCAAGTCAAATCACGGGGCCCCACCTGTCCAGCAGTAACTCGTTGTCAAATCACACAGCCCTACGTTTGCAGTAGCCTACTCCCTCGTCTTCTCGCATCTCTATCGAACCGACTAGGTGGAACTGCCCCGCCGCCTACACCGCAGGAAAAGCCCCGCCCTCGATTTTTAAATAGTATACAGTATACTAATTTTGTACCCATGGATTGCGCTCGCGCCATGGAGCAAAGCGTCTAGAAAATGGAGGAGAGACGGTGGTCCTGCAATAGAGAAGAGCGAGAGGCGAGACGGTGGTTTTGGAATGGAGATGATGGAGAGGAGGCCACTATCAAAATTTCAGTTTGCAACTATACAAGGCCACTAACATTAATCGAGGAAAAATTGATGGTGTTTGCCTCGTACTAGCACCCGAGGACATTAATATCCCTTGTGTGCATGCGGGAGTGAGAAGGTTAGCTTGCATTCCCAACATTAATCAACCAATGAGGAGTAAGAGGGTTGGCTTGTTGTGCTTGGGAGAGAAAAACCACATTAATTAACACGACAATCAAGGTGACAAGCTAGCTTGCAACATTGACTTAAACATAGCATTGATTTTTACCTTGGTACCTGTAATATGAGTTTGTGGCCTTGTATACAAAAATGGAGGGAGTATAATTTGAAAGTACATTCAGATACGAACCAAACGATACAATTTTTGGTGACATGCATTCACATTTTGTTTGTCAAATACAGTACATGGTCAAACTTTGACCCAAAATACGTGAAACAACAAAAAAATACTTCCAAGACCAGCGCCGCTCTTCCCCTCTTCTCCTCTTAAACCACCACCGCTCCTCTCCTGTTCCAATCTAAATGCAATGCCGCTCCTCTCCTCTTCCATTTCAAAACCACCGCCCCTCCTCTCCTGTTCCAGTCCAAAACCAGCGTCGCTCCTCTCCCGTTCTAATCCAAAACCAGCGCTGCTCCTCTCCTCTTCCATTCAAAAACCACCGCCGGCGAGTGAAGGTGCTGTGGAGAAGTAGATCGATGGAGGAGTACAACCAATACGTGAGGATCGCAGACGGCGACCCTGTGAAGCTAGCTAGGATGTTGGAGATACAGTCTTGGTTTGACAACAAGGACCAACTAGCGGCGACGGCGACATCCATGGCCAAATATCTGCAACAGAGCAAAAAGGCGGCGATACTCCTAGAGGGAGTCGCGCCGGAGTACATAGAGCTGCTCCTCTGGGCCATGGAGCAAACAGATTCACCGAATCCGATCACGAGGAAGCGGTGGTGGGAGTATCGATCCCAGATGGAGCATCCACCAGAGATTGAAGGATCGAGCATCTATAGGGTGCCGTTTGTGAGGGTGTCCTGCCAGAGCGAGACGGTGGAGTCTTTGTCGACCGAACCCAACTTCAAGAGGAGAAAAGAAGTTGGACCGACGACGCTTCCCCGCCATCATCTCCCTCGCCATTCACATCGTCTCATGGGGTGGCTGTCTGCCGCCGAGGAATAGGAGGGGGCTGCCCCCCCCCCTAGCCCAATAGTCGGGCAGGTTGTGAATTGTCAGGAGGAGCTTAGGGTTGTCAGTATTTGCAGGTTGTGAATTGTGTTTTGTGTTGTGTATTTTGAGAGTACTTTTAGATATGAATGTCTTTTGAATTTCAAATTTGCAGTATTGAGCATATAAAGTATTTTATGAATTCTAGAGATCTATTTTTAGCACTTAAAAAATGTAGTTTTATAGGAGTATAAAAGTGCAGACAATGTGATTCTCAGAGAAGAAACTGCAAGTTTCAGTTTCAGATAAGAAACTGCAAGTTCAGTTTCAGCTAAGAAACTACAACTTTCAGAGGCAGGGCATTTATATTAATACGGCCTTTTCAAACAGGGTTAACATCATGTTGGAAGTTTTATTCATGGTCGAAAATGGAACTACCAGCCAGTTAACATCATGCTGATCAACATTCATGCATAGCACATCTTCATATGATGCACAGTCAAAATGCCCACACAATGTCGAGTGTGCGAAACATAGAGAAAACGAGGGATAAAGTTTTGGCAAGTGTTGGACGTGGTTTTGGGCTGCCCCGTCTAGGCTTTCATTTTTAACATGCGCAGCCCACGACCTCGGATGGGAGGTCCATAGGCCTGTTTGTATTTTCTTAGGGCCGTCATGTATCGACCGGCCTATGGACCTCCCATCCGAGGTTTTATTTTTGGCAGCCCAATTTATGTATTTTTTTGAAGAAAACACAGAGGTCTGTTCTATTTTTCTATATAAGAATAGGAATGTCGGGTCCAACTTATGTTTCCCTTCTAACTATATTATATATATTTAAATTATTTTATATGTTGACTGTTTAGTTCACATACTCCATCCTTTTCCGTTTATAGGGCTTATCTCAAAATTTTAGTTTTTCCATTTTATAAGGCTCAATTTGGTTGTTTTCCATCACATGTTCAGATTGCAAGGTGCATTAAATCATTGCATGCAAGTATTAAGAGAAAATTGACCAATGCATGTACTTTATGCATGCATGCATTGCAATTTATGCATTGATAAACATAATTTTTTTGAGGAAAACAAGTGCATTAATTAGGTGCTTTTGCAAACTACAAAAAGTATTCCACCATTCATCATCTACCTTGGTTGGTGAGATTTTTGAATTGAGCCCTATAAACCGAAAAGGAGGGAGTAATTGGCAAATAGATCTCGCCGCCACCCCACGCCTCCTGACTCCGGGCGCGCCTGCCCCCCTCGGCAAGTCCGCTCGCGCACCCCATGGAGTCGCAGGCCATATCCATGGGGGAATGGCTGGAAGACAAACAGATGTACAAGATGCATCTCTCACATGTCTACAAAGCCTTCCTGCGGATGCTCCAGCCACTCGACTCCGTCGTGCCGGCAGTGCTGCGGGAGACTCAAGGGAGGAGATGGAGGGAGCGGGCGATGCGGATCCGCGACGACACTCTCTCCTGGACCCAGTGCACGCGCGAACGGAGGGAAGCAGAGGAGGAAGCTGTGAGGAGGAAACCGAGGAGGGACCGAATCTGTTCTCTCACTCGCGCAGGTATGCTCGGATGTGCAAGGATCATGTGGATTGGGAGCTGCTGAATCTAGCCCCATGGATCTACTTCGAATGAGATTTCTCGGAGAAGCACAGGATGCCCCACCCTAGTGAGCCACCGATTGCGTTCATTCGATGGGCGAAAGGAGAAGTGAATTCAAGAGATCCACGCTGTGCTGCAAGATGGGAATGCTTGACTGGACTCCTGCCCACCAGCACGCCACCGGAGCCGGAGCAGGTGGATCCCCTACCTTACCTCTCCCCCAAACCTGCAGAAGATTGAAGTTAGGCTTGCAATCTGCTTTAATTGAGCTGTCTGGTGGTTATTTCTGCTTCCTGAGAGACAACATCTGGCTGGAGGATGAGAAGGAACCAGGAACTCCGATGAATTTCCCCTATCACAATGGGGGGAGCGCCGGTTGGGCAGTGGTACGGCCCACCTCCGCCCCAAATGGGGGCACAATCTGGGGAGGCTCCTGTAATTGCCCAAGATCAATCTGCTGGTGGATCTGACTCTCAGATCAGTGGGAAATCTCAAGGCAAGAATCATCAAAACAAGAGATAGGACATCCAGAAAACTGCTCCTGCCCCTGCTTCGGGCCTTATGGCATACTCTAAGGTGATCTGCTACAACTGTGCGGAACCAGGCATCATTTGGATAAATGTGTCAAGTCCAAGAGTTGTTTTATCTGCAAAATGGTTACCCATAAAGTTGAGAATTGCCATGTCAGAAGGAAAACCCACAGTTCTGCTAGATATGTTGGAAGTGCTGCTCCAGGATTATGTCCACCATTGACAGAATTTTCTGTGACACGGAATTAGATAGTTTCTTTCCCCTTTCTAGTTGTAGAGCTCTACCCAGATGTGGTAGTGACCACACTCCTTTTCTCTGGGACTCTGGTCTTAACCAAACTCCAAAGAGCAATAGTTTTAAATTTGAAAAGTGATGGTTGCTTAGAGAAGATTTTACTGAGCTAGTCAGGAAAATCTGGAATGAGCCTACTGGGAGCAGCTGCCCCCTAGAAAATTGGCAGATCAAAATCAGGATATTTAGAAGAACTACCAAAGGGTGGAACTCCAATGAGGAAGCTAATCTTAGAAGATACAAAAGGCTTCTCCTCCTTGAGTTTTATTCTCTAGATATTAAGGCAGAAACCACTGACCTCTCTGAGGCTGAGACTAATAGATTAAACTTTGTCCATGGAGAGCTCAAGAAAATTTGGCTTCAAGAAGAAATCAAAGTCAAACAAAGGTCTAGAGATAGGAACATTAAGGAGGGTGATAGAAATATTGCTTACTTCCATGCAGTAGCTAACCAGAGGAGGAAAACCCTCATTCACTTCCTTGATGTCCCTAATGGCCCTGTTACTGAGGTAGATGAGATGCTGAAAGTGGCTAGTGACTTCTACAAAGACCTGTTTAAGAAAGAAAACCCTTCTGGGTTCTCTCTACAAAATAATTTTTTCTCTGCTTCTGAAAAAGTCTCTCCTGCTGAAAATGAGCTGCTAGAAGCCCCCTTTTCAGAGACAGAGGTGAAGGAAGCCATTTTTAGCTCTTATCCTGACGGGGCTCCTGGTCCTGATGGGATTCCCTTCTTGTTTTACCAGCATTTTTGGGACTTGGTGAAAAATGATCTCTTAGATCTTTTCCAAGCCTTTCATAGAGGAGAGTTGGATCCAGCAACTTACTCATGGGGGGGTCTGTTGGGGTCAAGTTAAATAATTGTGAAAGTGATTTTTTCCTTGCTGGTAAAGGCCTTAGGCAAGGTGACCCCATCTCCTCGCTTTTGTTTAATTTAGTAGTGGACGTTCTTACTAAAATGCTGAGCAAAGCTGCTGATCATAGTCTGATTGCAGGGCTCTGTCCTGAGGTCTGCCCTGGTGGCATCATCTGCCTTCAATATGCAGATGATACCATCCTTTTCTTAGACAATGACTCCACACATGCTAGCAATCTAAAAATTGTTCTAACCTGGTTTGAACAAGTCTCAGGCATGAGAATCAACTACTCTAAAAGTGAACTCATCCCTATCAACATGGATGATCAGGAGTTAGTTAACTTCCTCTCTATTCTAGTGTGTAATAAAGGTAACTTCCCCATTAAGTACCTAGGTATCCCTCTCCACTATGACAAACTAAGGAGAGAGGATATCCAACCCCTTCTGGATAAAATCATTAAAAGGATTGTTGGGTGGAGGGGCAAACTTCTCTCTTACAGAGGTAGATTGATCCTCATACAAGCTTGTTTGGCTAGCATTCCAGTGTATCTCCTCTCCTTCTTCAAGTTCCCTAAATGGGCAGTGAACCTCATCAATTCTCAGATGTCTCATTGCTTGTGGAATGATTTTGAGGGAAATAGGAAGCTACACCTTGCTAATTGGGCCCTAGTCTCTATGAAAAAATATTTTGGAGGCCTGGGCATACCTAACCTCCAAGAAATTAACATATGTCTTCTAGGGTCTTGAATTAAAAGATTCTATGAGGAAGACCTGAAATCCTGGAAGCTTCTTATTGCCCATAAATACCTAGGAAATAAACCTAATATTTTTGTCCCTTCCTACAACCCTAAGACCTCTAGATTCTGGAAAGGATTAAAATCTATTATGCATGCTATGAAATTTGGCTACAGATGGAACATAGGGGATGGGAGCAGAACCAGGTTCTAAAGATACTTGGTTTGGCACATCGCCCCTAGCAGTCCAATTTTGGCCTATTTACTCTGTCCGCAATGAGCTTAACAAAAGTGTCAATGAAGTTTGGGACGGTCAATGCCTAAAACTCTCTTTTAGAAGGAACTTTAGTGATAGTCTCATGGAACAATGGTTCCAGTTGGAGGAAATTGCCAAAAGCATTACCTTTACTACCGAGCCAGATGCCCTGATTTGGCAGCTGGACAATAAGGGGAAGTATTCCTCCATCTCCCTCTATCATGTTATCAACTTTAGAGGGGTTCAACCCGTGTTTATCCCTGCTGTCTGGAAATTGAGAGTTCCCCCTAAAATTCATGTATTTCTCAGGCTTCTCTCAGAAACAAATTGATGACTAGGGATAACCTTAGGAAGATACACATCATCAAACCCCTTGATTGTGTTTACTGCTTGGAACAAGAGTCTTGTTCTCACCTATTTTTTGAATGTATAGTTGTTAAACATCTTTGGGCCCACATTGAGGAATATTTCTCTAGTCGGATTGGCTCATCCTTCGAATCTGTCACCAGATTCTGGATTGCTACCAAAAAGTGCTCAGTTTTAAACACCGTTAGCTCAGCTGTCCTTTGGTGCCTCTGGAAATATAGAAATGCTATGATTTTCAGTAACACCTCCTGGATTTCCATTCCGCGGGTCTTGAGGTTGATCAGGAACATGGTGAGGAACTGGGCGATTCTCTCCTCCGGATCGGACAAGGACAAGTTGATGAGCTTCGTGGTTTCGTTCTGGGGCTGAACAAGGCTCGACCAGCTCTGGGGCTGGACCCATGGGCTCGTCTCAAGATCTCTGATGAAGATGATGGGCACCTGGCGCCGAAAAAGAGGGACATCCACCATGCTACGCCTTCCAACCCGGTGTCTCCGCTTGCTTACTGGTTGCCGCAGGCTGACACGGCCCCTCGGCTGAAGACCATGAAGGCTTCACTGGACCCTCCTTGTGTCATTTGAGTGCTCTATCCGCTCTGCCTTTGGCACCGCTCGGGTGACTTGTGTTATTCAGAGAACTTATTCATCCACCCCCCTAGTTTGTAGCTTTTCTACCTTTGCTTTCAAACTGCTCTTTGAGCTGCTGTATCAGAATATGTTGTGGTTTCGTTCTCAGCAATGGAACCGGGGAGACGCTCCCTGTTTTACTAAAAAAAATATTTTATATGTTATTATATATTATTTTTATTGTCATCATATATTTAACAGATACTTACATATGTAAGAAAAAAATATCCCACATCTTATTAACTTATAAAAACAATTTCTTAACAAATAAAATCCTGGATTGTTTTGGCACGAAAATCCTAGTGATTGTGTACAAAAGCTTGGTAAGATTTAAGGACGAATGTAATAATATCACTTATTATTTAAATATATTTATAACAAAATGCTCAGCCCTTTTTATTTTTTGATAACATTGCTGGCCCAACCCAACATTATAATTAGAATCAGCCTAGCAAAATTGTGTATTTCGAGAAAGTGCAAATGGCGTGTAATTTTTTAGGAAATAAAATAAACGGGCCGCATGGACGCTACATTATTTGTTCACCCAGCCCAGCTAATGGCTGTAATTCAAAAAAATCAAATTGACTGTAAATTCTACCGCGCAAAAAAAGACTGTAAATTCTGAAAAAATGGGTTGAATACGTGCCACATTTTTGGAGGCTGAAATGTGGGCCAATAGGTCGAAGCCAATGCAAGTCGTTGTCAATTTAGTCAACAAATGATTCTGACATGTTAGCCATTGGATTTACATCCAACGATCAACATCCATCTTCAATCTCTTGTCTTATTCCTCCAGCGCTGCCGGGACCACCTCCCACCTCCTGCTGCTAGCAGCTCTGCTTAGCACGCTTTGCTATGAAGCGCTACTCCACCGTTGGCCAGGCCATCCCTCCACCCCTCCACATCTCCTGTTCTTCTCCACCGACTGCCGAACCACACCGCACTAGAACCAGTTAACCCTCGTACACCTCTCTGTCTGCGACTCTACTCCCGCATCTTCCCATCTCCGGCTCGTTGCTGTCCGGGGCCTCGCCGTCGTCCACCACCTTGGATGCGCTCGGTGCGGCGTGGTCAACGTGCTCAACGAACGACACCATCGGAAGTAGACTGTGCGTGGAGAGGCTGACAGCTGGGTCCACGGCCGCACACAAGGAAATGCCTCCTTATTACACGCAAAATAATGATTCCTGCACCTGACATCTGGGACCCACCGGAAGGGCCTCTGTATTTCACAAAATAAAGTGCCCCCCGCTGACATGTCAGACCCACCAGCTATCTTCGCACGCAAGGAAGTGCCTCCTTATTACACACAAAAAAATGAATATTCCCCCTGCCAGCTGGAACCCAGCATAGTGGGAGGCTGACTTGTGGGCCTACCAAGTTGACGGGGACGGAGGGCTTTGTCAACTTAGTCAATATGAATGATTCTAGATCATGTTACCATACGATGTTCATCCAACAGCCGTAGTGCTTCTTCAACCTCTGGTCTTCTTGCTCCAGCCGCCCAAACCAGCGCCGGTCGTGTCGGGTTCTCCTGCCTCCCGTGGCCGGCTGTGATGCCGCGGAGGCCTCACCGCCCCCTACTACTCCCACCGCTGGCCAGGCCATCCCTCTATTCGCCCACACCCCCTGTTATTCTACGGCGACAGCAACCTCACACCGCAGCTGAACCAGTGAACCCTCGTACTCCTCTTCGCGTGGGCATCCACTGCTGCGTCTTCCCCGACTCCGAGTCGTCCCCTTCCTAGTCCTCGCCGTCGTCCACCGCCCTGGTGCTCTTGGCGCGGCGTGGTCAAGATGGTCAATGACCGACTTCCATCGGAAGAGTACTGTACGTGGAGAGGCTGACAGCTGGGTCCACGGCAGCCGCAAGGAAGTGCCTCCTTATTACGCGGAAAATAATTATTCCTCCACCTGACAGCGGGGACCCACCGAACGGGCCACCAGTATTTTGTGAAAAAAATTGTTTCCCCCTGACTGCTGGGACCCACTGGATGGGCCACCGTATTTCGTGAAAAAAACGTTCCCCCCGCTGTCAGCTCGGTCCCACCGGAAGTGCCTCCTTATTACGCACAAAAAAAATGAATACTCCACCGGCTAGCTGGGACCCAGCTTGCTGGGAGGCTGACTTGTGGGCCTACTAAGTTGATGGGGATGAAGGGCTTTGTCAACTTAGTCAATATGAACGATTCTAGCTCTAGTGACCGTACGATGTCCATCCAACGGCCGTAGTGCTTCTTCAACCTCTGGTCTTCTTGCTAAAGCCGCCCAAAGCAGCGCCGCTCGTGCCGCATGCTCCTGCCTCCCGTGGCTGCCTGTGCTACCGCAGAGGCCTCACCGCCCTCTACTATTCCCACCGCTGGCCAGGCCCTGCGGCGACGGCAGCCTCACACCACAGCCGAACCAGTGAACCCTCGTAGTCCTCTCCGCGCGGGCTTCCACTGCCGCGTCGTCCCCTTCCTAGGCCTCGCCGTCGTCCACCGGCATGGTGCTCTTCATGCGGCGTGGTCAACGTGGTCAAGGAACGACTTCCATCGGAAGAGTACTGTACATGGAGAGGCTGACAGCTGGGTCCACGGCCACAGCCCAGTTTTTTTGTGATTTGCCAAGTAAGTCGCTTTGTCAGGCCTGTTGGGCTGCAAATCTTTCAAGACGAGGAGAGCTTTCATTCGGCTGGCCGAGAAAATAGCCCATCAGTAATGAGAAATGGGTTGTACATTTTTAAAACACATCAAACCGGCAATTAGTTTCAAATATCTTTTTTCATTTCAAGATTTTAAATTACATTAATTTTTATGCATGGAGAATTTGTTGGATTTTATATTGATATACATTTATTATTAAAATAAGTTTGAATGTGAGTCGAAATTTCGGGATTAAAAACAGTTCGGACCGCACCGAAATATGCAAAATTTCGTATAATTTTTTAACCGTTGCCACAATATGGGCTGTAATGCTAACAAAAAGAATATGGGCTCCAAAAAAACCTTAAGAATTAGCAAATGGGCTGTAAATTATTAGAAATAATGGCAGATGGGCTGTATGCTGTTTTCCACAGATTTGAGGCTTTCCTAAAAAAAGGGTTGACGCACAAGCACTGACTGTTGGATGTCCATCCAACGGCCATCGTACTTCTTCAATCTCTGCTCTTCCTGCTCCAGCCGCTCAAACAAGCACCGGCGGGACTGCCTGCTCCCTCCTCCTCGCGGCCGGCTGTGCTGCCGCGCAGGCCTCACCGCCCGACCGTACTCCCATCGCTGGCCTAGCCATCCCTCTACTCACCCACACCTGCTGTTATTCTCCGGTGACGGCAGACGAACCAGTAAACCCTCGTACAGTCATACTCCCCTCCGCGTGGGAAACAACTGCAGAGTCTTACCTGCCTCCGTGTAGTCCCCTTCCTAGGCCTCGCCGTCGTCCACCGCCCTTGTGCTCTCGGCGCGGCGTGGTCAATGTGGTCCAGGAACGACTTCCATCGGACGTGGACTGTACGTGGAGAGGCTGACAGCTGGGTCCATGGCCGTAGAAAGGAAGTGCCTCCTTATTACGCGGAAAATAATAATTCCTCCACCTGACAGCTGGGACCCACCGGACGGGCCACTGTATTTCGCAAAAAAAAACATTTCCCCCTGACTGCTGGGACCCACCAGCTACATCTTCGCACGCAAGGAAGTGCGTCCGATAAAAAAAACGACTCGCCCCCTAACTGCTGGGACTGACCAGGTACATCTTCACAGGCAAGGAAGTGCCTGACAGTCGGGACCCACCTGGTCGAAGCGTACATAGTGTTGTCATTCTGGTCGCGAACGTGTACGTATATAGTGGTCGATGTAGAGGCGTGCACGTGTCGTGGTAGAGGCGCGCACGTGTCATAGTAGAGGCGCGCACGTAGCATTTACACGTACGTACAGCGGCCAGGGTGCAAGAAAGAAAATACGGCCACGTATGTGTACATACGGGCGGGGTCTCGAACGCCTACTCGCGCATACGTACGGCCAGGGCTCGTGTACATGGCTGGGTCGGAACGGAGAAACAGCGTCGTCGTCGTGTTCATGGGGACACAACGGAATGCATCGTGTTCATGGGGAGGCAACGGAATGCGTCGTGTTCATGGGGAGGCAATGGAATGCGTCGTGTTCATCGGGAGGGCTTGGACGGAACAGGCAATGGAAACGAGGCCTGGCGTATCGTAGAACGGAGGAAACGGCCTTGTGTTTGACCAGCCACGTTCGAAACGGGATTCTGTTCATCGGGAGGGGTCTGGCGTACTGCAAAACGGAGGAAACGGACCTCCTAGGGTCGAAATGGGGGTCCTGTTGATCGGGAGGGGTGTGGCGTACCGCAAAACGGACGAAACGGACTTGTGTTGGAGCGCTACGGTCGAAACGGGGGTCCTGTTCATCGGGAGGGGTGTGGCGTACCGCAAAACGGGACTCCACGGGATACTGTTCATCTCCACCGTCGACCTCCTTCAGCCTCCACTGGCTCCTGTTCATCCAGCCTCCACGGGCTCCTGTTCAGTTCATCCAGCCTCCACCGCACGCTACTCCACCGGCTACTGTTCAACCACCCCTCCACCGTCTACTGTTCATCCAGCCCTCCACACCACGGGGTCCTGTTCAACCACCCCTCCACGGGCACCCCTCCACCGTCTACAATTTATCCAGCCCTCCACACCACGAGGTCCTGTTCAACCACCCCTCCACCATCTACTGTTCATCCAGCCCTCCACACCATGGGGTCCTATTCATCCACCCCTCCATGGGCACCCCTCCACCGTCTACTGTTTATCCAGCTCTCCACCACACCACGGGGTCCTGTTCATCCAGAGGCAACGCCACCGCTTACTGTTCATCCAAACCCCCCAGCAACACTCACTGTTCATCCCATCGATCGGCTTCAGTTAGCAGCAGTAGCGAAGGAATCGCTCGATCGGGTTCAGTTAACAGCCATCGATCGATCGCTCGGGTTCAGTGACGCGTAGCCGGCAGTGCAATCGCTCGGGTTCAGTTAGAGCCCAACGCCTCGCTCGGGTCTAGTTAGAGCCAATGCCTCGCACACACGCGCATACGTGTACGAGAGAAACGCGCATCGCTCGGCCCCCGACCTCCCACCGTAACCGGGAACTCCCCGAAATTTTCCTCCCCCTCGCTTCTACCACGGTTTTTTCCATCATGGACGGCCCAAAGAATGTCATGCAGCTGTGTCTCCGGCCCGCCCAGGATGAAAAGCCCATTTTCTGTCATGATTTTTTGTCATAGAAGTAGGAGCCCACCACATCTATGATGATACCGGGTTTTGTCACAATTATCGTCATAGAAGTGTCATATGTATGACAGAAAAAAAATTCGTTCGGCCCAAAATGTCACGGATGTGTCTTTTTTTTGTAGTGTTGTTTGATGCGGGACAGTTATTCATTTAAATAAGAGAATAATGGTTGTTCTATTTATATGAATAATATATTTTATGGTCATGCACCCTTGATGAGTGGTATGTTTTTACTAAATCCTGATAGTAGTGATACACATGTTCATAGTATTGAAGCCAAAAGATATAAGTTTAATAATGATAGTGCAACTTATTTGTGGCACTGCCGTTTAGGTCATATTGGTGTAAATCGCATGAAGAAACTCCATGCTGATGGACTTATGGAATCACTTGATTATGAATCACTAGATGCTTTCGAACCATGCCTCATGGGAAAGATGACTAAGACTCCATTCTCTGGAACAATGGAGCGAGCAACAGACTTGTTGGGAATAATAAATACTAATGTATGCGGTCCGATGAGTGTTTATGCTCGCGGCGGGTATCATTATTTTCTTACCTTCGCATATGATTTGAGAAGATATGGGTATATCAAGTTGATGAAACATAAGTCTGAAACATTTGAAAAGTTCAAAGAATTTCAGAGTGAAGTGGAAAATCATCATAACAAGAAAATTAAGTTTCTATGATCTGATCGTGGAGGTGAATATTTGAGTTATGAGTTTGGTCTTCATTTGAAACAATGCGAAATAGTTTCGCAACTCAAGCCACCTAGAACACCACGACGTAATGGTGTGTCCGAATGTCGTAACCGCACTTTATTAGATATGGTGCGATCTATGATGTCCCTCACTGATTTACCACTATTGTTTTGGGGTTATGCTTTAGAGACGGCTGCATTCACGTTAAATAGGGCACCATCAAAACCCGTTGAGACAAAACCTTATGAACTATGGTTTGGCAAGAAACCCAAGTTGTCATTTCTTAATAGTTTGGGGCTGCGATGCTTATATGAAAAAGCTTCAACCTGATAAGCACGAACCCAAATCGGAGAAATGTGTCTTCATAGGATACCCAAAGGGAACTATTGGGTACACCTTCTATCACAGATCCAAAGGCAAGATAATCATTGCTAAGAATGGATCCTTTCTAGAGAAGGAGTTTCTCTCGAAAGAAGTGAGTAGGAGGATAGTAGAACTTGACGAGGTAATTGTACCTACTCCCTTATTGGAAAGTAGGTCATCACAAAAATCAGTTCTAGTGATTCCTACACCAGTAAGTGAGGAAGCTAATGATGATGATCATGAAACTTCTGATCAAGTTACTACCCAACCTCGTAGGTTAACCAGAATAAGATCCGCATCAGAGTGGTATGGTAATCCTGTTATGGAGGTCTTGTTACTTGACCATGACGAACCTACGAACTATGAGGAAGCGATGATCAGCCCAGATTCTACAAAATGGCTTGAGGCCATGAAATCTGAGATGGGATCCATGTATGAGAACAAAGTGTGGACTTTGGTTGACTTGCCCGATGATCGGCAGGCCATAGAGAATAAATGGATCTTCAAGAAGAAGACTGACGCTGATGGTAATGTTACTGTCTACAAAGCTTGACTTGTTGCAAAAGGTTTTTGACAAGTTCAAGGAGTTGACTATGATGAGACCTTCTCACCTATAGCGATGCTTAAGTCCGTCCGGATCATGTTAGTAATTGTCGCATTTTATGATTATGAAATTTGGCAAATGGATGTCAAAACTGCATTCCTTAATGGATATCTTAAAGACGAGTTGTATATGATGCAACCAGAAGGTTTTGTCGATCCAAAAGGTGCTTACAAAGTGTGCAAGCTCCAGCAATCCATTTATGGACTGGTGCAAGCCTCTTGGAGTTGGAATATACGCTTTGATAGTGTGATCAAAGCATATGGTTTTATACATACTTTTGGAGAAGCATGTATTTACAAGAAAGTGAGTGGGAGCTCTACAGCATTTCTGATATTATATGTGGATGACATATTGCTGATCGGAAATGATACTGAATTTCTAAATTGCATAAAAGGATACTTGAATAAGGATTTTTCAATGAAAGACCTCGGCGAAGCTGCTTATATATTGGACATCAAGATCTATAGAGATAGATCAAGACACTTAATTGGACTTTCACAAAGCACATACCTTGATAAAGTTTTGAAGAAGTTCAAAATGGATCAAGCAAAGAAAGGGTTCTTGCATGTGTTACAAGGTGTGAAGTTGAGTCAGACCCACTGCAGAAGATAGAGAGAAAATGAAAGTAGTTCCCTATGCTTCAGCCATAGGTTCTATCATGTATGCAATGTTGTGTACCAGACCTGATGTGTGCCTTGCTATTAGTTTAGCAGGGAGGTATCAAAGTAATCCAGGAGTGGATCACTAGACAACGGTCAAGAACATCCTGAAATAACTGAAAAGGACTAAGGATATGTTTCTCGTTTATGGAGGTGACAAAGAGCTCGTCGTAAATGGTTACGTCGATGCAAGTTTTGACACTGATCCGGATGACTCTAAGTCACAAACCGGATACATGTTTTTATTGAATGGTGGAGCTGTCAGTTGGTGCAGTTCCAAGCAGAGCATCATGGCGGGATCTACATGTGAAGCGGAGCACAAATCTGCTTCGGAAGCAGCAAATGAGGGAGTCCGGATGAAGGAGTTCATATCCGATCTAGGTGTCATACCTAGTGCATCGGGTCCAATGAAAATCTTTTGTGACAATACTGGTGCAATTGCCTTGGCAAAGGAATCCAGATTTCACAAGAGAACCAAACACATCAGGAGATGCTTCAATTCCATCCATGATCAAGTCAAGGAGGGAGACATGGAGATTTGGAAGATACATACGGATCTGAATATTGCAGAGCCATTGACTAAGCCTATCTCACGGGCAAAACATGATCAACACCAAGACTCCATGGGTGTTAGAATCATTACAATGTAATCTAGATTACTGACTCTAGTGCAAGTGGGAGACTGAAGAAAATATGCCCTAGAGGCAATAATAAAGTTGTTATTTATATTTCCTTATATCATGATAAATGTTTATTATTCATGCTAGAATTGTATTAGCCGAAAACTTGATACATGTGTGAATACATAGACAAACAGAGTGTAGTATGCCTCTACTTGACTAGCTCGTTAATCAAAGATGGTTAAGTTTCCTAGCCATGGACAAAGGGTTGTCATTTGATGAACGGGATCACATCATTATAGAATGATGTGATTGACTTGACCCATCCGTTAGCTTAGCACTTTGATCGTTTAGTTTACTGCTATTGCTTTGTCCATAACTTATACATGTTCCTATGACTATGAGATGATGCAACTCCAGATTACCGGAGAAACACTTAGTGTGCTGTCAAACGTCACAACGTAACTGGGTGACTATAAAGATGCTCTACAGGTGTCTCCGATGGTGTTTGTTGAGTTGGCATAGATCGAGATTAGGATTTGTCACTCCGTGTATCGGAGAGGTATTTCTGGGCCCTCTCGGTAATGCACATCACTATAAGCCTTGCAAGCAATGTGACTAATGAGTTAGTTACAGGATGTTGCATTATAGAACGAGTAAAGAGACTTGCCGATAACGAGATTGAACTAGGTATTGAGATACCGATGATCGAATCTCAGGCAAGTAACATACCAATGACAAAGGGAACAACGTATGTTGTTATGCGGTTTGACCGATAAAGATCTTCGTAGAATATGTAGGAACCAATATGAGCATCCAGGTTCCGCTATTGGTTATTAATCAGAGATGAGTCTCGGTCATATCTACATAGTTCTCGAACCCGTAGGGTCCGCACGCTTAACGATCTGTATTATGAGTTTATGTGTTTTGATGTACCAAAGGTTATTCGGAGTCCCGGATGTGATCACGGGCATGACGACGAGTCTCGAAATGGCCGATACATAAAGATCGATATATTGGAAGCCTATGTTTGGACATCAGAATG
>NC_041386.1:180875509-180876791 GCF_002162155.2 Triticum dicoccoides | reverse complement strand
CTCTCTTCCCCTTCCTTCTCTCCTACTCCAACTAGGGAAAGGGGGGAATCCTACTCCCCGTGGGAGTAGGACTCCCCTAGGGCGCGCAATAGAGAGGGCCGGTCATCCCCTTCTTGAAGGAAATATGCCCTAGAGGCAATGATAAAGTTATCGTTTATTTCCTTATATCATGATAAATGTTTATTATTCATGCTAGAATTGTATTAACCGGAAACTTAGTGCATATGTGAATTCATAGACAAACAGAGTGTCCCTAGTATGCCTCTACTTGACCAGCTCGTTAATCAAAGATGGTTAAGTTTCCTAGACATGGACATGTGTTGTTATTTTATGAATGAGATCACATCATTAGAGAATGATGTGATGGACTAGACCCATCCGTTAGCTTAGCACTATGATCGTTTAGTTTATTGCTATTGCTTTCTCCATAACTTATACATGTTCCTATGACTATGAGATTATGCAACTCCTGAATACCGGAGGAACACTTAGTGTGCTATCAAACGTCACAACGTAACTGGGTGACTATAAATATGCTCTACAGGTGTCTCCGATGGTGTTTGTTGAGTTGGCATAGATCGAGATTAGGATTTGTCACTCCGTGTATCGAAGAGGTATCTCTGGGCCCTCTCGATAACGCACATCATTATAAGCCTTGCAAGCAATGTGACTAATGAGTTAGTTGCGGGATGTTGCATTACGGAATGAGTAAAGAGACTTGCCGGTAACGAGATTAAACTAGGTATGATGATACCGACGATCGAATCTCGGGCAAGTAACACACCGATGACAAAGGGAACAACGTATGTTGTTATGTGGTTTGACCGATAAAGATCTTCGTAGAATATGTTGGAACCAATATGAGAATCCAGGTTCCGCTATTGGTTATTGACCAGAGATGAGTCTCGGTCATGTCTACATAGTTCTCGAACCCGTAGGGTCCGCATGCTTAACGTTCGGTGACAATCGGTATTATGAGTTTATTTGTTTTGATGTACCGAAGGTTGTTCGGAGTCCCGGATATGATCATGGACATGACGAGGAGTCTCAAAATGGCCGAGACATCAAGATTGATATATTGGATGGCTATATTCAGACACCGGAAGTGTTACAGGTGATTTCGGAGAAAACTGGAGTGCCGGAGGGTTACCGGAACCCCCCCGGGGAACTAGTGGGCCTAGATGGGCCTTAGTGGAGAGAGAGAGAGGGGCTGCCAGGGCAGGCCACGCGCCCCCTCCCCCTTGAGTCCGAATTGGACTAGGAGGGGGGTGGCGCCCCCCCC
>NC_041386.1:180840902-180875365 GCF_002162155.2 Triticum dicoccoides | reverse complement strand
CCACTCCTTCCTTCCCTCCCCTCCTTGGCGCGCCCTAGGGCCGACCGGCCTCCCCCTTGCTCCTTTATATACGGGGGTAGGGCGCCCTAGAACACACAACAGACAATTGTCTTCGTCGTGTGTCGTGCTTAGGGGAAGCCCTGCACCGGTAACTTCATCATCGCCAGCATCACGTCGTCGTGCTGACGAAGCTCTCCCTCGACACTCAGCTGGATCAAGAGTTCGTGGACCGAGCCGAACGTGTGCAGATCGCGGAGGTGCCTTACTTTCGGTACTAGGATCGGTCGAATCGTGAAGACGTACGACTACATCAACTGCATTGTCATAACACTTCCACTTACGGTCTACGAGGGTACGTGGACTACATGAAAGTGCAACTATCCCTAGGTGGTTTTGGTAATTCATAACAACATATAGCTCATTGAGCTAATGCTATTCCAAGATGATTATTTCAGGAAAGCTCAATGATTGGCATGGCATGGATGTGAAAGTGGAACCCTCAAAATGCTAAGGACAAAGGATTGGCTCAAGCTCAAAAGCTCAAGACTCTTCATTTTATATTTTAGTGATCCAAGATCACATTGAGTCTTTAGGAAAAGCCAATACTATCAAGGAGGGATGAGGTGTTGCTTAATGAGCCTCTTGCTTCATGTGCTTAGTGATATGCTCCAAAACCCTCAACTACTTTCCCATATCCACATATGACCTAAACCCTAAGCCAAACTCGGTCCTACCGATTCTTCCTATCCGGCGCCACCGAGTTTCACTTGTCATAAGCCACTGCCAAACCCTAGCAATTCGGTTCTACCGATAGGGATCTCGGTCTCACCGAGATGGGATTGCAAACTCTCTATTTCCCTTTCGTAACTTTTCGGTCTCACCGAAAGAGCAAATCGGTCCCACCGAGATTGCAATGTAAATTCAGTGTTTCCTTTTTGTAACTTTTCGGTCTCACCGAAAGAGCAAATCGGTCCCACCGAGTTTGCCTGACCAACTCTCTGGTTAGCTAATTACCAAATTCGGTCTCACCGAGTTTGTGTAATCGGTCTCACCGAGATTACGTTATGCCCAAACCCTAACCATATCGGTCCTACCAAGTTGCATGTCAGTCCCACCGAAAATCTCTAACGGTCACTAGGTTTACATTTTCGGTCCGACCGAGTTTATTGATTCGGTCCCACCGAGATTGGAAAACTATGTGTAACGGTTGGATTTTGTGTGGAGGCCATATATACCCCTCCACCTCCTCTTCATTCGTGGAGAGAGCCATCAGAACACATACACAATTCCAATTCATATGTTCTGAGAGAGAACCACCTACTCATGTGTTGAGACCAAGATATTCCATTCCTACCATATGAATCTTGATCTCTAGCCTTCCCCAAGTTGCTTTCCACTCAAATCTTCTTTCCACTAAATCCAAATCCTATGAGAGAGAGTTGAGGGTTGGGGAGACTATCATTTGAAGCACAAGAGCAAGGAGTTCATTACCTACACACCATTTGTTACTTCTTAGAGAGTGGTGTCTCCTAGATTGGCTAGGTGTCACTTGGGAGCCTCCGACAAGATTGTGGAGTTGAACCAAGGAGTTTGTAAGGGCAAGGAGATCACCTACTTCGTGAAGATCTAACGCTAGTGAGGCAAGTCCTGTGTGGGCGATGGCCATGGTGGGATAGACAACGTTGCTTCTTCGTGGACCCTTTGTGGGTGGTTGCTTCTTCGTGGACCCTTTGTGGGTGGAGCCCTTGGTGGACTCGCGCAACCGTTACCCTTTGTGGGTGGAGCCCTTTGTGGACTCGCGCAACCGTTACCCTTTGTGGGTTGAAGTCTCCATCAACGTGGATGTAGGATAGCACCACCTATCCGAACCACGGGAAAAACATCCGTGTCTCCACTTGCGTTTGATTTCTCCAAACCCTTCCCTTTACATTCTTGCAAGTTGCATGCTTTACTTTCCGCTGCCAATATACTCTTTGCATGCTTGCTTGAATTATGTGATGATTGCTTGACTTGTCCTACAATAGCTAAAATCTGCCAAGAACTAAAATTGGGAAAAGGTTAAGTTTTTATTTGGTCAAGTAGTCTAATCACCCCCCCTCTAGACATACTTTCGATCCTACAAGTGGTATCAGAGCTTTGGTCTCCATTTGCTTTGATCTCCATAGCTTTTGGTGGTCATAGCCTTGGTTTCACAACCTAGGAGAGTATGGCGTCTAGCGAGGGAAATTATCACCCTAGAGGTCCTTACTTTGATGGTACTAATTTTGCTAGTTGGAAGCATAAAATGAAAATGCATATTCTTGGACATAACCCCGCCATTTGGGCTATTGTGTGTGTTGGTTTGCAAGATGACTTCTTTGATGGGAAAGAACCAAACTGTGAAGCTACCGCGGAAGAGTTGAAGATGTTGCAATACAATGCTCAAGCTTGTGATATTCTCTTCAACGGATTATGCCCCGAACAATTCAACAAAATCAGCCGTCTTGAGAATGCAAAGGAAATTTGGGACACTTTGATTGATATGCACGAAGGTACCGACTCCGTCAAGGAATCCAAGTTGGATGTGCTTCAAAGTCAACTTGACAAGTTCAAAATGAAGGATGGTGAAGGTGTCGCTGAAATGTACTCTAGGCTTGCTCTCATCACAAATGAGATTGTCGGCTTAGGAAGTGAAGAGATGACCGATAGATTCATCATCAAGAAGATTCTAAGAGCCTTGGATGGAAAATATGATACTGTGTGCACATTGATCCAAATGATGCCCAATTACAAAGATCTCAAGCCAATGGAGGTGATTGGAAGAATTGTTGCTCATGAGATGTCACTTAAGGATAAAGAGGAACTTCACAATAAATCAAGTGGTGCCTACAAAGCCTCATGTGAAGCCCCTACATCATCAAGTGAGAAACAAAACTTCAATGAAGAATTGAGCTTAATGGTGAAGAACTTCAACAAGTTCTACAAGAGTAGAAGCAAAGATAGAAGCTTCAAGTCATGGTCCTACAATGACAAAAGATCTTCTAGTCGAGAGCGAGACTGCTACAGTTGTGGAAGACCCGGACACTATTCCAATGAGTGTACGGCTCCCTACAAGAGAAGAGAAGATTCTCCAAAAAGAAGAAGCAAAGAATCACCACCAAGAGAGAGAAGGAGTAGAGATTATCGTTATGAACGAAGATGCTCACGGAGAAGCAAGGATTCGGAAAGGAAGGAAAAATCATCAAGGAGCTACACAAAACGAAGACATCAAGCTCATGTGGTGAATGGGTATCCGGCTCCGACTTCGGCAGCCACTCCGAGAGAAGTTATCACTCCGACTCCGAAGATACTCAAGATGAAGGTGTTGCCGGTCTAGCACTTGTGTCAACCAACTCCTACGACATATTTGACTCACCAAATGAAGGAATTGGAAGATGCTTCATGGCCAAAGGTCCTAAGGTAACACACCCCGAGTATGTTGATTTCAATAGTGATGAAGATGACTAGTTAGGTGATGATTTGCTTGTTGACAACTCTAGTGATGAATACTATGATGAAACGTCAATTAATCATGCTAATCAAGATAAAACAAATGACGATGATAAGGAGAAGATTGAGGCTCTAACTAAAGAACTAAACACTCTTAAGTTAGCTCATGAAACTATCTTCGAAGATCATCGAGAACTTTTAAGAGCTCATGAGAAATTATGCTTTGAAAAGCTCAATCTTGAGCAAGAGCATGAGTTCTTAAAAGCAATCAATGATGATCTCCGCAAGAAAAGTTCTTCTTACATTGCCAAGCGTTTACTCTTATCCACTTACATGCCTCAAGTCAAGTCTAGTAACAAGAACAAGAAAGATTCTTCCTCTAGCAGTAACAATGATCATGCTAAATCCAATATTGTTGCTTCTAGTAGTTCTCTTGATTCCACTAATGATTCTCTTAGCCAAGTTACACTTGAGCAAGAAAATAGCTTATTGAAGGGAATTATAGAGAAAGCAGTGTACAAAAGCCTTGCCGGGAGTAAGCAATTCGAGGAAATTGTGCGCAAGCAAGGAATGCACCGGAAGAATCAAGGTGTTGGTTTTGAACGAAAGTTCAATGCCAATGGAGTTGAGTGGGAAGAAGATCAATACCCCAAGACAAAGTTTGTTCCTCAACAAGAGAAGTATGATACTCCTTTCAAGGGGACACAAGCTCAAGATGATCTTCCACCACAAGACTACAAGCAAAAAGGCAAGGACAAGCTTCAAGAGGAAATTGATGCATTTGAAGAAGCTCCTAAGACCTTAGTCAAGTGGATTCCCAAGACTACTTCAAGTTCCACTTCATCAAGTACGACTACAACTCGAAGGATTCCCATCAAGATGGTGTGGATCCAAAAGAAGAAGAACTAGAGAGTTCTTGAGGGTGACTCCGCCTACATACTTCACTCTTATCATTTTGGCAAGAACAAGTGCAATCAACTTCCACATCTTGCACTAGTTCAAGGAGTCACAAACCCTCTTGTTGGTAAGGCAAGGGACAAGGTAACCTAAAAGTTTTCATGGACATCATCTTGTGTGTGCATCACTCTATGTCTATGGATATCCTTGTTTGTTCCTTGCGGGACTAACCCATGTAGGTATTGAAAGTGCAATTCACTCAAATGGATAGCTCCAAGTGATCTACATCAACATTGAGCATCCACATATTCAACATCTACATGAAGTCATCATCGACAAAACCCGAGGTTAGTTCATCCCTCTAAGGGGGGATATCACATCTAGGGGGAGCTTTACTCTAAGACTTGAGCTAAAGCAACTCTAAAGATGTGAACACAACAATGCTTTATGTAAAAGTGGTAACCCCACTTGAGCTTAAACAATGAGTATGACCTATGATCAAGTGTTCTCACTTGACTCCTAGGTCAATATACTCATATATAGATAACCTAGTCATCGCAAATTGCTTGATAGATGCTAGAATTGGTTGTGCATGCCTTGTCACATATTTCATTTGCCATCTTATTGTGTGAGCATGCTGGTTGCATATTTTACTCATTCGAGGACATCCACTTGTTGTTTTGATTGTTCGGTTTTATTTCCTTTTGCCAAGTGGATGGACAAGAATGCCTAAGAACCTCCTCTAGCTATCTATGATTTTGTCGTCTCAAACTCTATTCATGCTGCATCACAAAATTTGATCAAGTCAGATTCGAACCACTCTGTGTGAGGAGCGCTCGGAGTCCCCGATTCGTCATAGACTTAAACTTCCAAAACCTCTTTATGATTCTCGGTCTGACCGATACCCCACTTTCGGTCCTACCAAGATCATTAAGTTGATCTAGGTTTTCAATCTCGGTGCAACCGATTTGAACATTTCGGTCACACCGAGTTTCAGTAACTGCTTGCAGTTATGAATCTCGGTGCCACCGAGTTGTTCCACTCAGTCACACCGACAGGGTCGGGCTATATATAGTCACGGGCAAAAATTTGGAAATTTCTCTGAACCCCTTCGCCCGCGCGATAGCCTGCTCTGCCAACGTGGTCTCCGGATCGTCTCCTCGCCGCCAGCCGCCTCCAGTCGCTGGTCTCCGTCGCCGTCAACGGAATTCTACCCCGCCGTTGCCGCCGTAGCGAGTCTCCGCCGAACTAGGGTATGGACTCGATCTTTGTGCTATTCTCCAATCTGATTCTTAGCACATTGTGATCATCATGATTCTTGCCACGATTGAAACACTCCTATCCAGTCAATGTGCTCGTAGATTAGGTTTGATTCAAAAAATTTAGGGTTAGGTTTCCGCCGAAACCATCTCGGACCCACCGAGTTGAAAAACTCGGTCCCACCGATTTGGCTTATGCCATTGCACAAGTGAGACTCGGTCTGACCAAGAATTACTTATCGGTGTGACCGATTTTGGAACTCTATGAAACCCTAGCAGTCTTGGTGCCACCGAACTGTGACTCGGTCCAACCGAGTTCACTAGTTTAGGTTCCAAAACTGCTTCGGTACCACCGAGTTTGAAAATCGGTAGATCCGAGATGATTTCAGTGGGAAACTAAAACTAAGTTTTTGGATCATTCTTTTTGCAAAAATCTCTGCATTTTGTGATGCTCATCTATTCTACCTCATCTATAAACTATTCACAGGGTCAGCAGTCAGAGTTTGCAACATGTCTGATCAGAGTGACAGCCAGAACTTGTCAGAGCAGCAAGTGCGGATGAGTGAGGGCACTAGTCCCTCCAGCTCTTCAGATGATGGCAGCAGAAGTACCCCAAGCAATCTGCCAAAAGCTGCCACTCGATAGAGGAAGAAGAGAACTTCAGATTCTGAAGATGAAGATTATGTGGCAGAGGAAGAGGCCACATCAAAGAGAGTTGAGCCAGCTCAAGGCACAAAGCCAGGCTTAAAGATCAAAAGGCCAGCAGGCAGGCAACCTATGTCAAAGGCTAGAGCTTCAACTGAAAAGCCTGCACCCAAAGAGCCAATTGCTACTGAAGGCAAGAAGAGGAAGGAAAGGGTCAAGAAGACCGTAGCCAGAGTGCTTGGAAAGGCTTCCATCATGGAAGAGGAAGAGGAAGAAGAGGTTGCTGCACCAGCACCTAAGGCACCCAAGCTAATGGGTGATGCTATCAAATCAGGGGCTACTGCATCTAAGCCCAAGGCTGCATCAAAGGTCAAGACAGCACCAAAGAGGAATACAAGGAGCATACCTGCTGCTGAGAAGAACAAGGCCCCAGTGCCTGAAGCTGCTGAAGAAGAGGATGACGAGCAAGTACTTAGAAAGCTCAAGTCCAAGATCCCAGACCACAATGATGCTCATCCTGTGGCTGAGGACATGAAGCTCAGGAGAGACTCAGGGCTGAGGAAGTGGAGAGAAGCAGATCCGTATGCTTCAAGGAGGAGGACTGCTGTGGATTACAGATTTCACACCAAGGAACAGCAGGACTTCTATGAGACAGTTTTGCTTGACAAGAAGCCAATAGTCTGTGACATGAGATGGGTCGATTGGCAATACATCAAGGACAACAAAGAGTACTACCCTGGAGTGCAGGACAGCTTCAAGGCATGTGTAGTAGAGGACTTTGTTGGGCAGAAGCTCACAAAGTGGAACGAGGAACTCATCATGCAGTTCTACTCCACAGTCCACTTTTATCCAGATGGTAGGATAATTTGGATGTCTGAAGGTACGAGGTACCAATCCACAGTTGCTGAATGGGCACAACTCATTAATGCCCCAGAGGAGCAAGCAGATGACTTGGACATTTATGCCAAGAAGAAGATGTACCACAACTCTATGTCCAACATGTACAAGGAAATTCCAAACGAGGCACTTGATACTTTCAAGTTTGGGTCTGTGCATTATCTTCTGTCAAGGCTGCCAACTATAAATTGGATATTGAGGCATACTCTCTTGCCCAAGTCTCGAGATCACAAGATGATCAGAGGCCATGCAATCAATTTGCTTCATGTATTTGATGTGCCACAGAAGTTCAAGGTGATGAGCCTCATAGTAGAAACAATCAAGAGGACTGCAGCAGACCAGAAGAGGAGCTGTGAGTATGCCCCACAAATTCAGGAGCTCATTAACTCAAAGATGGGCACGGTCATATACTTATTGAACAAGGAACACCTGCCCATCCGTCCAGATTTTGAGGACAATCAAGTTGTGATGACTGAAAATGAACCATCATCTGCCCAAGCACAAGCCAAGAAGGAGAAGGCAAGGAAGGAGAAAGCTGCCAAGATGCCAACTCAAGAGGAGGCATCTGAGTATTTCTTGAAAACCAAACAAGAGCAGCTTGGTTACCTAATTGCATCCACCCTGCGGATTGAGAAAGGACTAGCCACCCTAACTCAGAACCAGGCAAGCCTAGAGAGAATCATGGAACAAAAGTTCTATGACTTGGATGTCAAGGTGACAGAGATTCAGACTGTAATGGAGCAGCTCCAGGATGACATGCAGGAGAGGAGAGGCAGGACTACAACTGATGCCTTTGCCAGAGTGCCACGAGGTCCGAGGTCGTCTGTCGTGCCAGTTGCTGACACCAGAGCCACCACTTCAGCGCCAGCTACAGCCTCAGTTCCACCAGCTCCAGCATCTACTTCAGCTCCAACTCCAGCGTCTACTTCAGCGTCTACAGAAGCCTTCGTCCTTGGAGTGATCCGGACTCCACCACCACCAGAAGATCAAGCCTGAGCGTCGACTTAGCACTATGCATTTTCTAGGAACTTTTTGGTAACTTGTTGCCAAAGGGGGAGAAAAATGTATAGATCATAGGCTTCGAGAGAGAGAGTGTTGCTTTTTTCTCTCTTGCTTTATTTGGTGGTTTTTCGAACTTTGTTTGCTTTTGAGTGCTTGAGATACTATGTCATTGCTTGTGAGACATTGATGATCATGTGTTTGATCATAAGCTACACTTAATGCTTGCTTAATGCTATTATCTTATCTATCTTATGTGATCATTCACTTTTCTTGGTGATGAGTGCATGTATTTCATTCTTATCATTTTAAGCGCTCCACCAAGACGTATGTGACATGGAAGAGTAACCCATGACTCTAACTCCTTGTGCATTTGCAGTCCAAAGCAAATTTTAAAATATGCACAAATTTAGGGGGAGCTCTTACTTGTCACATACTTTTCAAAGCGACGATATATTTCATGCTTATTATCATTTGTCGAAGCTTTGATCTATATGTTGTCATCAATTACCAAAAAGGGGGAGATTGAAAGTGCAACTATCCCTAGGTGGTTTTGGTAATTCATAACAACATATAGCTCATTGAGCTAATGCTATTCCAAGATGATTATTTCAGGAAAGCTCAATGATTGGCATGGCATGGATGTGAAAGTGGAACCCTCAAAATGCTAAGGACAAAGGATTGGCTCAAGCTCAAAAGCTCAAGACTCTTCATTTTATATTTTAGTGATCCAAGATCACATTGAGTCTTTAGGAAAAGCCAATACTATCAAGGAGGGATGAGGTGTTGCTTAATGAGCCTCTTGCTTCATGTGCTTAGTGATATGCTCCAAAACCCTCAACTACTTTCCCATATCCACATATGACCTAAACCCTAAGCCAAACTCGGTCCTACCGATTCTTCCTATCCGGCGCCACCGAGTTTCACTTGTCATAAGCCACTGCCAAACCCTAGCAATTCGGTTCTACCGATAGGGATCTCGGTCTCACCGAGATGGGATTGCAAACTCTCTATTTCCCTTTCGTAACTTTTCGGTCTCACCGAAAGAGCAAATCGGTCCCACCGAGATTGCAATGTAAATTCAGTGTTTCCTTTTTGTAACTTTTCGGTCTCACCGAAAGAGCAAATCGGTCCCACCGAGTTTGCCTGACCAACTCTCTGGTTAGCTAATTACCAAATTCGGTCTCACCGAGTTTGTGTAATCGGTCTCACCGAGATTACGTTATGCACAAACCCTAACCATATCGGTCCTACCGAGTTGCATGTCAGTCCCACCGAAAATCTCTAACGGTCACTAGGTTTACATTTTCGGTCCGACCGAGTTTATTGATTCGGTCCCACCGAGATTGGAAAACTATGTGTAATGGTTGGATTTTGTGTGGAGGCTATATATACCCCTCCACCTCCTCTTCATTCGTGGAGAGAGCCATCAGAACACATACACAATTCCAATTCATATGTTCTGAGAGAGAACCACCTACTCATGTGTTGAGACCAAGATATTCCATTCCTACCATATGAATCTTGATCTCTAGCCTTCCCGAAGTTGCTTTCCACTCAAATCTTCTTTCCACTAAATCCAAATCCTATGAGAGAGAGTTGAGTGTTGGGGAGACTATCATTTGAAGCACAAGAGCAAGGAGTTCATTACCTACACACCATTTGTTACTTCTTGGAGAGTGGTGTCTCCTAGATTGGCTAGGTGTCACTTGGGAGCCTCCGACAAGATTGTGGAGTTGAACCAAGGAGTTTGTAAGGGCAAGGAGATTGCCTACTTCGTGAAGATCTACCGCTAGTGAGGCAAGTCCTGTGTGGGCGATGGCCATGGTGGGATAGACAAGGTTGCTTCTTCGTGGACCCTTTGTGGGTGCTTGCTTCTTCGTGGACCCTTTGTGGGTGGAGCCCTTTGTGGACTCGCGCAACCGTTACCCTTTGTGGGTGGAGCCCTTTGTGGACTCGCGCAACCGTTACCCTTTGTGGGTTGAAGTCTTCATCAACGTGGATGTAGGATAGCACCACCTATCCGAACCACGGGAAAAACATCTGTGTCTCCACTTGCGTTTGATTTCTCCAAACCCTTCCCTTTACATTCTTGCAAGTTGGATGCTTTACTTTCCGCTGCCAATATACTCTTTGCATGCTTGCTTGAATTATGTGATTATTGCTTGACTTGTCCTACAATAGCTAAAATCTGCCAAGAACTAGAATTGGGAAAAGGTTAAGTTTTTATTTGGTCAAGTAGTCTAATCACCCCCCCTCTAGACATACTTTCGATCCTACACTACACTCTCCCCTCTCATTGCTATGCATCACCATGATAAATCTTGCATGTGCGTAGGAAAATTTTGAAATTACTGCGTTCCCCAACAGTGGCTTCCGAGCCAGGTTTATGCGTAGATGTTATATGCACGAGTAGAACACAAAGGAGTTGTGGGCGTGGGTATATACATATTGCTTGCCGTCACTAGTTGATTCTTGATTCAGTGGTATTGTTGGATGAAGCGGCTCGGACCGACATTACGCGTACGCTTACGCGAGACTGGTTCTACCGACGTGCTTCGCACATAGGTGGCTAGTGGGTGTTAGTTTTAGTTGAATCGGATTCAATGAACAGGGTTCTATCTGAAGATCAAAAAGCAATCACTATACCACGTTGTGGTTTTGATGCGTAGGTAAGAACAGTTCTTACTAGAAGCCCGTAGCAGCCATGTAAAACTTGCAACAACAAAGTAGAGGACGTCTAACTTGTTTTTGCAGGGCTTGCTGTGATGTGATATGGTATAGACATGATGATATATAAATTGTTGTATGAGATGATCAGGTTTTGTTAAAGTTATCGGCAACCGACAGGAGCCTTATGGTTGTCTCTTTATTGCATAAGATGCAAGCGCCATACAATTGCTTTACTTTATTGCTATGCGAAAAGCAGTAGTTGGCGAGACGACCATGTGATGACACGTTGATAGAGATCAAGATGATGGATATCGTGCTGTCATGCCGGTGACGATGGAGATCATGACGGTACTTTAGAGATGGAGGTCAAAGGCACAAGATGATAATGGCCATATCATGTCACATATTTTTTGCATGTGATGTTTCTCTTTTATGCATCTTATTTTGCTTAGTACAACAGTAGCATTATGAGATGACCCCTTACTAAAATTTCTAGGTATAAGTGTTCTCCCTGAGTATGCACCATTCCAACAGCTCTTCGTGCTGAGACACCACGTGATGATCGGGTGTGATAAGCTCTACGTTCACATACAACGGGTGCAAGCCAGTTTTGCACACGCAGAATACTCGGGTTAAACTTGACGAGCCTAGCATATGTAGATATGGCCTCGGAACACTGAGACCAAAAGTTCGAGCGTGAATCATATAGTAGATATGATCAACATAGTGATGTTCACCATTGAAAGCTACTCCATCTCACGTGATGATCGGACATGGTTTAGTTGATATGGATCACATGATCACTTAGATGATTAGAGGGATGTCTATCTATGTGGGAGTTCTTAAGTAATATGTTTAATTAAACTTAAATTTATCATGAACTTAGTACTGATAGTATTTGCATATCTATGTTGTAGATCAATTGCTCGCGTATAGCTTCTCCGTTTTATTTATGATATGTTCCTAGAGAAAACTATGTTGAAAGATGTTAGTAGCAATGATGTGGACTAGCTCCGTGATCTGACGATTATCCTCACTGCTGCACAGAAGAATTATGTCCTTGATGCACCGCTAGGTCACGGACCTTTTTGCAGGAGCAGATGCAGACGTTATGAATATTTGACAAGCTCGGTATGATGACTACTTGATAGTTTAGTGTTCCATACTTTACGGCTTAGAACCGGGACTTCAAAAATGTTTTAAACGTCACAGAGCATATGAGATGTTCCAAGATCTGAAATTGGTATTTCAGACTCATGCCCGTGTTAAGAGGTATGAGACTTCTGACAAGTACTTTGCCTATAAGATGGAGGAGAATAGCTCAGCTAGTGAGCATGTGCTCAGAATGTCTGAGTACTACAATCACTTGAATCAAGTGGGAGTTAATCTTCCAGATAAGATAGTGATTGACAAAGTTCTCTAGTCACTATCATCAAGTTACTAGAACTTCGTGATGAACTATAATATGCAAGGGATAACGGAAACAATTCCCAAGCTCTTCGCGATGCTGAATTGGCGAAGGTAGAAATCAAGAAAAAGCATCTAGTGTTGATGGTTCACAAGACCACTAGTTTCAAGTAAAAGGGCAAGGGAAAGAAAGGGAACTTCAAGAAGAATGGCAAGCAAGTTGCCACTCCCGTGAAGAAGACCAAAGCTAGACCTAAGCCTGAAGTTGAGTGCTTCTACTGCAAAGGGAATGGTCTCTGGAAGCAGAACTACCCCAAATACTTGGCGGATAAGAAGGATGGCAAAGTGAACAAAAGTATATTTGATATACATGTTATTGATGTGTACTTTGCTAGTGTTCATAGTAACCCCAGGGTATTTGATACCGGTTCAGTTGCGAAGATTAGTAACTCGAAATAGGAGTTGCAAAATAAACAGAGACTAGTTAAGGGCGAGGTGGTGATGTGAGTTGGAAGTGATTCCAAGGTTGATAAGATCACCATCGCACACTCCCTTTACCTTCGAGATTAGTGTGGAACCTAAAATAAATGTTATTTGGTGTTTGCGTTGAGCATAAATTATTCATTTAAGTCAAAGAATAATTGTTGTTCTATTTACATGAATAAAACCTTCTATGATCATACACTCAATATAAATGGTTTACTGAATCTCGATCGTAGTGATACACATATTCATAATATTGAAGCCAAAAGATGCAAAGTTAATAATGATAGTGCAACTTATATGTGGCACTGCCGTTTAGGTCATATCGGTGGAAAGCACATGAAGAAACTCCATGTTGATGGACTTTTGGGATTACTTGAGTATGAATCACTTGATGCTTGCGAACCATGCCTCATGGGCAACATGACTAAGACTCCGTTCTTCAGAACAATGGAGCGAGCAATAGACTTGTTGGAAATAATACATACTGATGTGTGTGCTCCAATGATTGTTAAGGCTCGCGGCGGGTATCGTTATTTTCTGACCTTCACAGGTGATTTGAGCAGATATGAGTATATCTACTTGATCAAACATAAGTCTGAAACATTTGAAAAGTTCAAAGAATTTCAGAGTGAAGTGGAAAATCATCGTAACAAGAAAATAAAGTTTCTACGATTTGATCACGGAAACAAATATTTGATTTACGAGTTTGGTCTTCATTTGAAACAATGTGGGATAGTTTCACAACTCACGCCACCTGGAACACCACAATCTAATGGTGTGTCCGAACGTCATAACTGTACTTTATTAGATATGATGCAATCTATGATGTCTCTTACCGAATTACCACTATCGTTTGGGGTTATGCATTAGAGACAGTTGCATTCATGTTAAATAGGACACCATATAAAAATCCGTTGAGACGACACCGTATGAACTGTGGTTTAGCAAGAAACCTAAGTTGTCATTTCTTAACGTTTGGGTTGCGAAGCATATGTGAAAAAGTTTCAACTTGATAAGCTCAAACCCAAATCGGAGAAGTGTGTCTTCATAGGATACCCAAAAGAAACTATTGGGTACACCTTCTATCACAGATCCGAAGGCAAGATCTTTGTTGCTAAGAGTGGATCCTTTCTAGAGAAGGAGTTTCTCTCGAAAGAAGTGAGTGGGAGGAATGTAGAACTTGATGAGGTAATTGTACCTTCTCCCGAATTGGAAAGTAGTTCATCACAGAAATCAGTTCTAGTGATTCCAACACCAATTAGTGAGGAAGCTAATGATGATGATTATAAAACTTCAGATCAAGTTACTACCGAACCTCGTAGGTCAACCAGAGTATGGTCCGCACCAGAGTGGTACAATAATCCTTTCTGGAAGTCATGTTACTAGACCCATGACGAACCTACAAACTATGAGGAAGCGATGATGATCCCAGATTCCGCAAAATGGCTTGAGGCCATGAAATCTGAGATAGAATCCATGTATGAGAACAAAGTGTGGACTTTGGTGGACTTGCCCGTTGATCGGTAAGCCATTGAGAATAAATGGATCTTCAAGAGGAGGACGGATGCTGATAGTAGTGTTACTATCTACAAAGCTCAAATTGTCGCAAAAAGTTTTCGACAAGTTCAAGGTGTTGACTACGATGAGATTTTCTCACTCGTAGCGATGCTTAAAGTCTGTCCAAATCATGTTAGCAATTGCCACATTTTATGAAATCTGGCAAATGGATGTCAAAACTACATTCCTTAATGGATTTCTTGAAAGAAGAGTTGTATATGATACAACAAGAAAGTTTTGTCAATCCTAAAGGTGCTAACAAAGTGTGCAAGCTCAAGCGATCCATCTATGGACTGGTGCAAACATCTCGGAGTTGGAATATATGCTTTGATGAGTTGATCAAAGCATATAGTTTTATACAAACTTGCGATGAAGCCTGTATTTACAAGAAAGTGAGTGGGAGCACTACAATATTTCTGATAAGTATATGTGAATGACATATTGTTGATCGGAAATAATGTAGAATTTTCTGGAAAGCATAAAGGAGTGTTTGAAAGGAGTTTTTCAAAGAAAGACCTTGGTAAAGCTGCTTACATATTGGGCATAAAGATCTATAGAGATAGATCAAGACGCTTGATAAATTTTTCAATGAGTACATACCTTGACAAGTTTTTGAAGTAGTTCAAAATTAAACAGTCAAAGAATGAGTTCTTGACTGTGTTGCAAGGTGTGAAGTTGAGTAAAGACTCAAAACCCGACCACGGCAGAAAATAGAAAGAGAATGAAAAAGTCATTCCCTATGCCTCAGTCATAGGTTCTATAAAGTATGCTATGTTGTGTACCAGACCTGTCGTATATCTTAGCATGATTTTGGCAAGGGAGTACAATAGTGATCTAGGAGTAGATCACTGGACAGCGGTCAAAATTATCCTTAGAGGACTAAGGAAATATTTCTCGATTATGGAGGTGATAAAAGAGTTCGCCGTAAAGAGTTACGTCGATGCAAGCTTTTGACACCGATCTAGATGACTATAAGTCTCGATCTAGATACATATTGAAAGTGGGAGCAATTAGCTAGAGTAGCTCCGTGCAGAGTATTGTAGACATAGAAATTTGCAAAATACATACGGATCTGAGTGTTGGGGACCCGTAGACTAAACTTCTCTCACAAGCAAAACATGATCACTCTTTGGGTGTTAATCACATAGCGATGTGAACTAGATTATTGACTCTAGTAAACTCTTTGGATATTAGTCACATGGAGATGTGAACTAATCACATAAAGATGTGAACTATTGGTGTTAAATCACCTGACGATGTGAACTAGATTATTGACTCTAGTGCAGGAGACTGAAGGAAATATGCCCTAGAGGCAATAATAAAGTTATTATTTATTTCCTTATATCATGAAAAATGTTTATTATTCATGCTAGAATTGTATTAGCCGAAAACTTAGTACATGTGTGAATACATAGACAAATAGAGTGTCCCTAGTATGCCTCTACTTGACTAGCTCGTTAATCAAAGATGCTTAAGTTCCCTAGCCATGGACATGTGTTGTCATGATGAACGAGATCACATCATTAGAGAATGATGTGATGGACTAGACCCATCCATTAGCTTAGCACTATGATCCTTTAGTTTATTGCTATTGCTTTGTCCATAACTTATGCATGTTCCTATGACTATGAGATTATGCAACTCCCGAATACCGGAGGAACACTTAGTGTGCTATCAAATGTCACAACATAACTGGGTGACTATAAAGATGCTCTACAGGTGTCTCCGATGGTGTTTGTTGAGTTGGCATAGATCGAGATTAGGATTTGTCACCCCGTGTATCAGAGAGGTATCTCTGGGCCCTCTCGGTAATGCACATCACTATAAGACTTGCAAGCAATGTGATTAATGAGTTAGTTGCGGGATTGCATTACAGGACGAGTAAAGAGACTTGCCGGTAACGAGATTAAACTAGGTATGATGATACCGACGATCGAATCTCGGGCAAGTAACATACCGATGACAAAGGGAACAACGTATGTTGTTATGCGCTTTGACAGATAAAGATCTTCACAAAATATGTAGGAACCAAAATGAGAATCTATGTTCCACTAATGGTTATTGACCGGAGATGAGTCTCCGTCATGTCTACATAGTTCTCAAACCCGTAGGGTCCGCATGCTTAACGTTCGGTGACGATCGGTATTATGAGTTTATGTGTTTTGATGTACCGAAGGTTGTTCGGAGTCCCGGATATGATCACGAACATGACGAGGAGTCTGAAAATGGTCGATACATAAAGATTGATATATTGGACGGCTATATTCGGACACCGGAAGTGTTCCGGGTGATTTCGGAGAAAACTTGAGTGTCGGAGGGTTACCGGAACCCCCCCCCCCCCCGGGGGGGGGGGGAACTAGTGGGCCTAGATGGGCCTTAGTGGAGAGAGAGGGGCTGCCAGGGCAGGCCGCGCGCCCCTTCCCCCTTGAGTCCGAATTGGACTAGGAGGGGAGTGGCGCCCCCCTTCCTTCCTCTCTCCCACTCCTTCCTTCCCCCTCCTAGTAGGACTACGAAAGGAGGAATCCTACTCCTACTAGGAGGATTCCTCCCCTCCTTGGCACGCCCTAGGGCTGGCCGGCCTCCCCCTTGCTCCTTTATATACGGAGGCAGGGGGCACCCTAGAACACACAACAGACAACTCTCTTAGCCGTGTGCGGTGCCCCCCTCCACCATAATCCACCTCGGTCATATCGTCGTAGTGCTTACGCGTAGCCCTGTGCCAGTAACTTCATCATCACCATCATCACGCCGTCATGCTGACGAAGCTCTTCCTCGACACTCAGTTGGATCAAGAGTTCGTGGGACGTCACCAAGCCGAACGTGTGCAGATCATGGAGGTGCCGTACTTTCGGTACTAGGATCGGTCAGATCGTGAAGACGTACGACTACATCAACCGCGTTGTCATAACGCTTCCGCTTACGGTCTACGAGGGTACGTGGACTACACTCTCCCCTCTTGTTGCTATGAATCACCATGATAAATCTTGCGTGTGTGTAGGAAAATTTTGAAATTACTGTGTTCCCCAACACTCCTCCACTCCTTTATGTACGGGGGAGGGGGGCACCTCACAGACACACAAGTTGATCTCTTAGCCATGTGCGGTGCCTTCCTCCACATATTTCCACCTCAGTCATATCATTGTAGTGCTTAGGCAAAGCCCTGCGTCGGTAACTTCATCATCACCATCATCACGCCGTCATGCTGACGAAGCTCTCCCCCGACACTCAGCTGGCTCTAGAGTTCATGGGACGTCACCGAGTTGAACATGTGCAGATCGCGGAGGTGTCGTACCTTTGGTGCTTGGATCGGTCGGATCGTGAAGACGTACGACTACATCAACCGCGTTGTCATAACGCTTCCTTTTATGGTCTACAAGGGTATGTGCACAACACTCTCCCCTCTCGTTGCTATGCATCTCCTAGATGGATATTGCGTGTGCGTAAGATTTTTTTTTTAGATTACCGCGTTCCCCAACAATAACACAATGCCAAACGGGTCAATTATGACTCTCAGGCCGGGCTCTCAAAAGATCCTAAAAAAGGCTGGGCTCTCAAAAAAAGAAAGAATAAGGACTCTTTGGCTGACATGTGGGTGCCACCGGTGTTTTCGTGCGCTTGCACGCCGAGAGCATAATGGCGCGTGTTCGAAATTCATGCTTCCTTTTCATCCCCAATCTCCCGCCCCTCCCCCACCTCTGGAATCTCTATTCCTACTCCAATTCCCCCAAATCCTCCTCATGTACTCCATGTACTCAAGCGCACTATCATGTCACCGGTCAACGCGGATCTCCGAGCCGGAGATCCTGAGGTCTGTCCTGCCTTCGGGTGCTGCGTGTTGTCGCTAAACAGTGGCATGGTGGCGCTTGACGACCAGTTTGCCGGCAAAGTGCTGATGGTAACCATCAATGGCGACCGGCCTCCCGCCTTGTCGGACGACCTTGTCAAAGCTCTTGGCGTTGCGCACGGCATCCAAATAAGTGATTTGCTCATCGAAGTCTGTCCACCACCGGCTGACTTCTTCTTCAGGTTCCGGACAACTTTCGACTGCAGTCATGTGTTCGAATCTTCCTGGCGTTTGTTCTACGATGGCGCGCTGGTGAGCTTTGATCGGTGGCACCCAGGATGGGGCTCGGTGCACTTTGAGCTTGAGTTTTTAACAAAGCTTACCTTCCACGGCATGCCTCGACGTGCTTGGAATAATGAGTCCATGAATGAGTTTATCAACGACCTTGGAGGTGAGCTCGTAAGTATGTTTGTTCCTCCAGACAGATAGGCTCTGACGGTTATGGCATGGATGAAGAAGCCGTCCACCATACCAAAGGTGATTGGTGTTAAGATACCAGTGCAGGAACCGGGGTTGTACTATTCGTCGCCACCAAGGCCGCCGTGAACTACGTTAAGGATGTACCAGTATCGAGTGTTCGTGCATGTCGAAGAAGTGGTCAATCCATCAATCGAAGTCCTGCCGCCACCGCTGGTGCTAGGGTCCGTCGACGACGTCCATTACAGGAGTCAATGTCAAACTTTCCCCGTGTTGCTCAGAACGATGGATGGCACAGGGCATACTCCATCGCGCGACGGAGGCCACTGCTTCTTTGGGAGAATAGGCAGGGCTGGTTTCCTGGTTGTGCTCTAATTTGAGGTAACAACTGAATCTTGTCAGATACTAGTTAAATCCGAGCTATCGGTGTGAAGCACTGATGTGGCAGTACATTTGATTGTGACCTGTTCTATTTTTGTACCTGAACTTTTTTAGAAAGGGTTGTACGTCAACTTAATGTGCTAGCAGAACTTATTGTGTTGTCTGTTTGTTTTCTTTGCACAACATTCAAGACATTTCCCCATCATCGATAAAGATGATGAACCGTTATGTACGAGTCCGTTGGTTTCAACATAGCCCTACCCGTAGCGATCCACTGCTTCCACCCTGATTGTGTCGCCTGCGTGAAAATTTTGTATGCAAGTTCAGTGTGCTATGATGTTCTATATGATTCTGTCAACTATATAAGTTTTTACTGAGCATCAGCAATGCATATGGCTGAAAGATGTATTTACGAGCATCGACCGATGTCTCTCTCTCTCTCACACACACAAGTGGGACCCGTTGAATTATTTGTTCGCTCGTGACAGCTTTTAATTAGGTTCCACTGTACTCTAACTTTTTCTTAAGTTGTTAGTTGAGCTCAGTGACTTCGAAAAGTTGTACAGAAGCTTTGTTTGGGCCTTTACGGCGTCGTTGAATGTGGGCTGAGTAGCCATGTAAAGTTGTATTGTACTACGTGGGCCTTTTTTGAACATCAGCAATGCAACTGGGCCGACAGTTGTACACAATATCCTAAAATAAGTGCAGCCTAGCCTATCTTTCTTTTAATAAAATAAAATGCACAACCCAGTTCATTTTTTATATAATAAGATTGCCAAGCCCAGCTTAATTTTTTAATAATATTTGTATCTCAATATTATTTTTATACGAAACGCTCAATCCAGACCATCATTGTTTTTCACCCATCCCAGAAAATGGGTCCATTTCTACTAAAATCAAATGGCTTGTAAATGATCAAAAATGATAAATGCACTACATGTACATAATATTATTTTTGACCCGGCTCAGTAAATAGGTGCATTCAAATAAATAATCAAATGCGCTGTAAATTATCATAAATAGTATTTTTTGAGAAACAATTATCATAAATAGTAAATCGACTATTATTATTATTTTTAACAAGCCCAGGAAATAGATTATTTTTTGAGTCAAAGCCCAGGAACTAAATGTATTGGCAAACAAAATGAAACGGGCTGTAAAACCTAAATAAATGGGATGCATTCCGCCACAGCTTTCGAACCTGACTTTGCTGGCCCACTAGACGAAGCCTGCGCAAGGTGTTGTCCATTTAGTGAACAAAATGATTTATAATGGTCTAAATCAAAGAGTCAACAAATTATTCTGACATCTGTAGTCGTTGGATTGCCATCCAATGGCGATCCTGCTTCTTCAATCTCTGATCTAGTTGCTCTTGCTCCAGCCACCAAAACCATCGCCGGCTGGAGCGCCTGCATCTGCCTCTCGTGGTCGGCTATGCGGCCGCGCATGCCTCGCTGCCCCACTCTACTCCCAACGGTGGCCAGGTCATACATGTACTCACTCACACATTTTGTTATTCTCCAGAGAAGGCAGTCTCACCCGACAGCCAAACCAGTCCCTCGTACTCCCCTCCGCCAGGGACTCTAGTGCCCCTTGTTCCATGACTCCAGATCATTCCCATCTTAGGCCTCGCCACCGTCCACCGCCTTGGGGCTCTCAGCACGGCGTGGTCAACATGGTCAAGGAACACCTTCCATCGGAAGAAAACTGTACGTGAAGAGGCTAACAGTTGGGTCCACGGCTGCAACAAGGAAGTGCCTCCTTATTATGCGCAAAATAATGATTCCTCCACCTGTCAGCGTGCACCGGAAGGGCCTCGAAAAAAACGTCTCCCCCTGACAGCTGGGACCCACCAGCTACATCTTCGTACACAAGGAAGTGTGTCCGTATTACACGCAAAAAAATGATTCTTCCCCCTGATAGTTGGGACCCACCAGCTATATCTTCGCACGAAAGAAAGTGTCTTCTTATCCTCATTGATAGCTAGGACCCACCGGGTCAAACCGTACGTTGGGTTATCTGTGTGATCGCGATTGTGTACGTACATATTGGTCGATCGGTCTCTCTGTAGCGATGAACCATGTCCGAGTAAGGAGATGCATGTGTCATAGTAGAGGCGCGAACGTAGCATGTCACACAGTCCCTTCTATATATATCGTGTACACGTACGTATAGCCATGCTGCAAGAAATTAAATACGGCTAGGTACGTACATAAGGGCGGGGTCTTAAATGCGTACTCACGCATACGTACGGCTAGGGCTCGTGTACATGGAGAGGCAACAGATGGCAATGACGTCGCCCTGTTCATCGGCAACTAACTGGCTGGGTCGAAATGGAGGAAACAACGTCGTCTTCATCGAGAGCCAAGTGACTGGGTCAGAATGCGTCCTGTTCATTGGGAGCGAAGCCACTAGGTCAGAACACGTCCTGTTTATTAGGAGCCAACCGGCTTGGACAAAACAGCCTAAACGAGGCCTGGCGTACTGCAGAACATAGAAAACGGCCTTGTGTTTGATCGCCTATGGTCGAAACGGGTTCATGTTCACTGGGAGGGGTCTGGAGAGGAAACAGACTTCTCTTCGACCTCCTACGGTCGAAACGGGGTCCTATTGATCGGGAGGGGTGTGGTGTACCACAAAACAAAGGAAACAGACTTCTTTTTGACCTCCGACGGTCGAAACGGGGGTCCTGTTCATTGGTAGGGGTGTGGCGTACCGCAAAACGGGACTCCACGGGCTACTGTTCATCCACCGTTGACTTCCTCCAACCTCCACATGTTATTGTTCATCCATCGTCTCCAGCCTCCACTAGACATTGTTCATCCAAGGGCTACTATTCATCTAGCCTCCACCGGCTTCAGTTCAACTAGCCTTCACAGGGTCTTGTTCATCCACCCCCAACCGACTGAGTGTGTGGCGGCCTCCTTGGGCTCCTGTTCATCCAGCGGCAATCGCGTACTATATACCACTGGGTCCTGTTCATCCAGCGGCAACCGCCTATACACACGGCCGGGGTCCTGTTCATCCAACCCCTCACCGGTAACTGTTCGTCCACAGCCAACCCAACCGTCTCGACTCATACCACGTCTCGACTCGTTCTACGTATCGCGCGCGCGGCAACAACGGGCACTGTTCATCCAGAGGCAACCCAACCGGCTAGCTACGTCTCGCACGGGGGTTTGATCGGCTTCAGTAAGCATGCAACAGTAGCGTGAAGGAAATATGCCCTAGAGGCAATAATAAGTTATTATTTATTTCCTTATATCATGATAAATGTTTATTATTCATGCTAGAATTGTATTAACCGGAAACATAATACATGTGTGAATACATAGACAAACAGAGTGTCACTAGTATGCCTCTACTTGACTAGCTCGTTAATCAAAGATGGTTATGTTTCCTAACCATGGACAAAGAGTTGTTATTTGATTAACGGGATCACATCATTAGGTGAATGATCTGATTGACATGACCCATTCCATTAGCTTAGCACCCGATCGTTTAGTATGTTGCTATTGCTTTCTTCATGACTTATACATGTTCCTATGACTATGAGATTATGCAACTCCCGTTTGCCGGAGGAACACTTTGTGTGCTACCAAACATCACAACGTAACTGGGTGATTATAAAGGTGCTCTACAGGTGTCTCCAAAGGTACATGTTGGGTTGGCGTATTTCGAGATTAGGATTTGTCACTCCGATTGTCGGAGAGGTATCTCTGGGCCCTCTCGGTAATGCACATCACATAAGCCTTGCAAGCATTGCAACTAATGAGTTAGTTGTGAGATGATGTATTACAGAACGAGTAAAGAGACTTGCCGGTAACGAGATTGAACTAGGTATTGAGATACCGACGATCGAATCTCGGGCAAGTAACATACCGATGACAAAGGGAACAACCTATGTTGTTATGCGGTATGACCGATAAAGATCTTCGTAGAATATGTAGGAACCAATATGAGCATCCAGGTTCCGCTATTGGTTATTGACCGGAGACGTGTCTCGGTCATGTCTACATTGTTCTCGAACCGTAGGGTCCGCACGCTTAACGTTACGATGACAGTTTCATTATGAGTTTATGTATTTTGATGTACCGAAGGTTGTTCGGAGTCCCGGATGTGATCATGGACATGACGAGGAGTATCGAAATGGTCGAGACATAAAGATCGATATATTGGAAGCCTATATTTGGATATCAGAATCGTTCCGGGTGAAATCGGGATTTTACCGGAGTACCGGGGGGTTACCGGAACTCCTCCCCGAAGCTTTGCTGGATCGGAGCCCGGGGAGCATCATCGAGCTGAACGTGTGCCAAGAACTCGGAGGTGCCGGAGTAACGGTGCTTGGATCGGTTGGACCGGGAAGATGTACGATTACTTCCTCTACGTTGTGTCAACGCTTCCGCTTCGGTCTACGAGGGTACGTAGACAACACTCTCCCCTCTCGTTGCTATGCATCACCATGATCTTGCATGTGCGTAGGAAATTTTTTGAAATTACTACGTTCCCCAACAGTGGTATCAGAGCCAGGTTTTATGGTTTGATGTTATATGCACGAGTAGAACACAAGTGAGTTGTGGGCGATATAAGTCATACTGCTTACCAGCATGTCATACTTTGGTTCGGCGGTATTGTTGGATGAAGCGGCCCGGACCGACATTACGCGTACGCTTACGCGAGACTGGTTCTACCGCCGTGCTTTGCACACAGGTGGCTGGCGGGTGTCAGTTTCTCCAACTTTAGTTGAACCGAGTATGGCTACGCCCGGTCCTTGCGAAGGTTAAAACAGCACCAACTTGACAAACTATCGTTGTGGTTTTGATGCGTAGGTAAGATTGGTTCTTGCTTAAGCCCGTAGCAGCCACGTAAAACTTGCAACAACAAAGTAGAGGACGTCTAACTTGTTTTTGCAGGGCATGTTGTGATGTGATATGGTCAAGACATGATGCTGAATTTTATTGTATGAGATGATCATGTTTTGTAACCAAGTTATCGGCAACTGGCAGGAGCCATATGGTTGTCGCTTTATTGTATGCAATGCAGTCGCCCTGTAATGCTTTACTTTATCACTAAGCGGTAGCGATAGTCACAGAAGCATAAGATTGGCGACACAACAACGATGCTACGATAGAGATCAAGGTGTCGCGCCGGTGACGATGGTGATCATGACGGTGCTTCGGAGATGGAGATCACAAGCACAAGATGATGATGGCCATATCATATCACTTATATTGATTGCATGTGATGTTTATCTTTTATGCATCTTATCTTGCTTTGATTGACGGTAGCATTATAAGATGATCTCTCACTAAATTTCAAGATAAAAAGTGTTCTCCCTGAGTATGCACCGTTGCCAAAGTTCGTCGTGCCCAGACACCACATGATGATCGGGTGTGATAAGCTCTACGTCCATCTACAACGGGTGCAAGCCAGTTTTGCACACGTAGAATACTCAGGTTAAACTTGACGAGCCTAGCATATGCAGATATGGCCTCGGAACACTGAGACCGAAAGGTCGAGCGTGAATCATATAGTAGATATGATCAACATAGCGATGTTCACCATTGAAAACTACTCCATTTCACGTGATGATCGGTTATGGTTTAGTTGATTTGGATCACGTGATCACTTAGATGATTAAAGGGATGTCTATCTAAGTGGGAGTTCTTAAGTAATATGATTAATTGAACTTAAATTTATCATGAACTTAGTCCCTGCTAGTATCTTGCTTGTTTATGTTGATTGTAGATAGATGGCTCGTGCTGTTGTTCCATTGAATTTTAATGTGTTCCTTGAGAAAGCAAAGTTGAAAGATGATGGTAGCAATTACACGGACTGGGTCCGTAACTTGAGAATTATCCTCATTGCTGCACAGAAGAGTTACGTCCTGGAAGCACCACTGGGTGCCAGGCCTGCTGCTGATGCAACTGACGACGTTAAGAACGTCTGGCAGAGCAAAGCTGATGACTACTCGATAGTTCAATGTGCCATGCTTTACGGCTTAGAACCGGGACTTCAACGACGTTTTGAACGTCATGGGGCATATGAGATGTTCCAGGAGTTGAAGTTAATATTCCAGCAGAATGCCCGGATTGAGAGATATGAAGTCTCCAATAAATTCTATAGCTGCAAGATGGAGGAGAATAGTTCTGTCAGTGAGCATATACTCAAGATGTCTGGGTATTGTAATCACTTGATTCAACTGAGAGTTAATCTTCCGGATGATAGCATCATTGACAGAA
The DNA here is from genome assembly GCF_002162155.2 of Triticum dicoccoides. Taxonomy (NCBI): domain Eukaryota; kingdom Viridiplantae; phylum Streptophyta; class Magnoliopsida; order Poales; family Poaceae; genus Triticum; species Triticum dicoccoides. The sequence continues at coordinate 180,850,193 of NC_041386.1, read as the reverse complement.
TTCTCCAATCACTTCCACCAAGCTACAAGAGCTTCGTGATGAACTATAATATGCAAGGGATGGATAAGACAATTCCCGAGCTCTTCGCAATGCTAAAGGCTGCGGAGGTAGAAATCAAGAAGGAGCATCAAGTGTTGATGGTCAACAAGACCACTAGTTTCAAGAAAAAGGACAAAGGGAAGAAGAAGGGGAACTTCAAGAAGAACAGCAAGCAAGTTGCTGCTCAGGAGAAGAAACCCAAGTCTGGACCTAAGCCTGAAACTGAGTGCTTCTACTGCAAGCAGACTGGTCACTGGAAGCAGAACTGCCCCAAGTATTTGGCGGATAAGAAGGATGGCAAGGTGAACAAAGGTATATGTGATATACATGTTATTGATGTGTACCTTACTAGAGCTCGCAGTAGCACCTGGGTATTTGATACTGGTTATGTTGCTAATATTTGCAACTCAAAACAGGGACTATGGATTAAGCGAACACTGGCAAAGGACGAGGTGACGATGCGCGTGGGAAATGGTTCCAAAGTCGATGTGATCGCGGTCGGCACGCTACCTCTACATCTACCTTCAGGATTAGTATTAGACCTAAATAATTGTTATTTGGTGCCAGCATTGAGCATGAACATTATATCTGGATCTTGTTTGATGTGAGACGGTTATTCATTTAAATCAGAGAATAATGGTTGTTCTATTTATATGAGTAATATCTTTTATGGTCATGCACCCTTGAAGAGTGGTCTATTTTTGATGAATCTCGATAGTAGTGATACACATATTCATAATGTTGAAGTCAAAAGATGCAGAGTTGATAATGATAGTGCAACTTATTTGTGGCACTGTCGTTTAGGTCATATCGGTGTAAAGCGCATGAAGAAACTCCATACTTATGGACTTTTGGAACCACTTGATTATGAATCACTTGGTACTTGCGAACCGTGCCTCATGGGCAAGATGACTAAAACACCGTTCTCCGGTACTATGGAGAGAGCAACAGATTTGTTGGAAATCATACATACAGATGTATGTGGTCCGATGAATGTTGAGGCTCGTGGCGGATATCGTTATTTTCTCACCTTCACAGATGATTTAAGCAGATATGGGTATATCTACTTAATGAAGCATAAGTCTGAAACATTTGAAAAGTTCAAAGAATTTCAGAGTGAAGTTGAAAATCATCGTAACAGGAAAATAAAGTTTCTACGATCTGATCATGGAGGAGAATATTTGAGTTACGAGTTTGGTCTACATTTGAAACAATGCGGAATAGTTTCGCAGTTCACGCCACCCGGAACACCACAACGTAATGGTGTGTCTGAACATCGTAATCGTACTTTACTTGATATGGTGCGATCTATGATGTCTCTTACAGATTTACCACTATCGTTTTGGGGTTATGCTTTAGAGACGGCCGCATTCACGTTAAATAGGGCACCATCAAAATCCGTTGAGATGACGCCTTATGAACTATGGTTTGGCAAGAAACCAAAGTTGTCATTTCTTAAAGTTTGGGGCTGTGATGCTTATGTGAAAAAGCTTCAACCTGATAAGCTCGAACCCAAATCGGAGAAATGTGTCTTCATAGGATACCCAAAGGAGACTATTGGGTACACCTTCTATCACAGATCCGAAGGCAAGACATTCGTTGCTAAAAATGGATCCTTTCTAGAGAAGGAGTTTCTCTCGAAAGAAGTGAGTGGGAGGAAAGTAGAACTTGATGAGGTAACTGTACCTGTTCCCTTATTGGAAAGTAGTACATCACAGAAACCGGTTTCTGTGACACCTAAACCAATTAGTGAGGAAGTTAATGATGATGATCATAGAACTTCAGATCAAGTTGCTACTGAACCTCATAGATCAAACAGAGTAAGACCCGCACCAGAGTGGTACGGTAATCCTGTTCTGGAAGTCATGCTACTAGATCATGATGAACCTACGAACTATGAAGAAGCGATGGTGAGCCCAGATTCCGTGAAATGGCTTGAAGCCATGAAATCTGAGATGGGATCCATGTATGAGAACAAAGTGTGGACTTTGGTTGACTTGCCCGATGATCGGCAAGCAATTGAGAATAAATGGATCTTCAAGAAGAAGACTGACCCTGACGGTAATGTTACTGTCTACAAAGCTCAACTTGTTGCAAAAGGTTTTCGACAAGTTCAAGGGATTGACTACGATGAGACCTTCTCACCCGTAGCGATGCTTAAGTCTGTCCGAATCATGTTAGCAATTGCCGCATTTTATGATTATGAAATTTGGCAAATGGATGTCAAAACTGCATTCCTGAATGGATTTCTGGAAGAAGAGTTGTATATGATGCAACCAGAAGGTTTTGTCGATCCAAAGGGAGCTAACAAAGTGTGCAAGCTCCAGCGATCCATTTATGGACTGGTGCAAGCCTCTCGGAGTTGGAATAAACGCTTTGATAGTGTGATCAAAGCATTTGGTTTTATACAGACTTTTGGAGAAGCCTGTATTTACAAGAAAGTGAGTGGGAGCTCTGTAGCATTTCTGATATTATATGTGGATGACATATTGCTAATTGGAAATGATATAGAATTTCTGGATAGCATAAAGGGATACTTTAATAAGAGTTTTTCAATGAAAGACCTCGGTGAAGCTGCTTACATATTAGGCATTAAGATCTATAGAGATAGATCAAGACGCTTAATTGGACTTTCACAAAGCACATACCTTGACAAAGTTTTGAAGAAGTTCAAAATGGATCAAGCAAAGAAAGGGTTCTTGCCTGTGTTACAAGGTGTGAAGTTGAGTAAGACTCAATGCCCGACCACTTCAGAAGATAGAGAGAAAATGAAAGATGTTCCCTATGCTTCAGCCATAGGCTCTATCATGTATGCAATGCTGTGTACCAGACCTGATGTGTGCCTTGCTATAAGTCTAGCAGGGAGGTACCAAAGTAATCCAGGAGTGGATCACTGGACAGCGGTCAAGAACATCCTGAAATACCTGAAAAGGACTAAGGATATGTTTCTCGTTTATGGAGGTGACAAAGAGCTCATCGTAAATGGTTACGTTGATGCAAGCTTTGACACTGATCCGGATGATTCTAAATCGCAAACCGGATATGTGTTTACATTAAACGGTGGAGCTGTTAGTTGGTGCAGTTCTAAACAAAGCGTCGTGGCGGGATCTACATGTGAAGCGGAATACATAGCTGCTTCGGAAGCAGCAAATGAAGGAGTCTGGATGAAGGAGTTCATATCCGATCTAGGTGTCATACCTAGTGCATCGGGTCCAATGAAAATCTTTTGTGACAATACTGGTGCAATTTCCTTGGCAAAGGAATCCAGATTTCACAAGAGAACCAAGCACATCAAGAGACGCTTCAATTCCATCCGGGATCTAGTCCAGGTGGGAGACATAGAGATTTGCAAGATACATACGGATCTGAATGTAGCAGACCCGTTGACTAAGCCTCTTCCACGAACAAAACATGATCAGCACCAAGGCTCCATGGGTGTTAGAATCATTACTGTGTAATCTAGATTATTGACTCTAGTGCAAGTGGGAGACTGAAGGAAATATGCCCTAGAGGCAATAATAAAGTTATTATTTATTTCCTTATATCATGATAAATGTTTATTATTCATGCTAGAATTGTATTAACCGGAAACATAATACATGTGTGAATACATAGACAAACAGAGTGTCACTAGTATGCCTCTACTTGACTAGCTCGTTAATCAAAGATGGTTATGTTTCCTAACCATGGACAAAGAGTTGTTATTTGATTAACGGGATCACATCATTAGGTGAATGATCTGATTGACATGACCCATTCCATTAGCTTAGCACCCGATCGTTTAGTATGTTGCTATTGCTTTCTTCATGACTTATACATGTTCCTATGACTATGAGATTATGCAACTCCCGTTTGCCGGAGGAACACTTTGTGTGCTACCAAACATCACAACGTAACTGGGTGATTATAAAGGTGCTCTACAGGTGTCTCCAAAGGTACATGTTGGGTTGGCGTATTTCGAGATTAGGATTTGTCACTCCGATTGTCGGAGAGGTATCTCTGGGCCCTCTCGGTAATGCACATCACATAAGCCTTGCAAGCATTGCAACTAATGAGTTAGTTGTGAGATGATGTATTACAGAACGAGTAAAGAGACTTGCCGGTAACGAGATTGAACTAGGTATTGAGATACCGACGATCGAATCTCGGGCAAGTAACATACCGATGACAAAGGGAACAACGTATGTTGTTATGCGGTATGACCGATAAAGATCTTCGTAGAATATGTAGGAACCAATATGAGCATCCAGGTTCCGCTATTGGTTATTGACCGGAGACGTGTCTCGGTCATGTCTACATTGTTCTCGAACCGTAGGGTCCGCACGCTTAACGTTACGATGACAGTTTCATTATGAGTTTATGTATTTTGATGTACCGAAGGTTGTTCGGAGTCCCGGATGTGATCATGGACATGACGAGGAGTATCGAAATGGTCGAGACATAAAGATCGATATATTGGAAGCCTATATTTGGATATCAGAATCGTTCCGGGTGAAATCGGGATTTTACCGGAGTACCGGGGGGTTACCGGAACCCCCCCGGGGGTTATTGGGCCTACATGGGCCCTAAGGGAGAAGAGGAAAGGAGGCAAGAGGTGGCCGCGCGCCCCTCCCCTCCCTAGTCCGAATAGGACAAGGAGAGGGGGGCGCCCCCCCTCTTTCCTTTCCCTCTTCCTCCTCTTTCCCACTTCTCCTTCTCCAACTAGGAAAGAAGGGAGTCCTACTCCCGGTGGGAGTAGTACTCCCCCTTGGCGCGCCCTCCTTGGCCGGCCGCCCCCTCCCCTTGGCTCCTTTATATACGGGGGCAAGGGGGCACCCTAGGACACACAAGTTGATCTTCGTGATCGTTCCTTAGCCGTGTGCGGTGCCCCCCCTCCACCATATTCCACCTCGATCATATTGTAGCGGTGCTTAGGCGAAGCCCTGCGACGGTTGAACATCAAGATCGTCACCACGCCGTCGTGCTGACGGAACTCCTCCCCGAAGCTTTGCTGGATCGGAGCCCGGGGAGCGTCATCGAGCTGAACGTGTGCCAAGAACTCGGAGGTGCCGGAGTAACGGTGCTTGGATCGGTTGGACCGGGAAGACGTACGACTACTTCCTCTATGTTGCGTCAACGCTTCCGCTTCAGTCTACGAGGGTAGGTAGACAACACTCTCCCCTCTCGTTGCTATGCATCACCATGATCTTGCGTGTGCGTAGGAATTTTTTTGAAATTACTACGTCCCCCAACACAGCGATCGATCGGGTTCAGTTAGCAGCATAGGAGTCTCGGTCGGGTTCAGTTAGGAGCGAAGGGATCGATCGATCGGCTTCAATACGTAGCAGCAGGAGATCACTCGGGTTCAGTTATAGCGACACGGCTCGCACCACGCGCGCGTACGAGAAAAACGTGCAAACCACACGGCATCGCTCGGCCTCGATCGCCCACTGTCGTGGGAATGATTCCGACAATAATAAGGTATAGGGTAACGGAGCATGATCTATCGAGATGCATATGGGTGACACGATGGTTTTAGCAAGTTCGGGCCTCTCACGGTGGAGATAACAACCATACGTCTTGTGCTCCGGAGAGGCTTTGTTATATCTGAGTATGTATCTGGAGATTACAATGTGTGTTTGAGAGAGAGAGGGGAGAGCGGATCTCCATGCCTGAGCTATGTCCTGAGACTAGAGAGAGAGAGGTGGAAAAAAAAGAGCCCCTAGTCTAGTGGTGGGGTGGCTTATACAGAGTGTGACACCCCCACACCTCCTATGTTACAAAGTGGGGCATGAATGCCATAAAGCCAGCCCACTATCAAGCCTTCACTATGAGAATGATGTCAACTGCTTTGCTGCCTGCTGGTCTTCGTATATCTGAGTGAGTCGTACGATCGAGTGGTGAACTGTTATCCGAGTGGATGGTATGCTGCTTGGTCGAGTGGATAGTATGCTGCTTTTCCGAGTGGATAGTATGTCTCTATGAAATTTACCTAGACCCACATGTTGTGTGGAACCCATGCTTCATGATATTTCGACCCTTCGTGGGCCTACCTGTTATGTGTATCCCCAACATTAGCCCCCGAATCGATTGCGATTTTGCAGAAGACACAATTTGGCCCGAGTGATTATGGAAATACTCGGTACCTGTCATCGTGCTTTCAGACAACCAAGGTTTAAACAAAGTCTCAATGGATTCTGGTACTGTGCTTCCCAACTGATTTGGGTAAGTGCCCATGAGGAGCAACTTGGTGACATTCGATCATCTCTCGGAAGAGGTTAACTTGTGATCAGAGTATGGATGTGTCATTAAATCTGTGCAACAAGATTGACACATGGGCTGCTCTCTCAGAGCGATGCCATTCTTATCCCGGAGGAACGTCAATACGAGTCGTTTTTAGATCCACACTTGTGAGTTTCACGCTTTGAGTCCTAGAAGAAGGCTCAAAACAGGTCCATGGAGCAGCGTTAAAACTCACCTTATAGGGTTTTTTTGGTAGTCGATGGGATTCTTTAAAAGTTGTTTGTTTGTTGTTCGTCACTCGGACTGGTCAGGCCATACCGAGTGGAGATTACTCCAGTGGGGGCACGCTGAGTGCACCCACTTGGTGTAGTCCTCGAGACCGCCGTCGACTGCGGGCAGTCGGCGGGGGTCTGAGAGAGAAAATCTTCTTAACCGGTACTGATTGGACTTGTTCTTCTCCGACTCAGAGGTCGAGTGATCTGGAGGTGGGTTTGCATCGAGCAAAATGTTTCTTTCCAAGTTCTCTTCCAGTGGGGGCACGCTGAGTGCACCCACTGGGTGTAGTCCCCGAGCCTCTGTCGGACTAGATGAGTCTGGCAGAGGGTTTAAGTCTCCCGGTAAACCTCCATGCAGTTGGCACAGTAAATATCTTTGTCTGGAATTGAATCAATCAAGTAATCTTTGTGCACTCGGCCCGATGAATGAATTCGTCCTTGAAACTGTCGACTGTAGAAAAAAGCTGGCCACTCCAGGGAGTAATCGTTCCAGTAGTACTTCTTATATTGACCGTTAGATTTTGCGTGAAATGGGTATTTGTCCGAGTGGACGTGCTTCCCGACTGATCGGGGTATGTTGACTACAAGGAAAATTTGGTGGCACTTGTATGTATGGTCAGAAAGATATTCCTGCTGTGATCAATGGGTCGATTGAATGGGCGTAACCCCGGAGGACAGCATGGCCAACGGCTGTGCGTAGCCCCCGAGTGATGTTTGAAAGAGGTAAGCTTTGCTACAGAGTGTGATATGAGGTTTGATCATATGAGTAACTTAGTCGTTCCCGTGCTGGGGGTGTAGAGGTAAAGACACGTCCAACTGATGGTGATTCGCGAGGTGGCCGAGGGGCGATGATGTGTACAACCGAGTGATGACGCGGGGCGGTCGAGTGGTGAAGACATGCACGACCGAGTGGCAATGCATGGAGCGGCCGAGTCATGCTGTGCAAGGTGGTCGAATGATGAAGACGTGCACAACTGTGTGGCAATGCGCGGGGGGCTGAGTGGTGAAGAACTACGTGTTCAGCCAAGTGGTGATGCGTGGAGCGGCAGTATGGTGAAGGCATGCACAACCGAGAGGCGACGCACGGAGCGGCCAAGTGGTGAAGACGTGCACGGCCGAGTGGCGACGTGCGGGGCGGCCGAGTGAGGATGCACGAGGTGACCGAGTGAAGGACTACGTGTCCAGCCAAGGGAAGACGCGCGGGGCGGCCATGTGGTGAAGGCATGCACAACTGAGAGGCGACACGCGGAGCGGCCAAGCGGTGAAGACGTGCACAACCGAGTGGCGACATGCGGGACGGCCGAGTAAGGATGCGTGAGGTGGCCGAGTGAAGGACTACGTGTCCGGCCAAGTGGTGATGTGCGGGATGGCTGAATGACGACGCGTGGCATGGCCAAGTGACGATGCGGGAGGCAGCCGAGTGAAAGATTGCGTGTCAGCCAAGTGGCTGAAATTGTCTTCGAAGTAGTTAGCCGGATGCTTTCGAAGCTAATGTAGTGACGAGGTCGGTGTAGTGTGGTTGCGACACAACAAGACCGGCGTGACAACTGAGTCTGGGTAGAAATGAAGATGACGCATAGAGCGTCTGAGTGATTATAAAACTTGTCAAAGTGGCGGATCAAATGCACTTGTTGAAGTGAAGGATCTGATAGGTGATGAAGTACTCGACTACCCAGGAGAGTGTCATTCCAAACGAGATGCATCCCCCGAGTGCGGCGTAGCCCCCGAGCGTACTACAGGCTTCGACAACGGACATGTTGAAATACGAGAAATATAGTTTTGAATGGATGATTTGCAATTCATCGAGTCGGTCTCGGGTAAAGATGAGGAGAAGCTTCTGAGTGATGCTCGAAAGAGGCAAATTCACAAAAGAGTGAAGTGTGAAATTTAATTACAAAAGGGACTTATCTGTCTCACGCCTGGCGAGGTCTATATCATTGATACGATGAAGAGGATTCCATAGAGGGTTTGGCTGGATGTGTTTGAAGTCAACAGAGCGACAAGGTCGGTGTTGTGGTGCGCTAGGACCGGTACGGTGACCGAGTCCGAGCAGCGATGAAGTTGGCGCATAAGGCTGTCGAGTGATCGCATAACTTGTGTAAAAAATGGCACAAGCCAACGAAATAATTTCTTGAGGAAATTTGATGTGTGCTGAAATGATTTGTGTGAATAACACCCATAGACACCCGCTGGGTGTGCAAGGGGCTTGCTAGTTAACTAACAAGAGTCTGGAAGAGCAAAGGATCCATTCGAACTTGTCGAAGTGAAGGATCCGACTGAATGGCTGAAATAAAATGGAAGTGTAGTGTTTCGACTGAGTTGCAGCCCCGGAGGAGCGATGCAAACTCAAAATGAAGAACGACACATGGTGTTCATGAATGATGTATTTGAAAAAATGGAAGTTGGACTCGAGAGTCACATAACCAGTACTAAGCAAGTATGTGAAAATAAGCAGCCGAGCATAGAGGTACACTCGGTGGCGTGGCCTCCGAGTGAACGTGATGTGTGAATTATGGGATACTCGGGGAGACGGAAATAACATAATGTAAAATGACTTAGCTGTCTGAAGGCGCGCTAGTGGTCGAGTGGTGATGAGGCGACCAGCTGAGTGGCGATGCGCGGGGCGGCCGAGTGGTGATGAGGTGACCGACCGATGGTGACGCGCGGGGCGGCCGAGTGGTGATGAGGTGACCAACCGAAGGCGACGCGCGGGACGGCCGAGTGGTGATGAGGTGACCAACCGATGGCGACGCGC
>NC_041386.1:180833813-180839292 GCF_002162155.2 Triticum dicoccoides | reverse complement strand
GAGTGGTTATGAGGTGACCAACCTATAAGGACGCGCGGGGCGGTCGAGTGGTGATGAGGTGACCAACCGATGGCGACGCGCGGGGCGGCCGAGTGGTTATGAGGTGACCAACCAAATGGTGACGCGTGGGGCGGTCGCGTGGTGATGTGGTGACCAACCGATGGCGACGTGCGGGGCGTCCGAGTGAAGTAGACGCGTTCCGCGGAGTGGTGACGCGCGGGGCGTCCGGGTGAAGTAGACGCATCCCGCGGAGTGACGATGCGCGAGGCGTCCGTGTCAGGGAAGCTGATGATGACGCAAGCAGCTTCGTGACCGTGTGCAGGGCGGCCGAGCGGCGGTGCACGGGGCGGCCGAGTGACGAAGATGCGTCCAACGAAGTGGCGGCGCATGGGGCGTCCGGGCGATGTAGACGCGTGCTGCGGAGGGAAGATGCGCGGGGTGTCCGAGTGATGTAGAGGCGCGTGTCGTGCAGCGACTATGCACGCAGGGCGTCCGAGTGATGTAGACGCGTCTCGTGGAGTGCCGATGGGCGGGGCATCTGACTAAAGTAGACGCGTCCCGCGGAGTGACGATGCGCGGGGCGTCCGAATAAAGTAGACGCGTCCCGCGAAGTGATGGTGCGCGGAGCGTTCGAGTCTGGCAAGTTGATGAAGATATGCCTAACTAAGCAGCGATGCACGGGGCGGCCGAGTGGGCAAGTTGATGAAGACACGCCCATGACGGAGTGACGATGCGCGGGGCGTGTGAATGATGTTGACGCATCCAGCGGCGTGGCAACACACGGGGCGGCCAAGTGATGAAGGTGCGTGCAGGGAAGTGACAATGCACAGGGCGTCCGGCGAGGTGGCGACGCAGGGACGTCCGAGTGAAATAGACGCGTCTCGCAGAGTGACGACGTGTCTTCCCCTCTGACTTATGCTTAGGTACTGAACGAGGAATCCGTTCGAGCATGCGTGCGGATTGTCCGAGTGAACGATTGTTCTAGTGAGCTTTAGTCCCGTCCGAGTCAATGGTCTTGTACCGAAACTGGCGTGTGTTGGGCATTGCCAGCGTCCGGGCTAGTGCCGAGCAACTGAAATCAGAAGGAATCGATGTTGTGTGCCCGTGCAGTCGATGCTGGAGGAAGGGACTACCGAGCGGCGAGTGCCTGAAGCGGCTCACTCGGTACTCGAGGGAGGAGGTGACAAGGAGCTGCTCGGCACCAGAGGGAGAGACCATCCAGCCTCCGTCTGTGCCTTACTAGCCTCCGTCTGTGCCTTACTTGCTTCCATTCAAAAGACCTATCGGATGACCCTGCGAGTTTTGCAAATAAAGACACGGTTATATGCTGAGTGGTTACAAATACACACATGCACTAATTAACTGGTGCAGAATCAGCGGAAGTAGTGGAAACGGCTCGCTTTGGCCGTTGTAATTAGGTAACCGATGCTGGAAATCCCCACTTATTTGTGCCTTAATGAGATGGTCAATTAATTCCTCCGAAGAGCTATGAGCCCCAGAATCTGCATGCAGGAGACGTCAGTGCTAATTAAGCAGGAAATTAAAACCTGTTTTACATGTAAGGGAAGTTTTTTTTAGAGAAAAGGCAAGAGCCCGACTTTATAAATAAAGCCACCAGGCAGAGTTACACTAGCAGAACCAACACCCAGAACAAGTTTAACGGCCAGGGAACATAAGTAGCATTACAAGGCCTCCAGCCTAACATGGCACGCAGGCCAGCAGATCACCAAAAACACCGGCAGTGAAATTAGGAAGCCGCCCTCGAAGTACGCCGAAGAAGGGAAGACGCCGTAGATTTCATTTTGGATGACATGTCGTCGAAAGCCTGAAGGTCCCCTTCCTTAGTCAATAATCTCCACTGCTGCAAAAAGACATTGGCTTTAAATAAGCAGCTGACAGGGTTAGCCGGAAAAATGCGTTCAATCGTGAACTTGTTCCTAATAGTCCACAACGACCACCCGATCGCAGCCCATCCCACTAAGAAGACCCTCTTGGACTGCCCTGACAAGGAGTTAGTATATTGCCTCAGGTCCTCAAAGGAGGAGGGAGTCCAGTTAACATGAAGCCAAAGTCTGATGCAACACCACATGAATTTAGCTAAGGAGCAGTGGAAGAAAATATGATCAGTGTTCTCAAGTGCCCCACATAGCACGCACCTATCAGTGCCCGGCCCGTTCCTCTTCTTAATTTGATCGGCCGCCGGCAGCTTACGGCGAACAGCTTGCCAGAGAAAGATTTTAATCTTAGGGGGGATGCGGGCAGACCAAATATCCTTAAACTTCAACAAGCGGCCACCAGAGATAAGCTTAGAATAAGCCGATTTAACAGAGAAGCGCCCCGAAGATGAGAGGGGCCAAACCACGGAATCCTCTTCCTCCGAGAGCAGGGGGAAGCAAGCAGTAAGGCGCTGCCAGTCTTCCAACTCTACAGGGGAAAGGGATCGCCGAAAATCTAAAACCCAAGCCTGAACCGAGAGCTCAAAGATAGAGATCTCAGGATTAGCACAATAAGAAAACAAGGCCGGGAAGGCAGCCGCAAGCGTGGTGTCCCTGACCCACCAGTCTAACAAAAAACGAGTGGACTTACCATTCCTGACAACAAATTTGACAAGGGACCGAAAAATCGGCCGAACTTTAACCAGTTGACGCCAAAATTGAGATCCGCCAGAAGCAGAGGCGAACATAGGGCTCGAGGAAGGGAAATATTTAGCTTTAAGAATCGAGAGCCAGAATGGGCGCTCCTCAAGTGTCATTATCTTCCACCACCATTTAATCAAAAGACAATTGTTCATGACTCTCGTATTAATAATGCCAAGACCCCCCTTGTCCTTAGGACGGCAAATGATGTTCCATCTGACCAATCTATATTTGCGTTTATTGTCCGCGGAGTTCCAGTAAAATGCACCCCTATGCTTGTCGAAACCAGAGTGAATCCCATTGGACAGAAGGTAGAAACCCATCAGGTACATCGGGAGGGATGAGAGGCATGAGTTGGTAAGGGCAACCTTGCCCGCCTGCGTGTTATATCGTCCTCTCCAAGGGAGGACTCTATTGCCAACTTTAGCGACCACTGGGGCAAAATGTTTTGCCAAGAGCTTAAACGGGGAAATAGGAATTCCTAAATATTTGAGAGGATAAGACCCAAGGGAACAGTTCAGAAGGTGAGCCACCCGTTGCGCTTCCAAATCCGAAACCCCAATCACAATGACCTCGCTCTTGGAAAAGTTAATTTTAAGACCCGAAAGAGCTTCGAAGCAAAGCAGAAGGAATTTCAGATTGATGAGACTGGTCTCATTGAGCTCTACCATAATGATGGTGTCATCCGCATACTGAAGATGAGTAATGCCATGAGGGATAAGGTGAGAGCTCACCGGGGAAATATGCCCAGCCAACGCGGCCCGAGAGAGGATACGAGATAAAGCATCAGTAACAAAATTGAAAAGCAGAGGGGACACCGGGTCCCCTTGTCTAAGGCCCCTACCATTAGCAAAAAAATCATTAGTTTGGCCATTCACAACCACCGTCGTGTGCCCACCAGATACAAGTTGCATCAAACGGTGCATCACCGGACCCTCAAAGCCCTTAGCCAGTAGGACTTGCCGAAGAAAATTCCAACTCACCGAGTCGTAAGCCTTCTCAAAATCAAGCTTAAGGACCACAGCCTTGGTCCCCTTAATCCGCAGATCATGGATTATCTCATGTAAGCACAGCACCCCATCCAAGATGAATCTCCCTTTAATGAAAGCAGATTGGAAAGGGCTAATGACCCGATGAGCTATCGGGGACACCCTAGTGGCCATGCCCTTAGCTGGCATCTTAGCAAAGTTGTTAATTAAAGCAATGGGCCGAAATTGCGAAATCAAGTCAGCACCTTTGATTTTAGGGATAAGGCTGAGAACCGCGTAATTGAGCCTCGAAATGTTAACGGTGCCCAACCAAAATCCTTGGATGATTGCTTTAATAAGGCCTTTTAACTGAGGCCAGAAATGCCAAAAGAAAGGAATGGAGAAGCCGTCAGGGCCTGAAGCCGCATTAGAATTGGCGGTCCGAATAGTTTCGAAGATTTCCTCTTTAGAGGGGGGAATAAGCAGGAGATCATTATCAACGCTCGACAACTGCTCAAGGGGAGGCCAGAAGCCTGGAGCAAGCGAAAAACCCAGCTCAAGTTTAGCCGCTAACAAGTTAAAGAAGAATTGGACCACATGACGAAGAATGACCGAAGGGTCCGAAACCCTAACACCATCAATCAGAAGGCTGTCGATTAGGCATCTACGACGTCTACCATTCACAATGGCGAAGAAATAAGCTGTGGGCGCATCACCCTTAAGAGTCCAGTTAATCGTGCCTCTTTGTTTCCAATAAACTTCCTCCTGGCGGTGAATATCCAAGAGCGCCTTTTCTAGGCCATAGCGGAGCAGCCATTCGGCCTCAGAGAGACCAGAACTGTCCGCACGACTATCAAGATCGCCAATTTGGGCACCCAGCCTCGTTTTGTCATGCCTTAACTCAGCAAAATGATTCTTAGACCAACCTTTGAGGAATTTGCGCAGGCAGTAGGAAACATGATGCCAATCATCCATTGGGCCAAAAGAGCGACGAGGAGATGAAAGACATGCCGAGATCTTCCGGGCCAACATGGTGGGGAACCCCTCCACTAAGAGCCAAGACGCATCGAATTGAAACCTTTGGCAGCCAATTGGACCGGACCCATCGTCAAGGATTAGGGGAGCATGATCAGATCCCACAATGGGCAGGGCACGCAGACAAACCCGAGGGAAAAGGGCATCCTAGCCAGGGCAGAGAAAAACTCTGTCAAGAACAGAGCGGATGGGGGAAGCTTGACGGTTAGTCCAAGTAAAGCGGGCCCCAACCCTAGGGATTTCACGAATGGTCGAATCCCTGATGAAAGCATTGAAGGCCTCAGCCAGAGCCCAAGAGAAATTAGTGGAGCTCTTATCAGAAGGGTATCTCAACAGGTTAAAATCACCCCCAATCAAGAGGGGGAGCTGGCAGGAGTCAATTTTATTATAAATCTCGTCCAAGAAGTCGTAAGAAAAGGAATGATCTGTCGGGCCATAAACCACCATGAACTCGAGAAGAGAATTGAGGGAACGATGGGAAACTACCGTACTAGCCCAGTACCTACCCTGATCAAAAGCTACAAAATCAAATATATCATTATTGGTGCCTAGAAGAAAGCCACCCGACTGACCAATAGAGGCCACAAAATTCCACCTGAATCTGTCTATCCCAGCAACAGCCGAAAGTTCACTCGAGGAGAAGGAGGGTTTGAGGGTCTCAATAAGGCCAATAAAATCAACTTTTTCAGACCGCACCAAATCTTTGAGTTGGTCCCTACGCCCCCTAGCGCAGAAACCTCTGATGTTCCAAAATAAGGCCTTCATCTGAAGGAAAGATTTTTGATTCTAAGACTCGACCTGCATGGAGCCTTGCAGGGTTTAGCACGTTTCCCAGCCCCA
>NC_041386.1:180754892-180833635 GCF_002162155.2 Triticum dicoccoides | reverse complement strand
AGCCTCCTTGGCTTTCGCAATGTCAGCCTGAGCTAGCTCGTTAGCTCTAATCACATCAATTAAGGAAGAAGGGGAACCCAAACTGGAGTCTAAACAAATCCCAACATCATATAATATCTTAAACAACTGCTCATCAGACCGAGAAGGTAAAACTAATCTAACAGGAGACGTAAACAAAGGAGGGGAAGGAGACGGAGTAGGGCCCGAACCTGGAGGAGGGAGATCCCGCGCTGCCGCACGCCGAGCCGCCCGGTCAGCCACACGCTCGCCATTGTTGGAGACCCGACCACTCTTGCGAGCAGTAGAAGCAGGGGAACGACCAGGTACAGGGGGAGCCCGGCCAGGGGAGGCAGCCGCCGAGGACGGGCCCGAGGCCGCACCCAAGTCCACCTACAGCCTGCGGCAAAGCCCAACCTCGGACTGCCTGGAATCCTCAGACGCCCTGCTCTTCGCAGAGAACTTCACCGACAATTTCTTCCTCTTCTTGGGCGCCGACAAGCCAGCCAGGGGTAGATCTTCAATGCCTGACAGCAAAGGGGAGGTGGGGCGAGTGGGAAGATTAGAACACGCCACCGAACGCGGGGTGCCCTTCGTCCCACCAGAGGCCGCAGCCCCACCACCCAATCCTGGCAAGGAACCCTGTATCCCACCGCCCGCCGGAGCACAATCTTTCATCAGATCTTGTTCTTCAGGGGACATCCCATCCCACTCGGACTGGGTAAAACAAGGATCCGTGCCGTGCATCGAGTCATCATGGCACCCATCACCATCCTTACTCTTGTCATCATTGTCGGAGGCCGGGGGGAGGGGGAGGAGGAGGAGAAGCAGAGCCAGGAACACCCTCCACCCGGACCCGAAGCCGAAATCCACCCGCCACCGGGAAAACGTCAACATAGCCACGAATGCAGATAGGGTTAACACACCAGACCCGAAGACGGACTGGTCCAAGAACAGACAGCGAGTCTTGATCAACCTCAATGGGTTTCCCTAGGAGCACTCCAAAAGCCATCAGGAAGGTCAAAGTGCGCATGTTAGAAGGCACGTCATCCACAAGCACCCAAACATCAGAAAGAGAAGCAATGGACTTTGATCCATTGGAGGCGGCCTTGACCGATACCACAAGTTGATTCAGAGGGAGCGTGAAACTGGTACAGGAGGATATCATGCGGAGGCTCTCTTTAGAGGGAAATGTAGCAGCAAACTCAAAATCAGATAACTGGCAGATCTGCCAATCCCACCCGCCATCGTCCCACAGCCGAAGTTCATCAAGAAGGGCCTGGGGGGAGATGCGCTTGTCCTGAACAGATATGACACCAACATTGGAAAGCGAGGGGTTGGGAGCAACTACAGGAACCTCCTTATCAAGGGCAAAGAAAGAACAGCCAGGGAGGCCGATCCCATAGTGAACGAAGGAAGGAGGTTTGACACGGCTTTGACAGTCCACCGTGAGGTGGCTCTCCTTCCTACAGATGAGGCAAAACGGGGGATTTTCACAGCGAGACTGGAAATGGCCAGGACGATGACACGCAAAGCAAGTGAGGATAGGGTTGGAGACCTGGGAATGAGGGGGATTGCGGCCAGGGCCTCGAGGGGGAGGAGGAGGGAGAATACCAACACCAGGGATACCAGCACCAGCACCGGCGCCACGCCTCGCAGCAGCGCCGAAAGGGCGGCGGGCCGGGGCCCCCGACGCACCACGGGGAATGAAGCGAGACGGTCCGCCACCAGCCACCGCCGGCGCCCGCGGCGGCCCGCCACCCTGGGGGACAAGCGAGGGGGGAGACGAGGAAGGCCCCGAGGAGCCCGCCCGACTCCCCAGCGCCGCCTGCTCCCAGGGATCGACCGCAGCCACCGGAGCACCAGACACAGGAGGCGGAGGGACCGCCGGCCCAGATCCAGAAGCACGAGGGGACGCGCCGGCCGCCTCCGCCGAAGCCCCCGCACCCGGAGCGAGCGAGGCATGGAGCTTGGCATGGAGCGAAGCCTCATACTCCAGATCTGCGGCGGCGTCGCCAGAGCCGTCACGCCCCCGCTTGTGGCCGGAGACTGCCTCACTGGAGGACCCGCGGGAGCGATCCATCGCGGCCACTGTCGCGAAGGGGAGGAGGAGGGGGTGGAGGAGTAGATCTGACGAAACAACGGATAGGGAGACGACGCCGGCACAAGTCAGAGGAGGAGGCAGGAAACCCTAGAAAAGGAGGAACCGCACCCTTCTGAACCCATATATAGCCAGAGCTAGCCAGGCCGAGCTCGCCAAGGGGGACCGGGGGAGGAATGGGCTAAATCTGGGCCAACCTCGGCCCAGGAGCCAACGACAGGAGGGGGGAATCAACAGAAGAAGCCAACGAGGGGACCGAAACAGGCCCACCCGGCCCAACAGCACCCAAAGGAGCCCGCGACCCAACCCGGGGCACCAGTGCCAACCCCGACCCCAGATCTAGGGTTGGCACGGGCGGCGCCACTGCCGCGGGAGCGGGGGCCACAGCCGAAGACGAGCCAGGGAGGGCAGCCACCGGAGGGGAAGACGCCGGCGACACCACCACTGCCACCCCAGGGCCCACCAGGGGATCATCCAAAGTCCAGGAGGCAGCGCGCCGGCGACCACATGCGACGCGGCACCAACCATCCGCATCCACACCCAACCCGACCGATCGCCCCCTACCACCCGGAGCAAACTTACGCCGGCGACCCACCGCCAGAGTAGCCGACGACCCTCCCACCAGAGCAGGACGGGAAGGAAGGGTAAGAACCTCAGAATCCGAGCCGGAGGCATCCGAGTCGAGCGCCCAAAACCTGTTGACCCGGGGCGCAGCTAGGACCGCAACACTGGGGGGAGCCGAGGAGAGGGAGGGGGTGGGACTCGCCGCCGACGAGTAGCCCGGAGGAGACCTCAGGGGGAGAGGGAGAGGGGAACCGCACGAGACAGGGATGCCGACGGGGGAGGTCCGCGGGGCGGCGACGCCCCAGGAGAGGGGAGAGCGAGAGGAGAAGAGAACGCCATCATTACCATTGTCCACCTGATGTTCGAGTGTTGTAAGGGAAGTTTCCTTCTTCCCCGAATCATTTTCTGCATGCAGTTTACTGTCACGCCGTTTGCTCATGCAGTTGACGCCGAGGGAAGGGACCGCCGCGTGCCTGTGCTGCATATAGTAGCAGACGGCGGAGGGAGGAGCCTTATGTTGGGGCTCGCTGACGGCGTCGCAGTCGAAGCCCGAAACAACGGACCGCGCCGGCGGCCATTTGTAGGAGCCCGCCGACGCCGTGGTAGCCGAGGCCGGAAGCGGCAAGACGGACCGCGCCGGTGGCCGAGCGTAGGAGCTCACCGACGGCGTCGCAGACGAGGCCTGAGGCAATGGCGAGGCCGCGCATGTGGCCGAGTGCAGGAGCTTCGAGCTTGTCGCCCGCGCCGTAATCAGGGAAGGAAGCGACAGGACGAACGGTGCTGGTGGCCGAGCGCGGGAGCTCACCAACAGCGTCGTAGACGAGGCCGGTCACGATGCGGATCGCGCCGGTGGCTGAGCGTAGCAGCTCGTTGACCAGGCCAGAGACAACGACGAGGCGGACCACGCCGTTTGCTATTTTTGTGGTCACCATTGATGATGGTCCTCATGAAATTTTTCTGAGGATAGATGAATGTAAAATCCATTTGCATCATGGATCGATAGACGCTATGCTCCAAGGTGGGCACCAACTGTCGTGGGAATGATTCTGACAATAATAAGGTATAGGGTAACGAAGCATGATCTATCGAGATGCATATGGGTGACACGGTGGTTTAGCGAGTTCGGGCCTCTCATAGTGGAGATAACAACCCTACGTCTCGTGCTCCGGAGAGGCTTTGTTATATCTGAGTATGTATCCGGAGATTACAATGTGTGTTTGAGAGAGAGAGGGGAGAGCGGATCTCCATGCCTGAGCTATGTCCTGAGATGAGAGAGAGGTGGAAAAAAGTGCCCCTACTCTAGTGGTGGGGGTGGCTTATATAGAGTGCGCCATCCCCACACCTCCTATGTTACAAAGTGGGGCATGAATGCCATAAAGCCAGCCCACTATCAAGCCTTCACTATGAGAATGATGTCGACTGCTTTGCTGTCTGCTGGTCTTCGTATATCTGAGTGAGTCGCACGGTCGAGTGGTGAACTGTCATCCGAGTGGATGGTATGTTGCTTGGTCGAGTGGATAGTATGCTGCTTGTCCGAGTGGATAGTATGTCTCTATGAAATTTACCTGGACCCACATGTTGTGTGGACCTCATGCTTCATGATATTTCGACCCTTCGTGGGCCTACCTGTTATGTGTATCCCCAACACCCACCGTAACCGGGAACTCCCCGATATTTTCCTCGCCCTCGCTTCTACCACGATTTTATCCTTCATGGACGGCCCAAAGAATGTCATGCAGGTGCGTCTCCGGCCCGCTCAGGACGAAAAACTCATTTTCTGTCATGATTTTTTGTCATAAAAATAGAAACTCACCACCTCTATAATGATACCGGGTTTTATCATCATTATCGTCATAGAAGTGTCATAAGCATGACAGAATTTTTTTCGCTCAGCCCAAAATGTCACGGATATGTCTTTTTTAGTGACTTTTGCCCTCAGAAATCTCAGTGGATAATAACACACAAATTTGGAGGGCCAAAATTCCACTAAAAGTAAAATTTTGATGTCATGTCTTCGATGAGGTATTGTACTCACCAAAGACAACCTTGCTCGTCGAAATGGCAAGAAAGTAAGAAGTGTGGTTTTTGTACTCACCATGAGACAATAAAAAACACCTCTTCTTTCAAACAGCGTCCAATTTACATCCACCCATAAGTGTTGCTAGCATCTATGGTCCCTGGCTGGATGGAATTCAAATAGGGTTTAGAACCCTAATAAGGGTAGGAGCGTCTGCCTTATTATGGTCACTTTGGCTATATAGAAGTGGTTGTGTTTTAATAGCAAAAACTTTGCTCCTTTGTGGGTCATTTTACGCTCTAGGCACTGGCTTCATATTAGGTCTATGTTGCACCGTATGGAGTACCGGCCGTTATTTAAGGTGGTGTGTATGTGGTTGAAGTGGGTGGCCAGAGAGATTTTTTACCCAATGCAGATGATAACATAATCTTTGGATCGGTTCACCGCCTCCTACGACTTTGACATAGGCATAGTGTCGATCTTCTATGGCTTTACTGATGCCGTTATGTCATTTTTATTTTTTTAATCACACTGCTGGAGTGTGTTTATATGCATATTAGCTATGCATAGGCCAGATGTTGCTTAGTTTTTTTGTATCTTCTTAATGCTATTTTTGAGTTAATAAAATCGCTCTTTATCAAAAAATTAGTACCAACACATTTCACGATTGATTATTTCTGCTTTTAGTCTCTTGATTTTTCATCATCCATATCCCGCAAAAAAAGAGAGTATATTCCGTATATGTGCATTTGGTCGTATAGATGATTTATATCTCTCCAATCCTCTTATTTCACGAGGGCTTCTTGTCCTTCAAGATATATACACAATATATACTCGTCTGCACAACATATAACAAGTGATTTCATCAATTCTCTTTCCTCTAATCCTCTTACATGGTGTTTGACACAAGTTCCTGACATAGCCGATCTCGAACATCCATGCGGCGCTCCTCCTCGACGCGTTCTGGGTACAGGTGGCGGAGCTCCACCATGTACGCCGTCGCGCGCTGGGTATAGGGGCCGGACACAAAACGAACAAGATGGGTCCAGACCATCGCGCGCCGGACCATCTGGTTTGTCTGTGTTGCCCCAAACGGACGAAACTGGATGAGAGGGGTCGCGTGCTGGAGTTGGCCTAAGATAGGGGTTGGACTCGTGTTTTCCGGCGTTGAAGCCTGGTCACTCCTCACTGTCGGCTGATGAAACCAAATCAAAAGTAAACAATATAGGTGGGCGTGCTCCACTCCAGACATGGCACCTCCCTTGGTATCTGCCCCAACTTTTTCCCGGCCCGCACACCGCGTCACGACCACACAGAGAGCAGACGACTCCCTTAAGAATTATCACCGGCTGCCTCTGCCGCTAATGTTTCAAATGCCCTGTGGCACGCAGCCAACTGTTGCGGACATGTCGCTGGTAGTAAGCACTCCCTCTTTTCATAATATAAGAGTGTTTTTGATACTAATGTAGTGTCAAAAACATTCTTATATTATGGGACAGAGGGAGTACTAGAGTAGGAGCAGGAGCACAATGCCCATTGTGAATAGGATGGCTACTAGCAGCCGGCCGCAGATGATGTTCATCTGGAGACTGGAGCGTATGCATTGCGACGCCCACGAGAGGATATACTAGCCTGGTCACAGGTAGTTCATCTCTTCTTATCTGCCCGGAATTTATTGGTCTTGGTCGAGATCTAAAATAATTCACTGGCAGTGACTTGGGGTTTAAATGCTTGGGTGGTTGGGTTTCTTTGCAAGTCTTTGCCTGTCCTGAACCGCTCCTTAATTTCCTGCTTTATTTCTTCATCCACACAGGCTTGAACGCGTTTCGCTTCTCTGCGCCCGTTATAAATACGTACTGACTCCGCCGGTAAGTATTTCATAGCAGTAGCAATAATAAATAAATAAGGAAAGAAGGAAACGCATTTTGTTCATTTGGAAGGAAGTGGACCTGAGTGTGGTTCCTTTTGCTAGTGGTACAGTATCTAGTTAGTTTCTTTGAGCAAAAAAGATTTGAGATCGTCGGTCATGGTTGATGAGCAAGAAAGGGAAGATTGCATTTTGCACTAGCGTGTTTTGTTGGTTAGCAATAGCAGCATCGGTTCCTTGTGGATGCCTCCCCGAGAAGCGGACAGGAATCCCGGACCCGGAGCGACAACTACAACTACAACTACTCCTCTATGTAGTAGTAGTAGCTCGGATTAGGACAGCGATAACCACCGCTAATTCTAATTCTCTTCTTCTCACATTAATCCGTGACAAGGCGTTCCTTCTCAGCAACAGACCACACGGAAGAATTCCAACTTGCTTTGGTTTCTCCAAAGAAGGATTATGGACAAATTTCATGTTTTGATCTTTTTTGAAACCTATTTAAGATTTGATTCTAGTTTAGTTTTTTTCAAGATCTGACCTTTTTGCTACCGCCAAGGTCCCTGGCGGTAGGGTTGCATGCCCTACTGTCAAAAACCTCATAAGTATTGACCACAATGCGTGCTCGTGTCTGCCGCCAAGCACCTTGGTGGTAGGATTGTGCAGGCTACCGCCAACCCGGTTGGCGATAGCGATGTTTCCTACCGCCAAAGCCCCTGGCGGTAGGCTGTTAGACCTTACCGCCATGGACTCTGGCAGTAGCAAAATGATCAGATCTTGAATTTTTTTAAATTAGGATCAAATTTTGAATAGGTTTTAAAAAAGGGTCAAAACATGAAAATTTACACGATTATGACACCGGTGCTCATCTACATCTACACGGGGACAGGGGCCGGGGTTGGCTTTCCAATCCATGGCCCTGCTGCACCTGCTTCACAGTAAAATGGGGAGGGGAGGGGAAAGGGAGGCCGACCGCATGCATTTGTCCCTCCCTCGCGGGCTCTCTCTCATCTAGTAGCTCCTCGGAGATTTTGGATTGCTTCGTTGGTGGCCACACACGCACACAGCACACCCTTCTTCCTTGGCGCATCTCCATCCATGGATTGGATTCGCGTAGATAGATAGATATTCCCTTCGTTCCAAATTAGTTGACTTGAATATATCTAAATATAAATATATCTATACTTATTTAGTGTCTAGATACATTCTAAATATGAGTCAAGCAATTTGGAACGGAGGGAGTAGAGTAGTAGATGTGACCTTAAGAGTGAGTAGTAGTATTTTATTTTTGGCCTCCCTCATTTCCCTCCGGTTTCGTTGCCCTTCTTTGGCTCTTGGTTGTGTTGTTGGTAGGGAGTGTAGAGTATTGAATGGGAGTGGTGTTGGGTCTCCCAGAACACGAGGGCGGACGTGGCCCTCCTATTTTCCCATCTCGGTACGGTAACCCCTCCCCGGACCGGAGGGTGGCTCCACCATCTTTTTCACCGTGGCAGGCATGTGCCTTTCGCTTTTTCTGGTCGGCTCGGCTAGCTGCCCAGCCCTATCCCCCCTTCCCTTCCATCATTCCTCCCGTTCAGTCTTCAGCTCGGCTCGCTCAATCCTTGCACTCTTCTGCTCTTCTATTTTGTTTTGTTTTCAGGTACTAGTATCCATTGTATTTTTCTTCCTTTGCATCTTGCATTTTTGGGCAAGCAGATTTGTCTGGATTTATTTTGGTAACGCCAGTGTGTGTAAGATTTAGCTTTTGCCTGTTTCTTGCAGCACAAAATCAGTAAAAGCCGATTGTTATGTGTGATTGATTGATTTCTGGAGCAATGGATCTTGAGTTCGGGAGGGGCATGAGATCCCCGCAGGTTCCTCTCTCTCTCTCTCTCTCTCTCTCTCTCTCTCTCTCTCAAACCGCTGAGTAATCTAGGGAGCAACCTCTTCTCTTGTTTTTCTTGATGCACCTGCACTTGCAGAGGGACTCATGGAAGACCACCATGCTGCTGGCATACCAGAGCCTCGGGGTGGTGTACGGGGACCTCAGCATCTCCCCTCTCTACGTCTTCAAGAGCACCTTCGCCGAGGACATCCAGCACTCGGACACCAACGAGGAGATCTTCGGCGTCCTCTCCTTCGTCTTCTGGACGCTCACCCTCATCCCTCTCATCAAGTACGTCTCCATTGTCCTCCGAGCCCACGACAATGGCGAGGGTACGCTCCGCCCACCGACAGCTCCTCTTCTTCTTCAGGACCTCCACATGTTCCAACAAGTGTTTCTTGTTCTGCAGGAGGGACGTTCGCCCTCTACTCGCTGATTTGCCGGCACGCCAATGTGAGCCTCCTGCCCAACAGGCAGATTGCGGACGAGGAGCTCTCCACCTACAAGCTGGAGAGCAACGCTGAGACCGTGGACAAGACCAGCGTCAAGGTGTGGCTGGAGAAGCACAAGAACCTGCACACCGCCCTCCTCATCATGGTTCTCATTGGCACCTGCATGGTCATTGGGGACGGTGTCCTCACGCCGGCTATATCTGGTTAGTTTGCCTTGCCACCCCCAGCCGCCCTTTCTTTGCCTGTTTTCAATCAATCAATAGACTAATGATGACTGGTTGCTAACTTTGGATTTTGTCTGTCATCCATGGCAGTGTTCTCAGCTGTGTCAGGCCTTGAGTTCTCCTTGTCCAAAGATCACCATGAATGTGAGCCTTCCTCTTAAATTATTCGTTTTGTTTTCAGTAATCTTTGGAAGCGATTTAAAGAAAGTTAAGATTAAGAACATACTCCTACATACTTGTTCGGGAAAGAAGATAGATACTGGTCAAAACTCCAGTCAACCAGTCAAGACTACTTTTTTTTTTTGGAACAGGACCAGTTATGACTACTACTTGCATGGAAAAGTCATTCAATACTATGCTCGTTGACTTTGATTTGTGGTCTTTCGGGTTGGACATATTCCAAGAGTATCCCTGGCATACCCCCCTTTTATGCAGGGCTGTTTAAAGACGAAACAAAAAGGGGATAATGGGTGCCCTCGGCATCCGATATCGATGTTTGACAAGTATCAGCGAGACATTCAGGATCTTAGTTCTATCAGTATAGCAAGATATTCATATCCTGCTAACGTTTCACCAGTCACCATATATTAGGTAAAAAAAATGAAAATGTCTCATCAGGAACATTGATAATGATGACTAGCAACTAGACCAGAGGAAAATCAATCACTGAATCACATGCTTTATTATTCCTTTGCATAATTACATTTCTACGATACTACAAAATGAAAAGTCTGTGTGTGTGTGTGTTGGTGTTGGCTGTGTGCATCCTAGCTATGCAGAGGCCGGGTGTGTCTCATTGTGTTTGTATTCTCTTGATGCTTCATTTTGAGTCAATAAAATCCACCCTTTATAGAAAAAACAAATGAAAAGTCTGTATATTTTCACTTCATGGTCATATGCTTTGGATCTTTACTCGAGAATGTACACAACGTCATGTACACCATTTTGTTCAGAACACGAGAGTGATTACAAAAAAAAAAAACCTATCGGCGCTACAATATACTTGTAAATGGTCTTGCCATGATATTTTCCCTTTCAAACCTCTGTATTTTTTAGATAATGGAAGAACAACTCTCTCGGCCTCAGCACTCAAGGACGCACATAGCCATTTCAAACCTCTTTGTTGGCTCTGATGATTGATCTCTTTTACATGCAGATGCCGTCATTCCAATAACATGCGTCATATTAGCATTTCTGTTTGCCCTCCAGCATTTTGGTACACATCGAGTTGGATTTATCTTTGCCCCGATAGTTCTAGCCTGGCTACTCTGCATGAGTGCTCTTGGCCTTTACAATATCATACATTGGAATCCTCATGTCTATCAAGCTCTGAATCCCTATTACATGTTCAAGTTCCTAAAGAAGACTAGGAAATATGGCTGGATGTCACTCGGTGGAATTTTGCTCTGCATGACAGGTATATTATGTGCAATGGAGCTATGGATATTAACATGATTCAGTTGTTCCTTTCTCGCGTTCGTATTGAATACAATAAGCAGAAGTTAACTACCTAGCTTGCCTGACGGTGCAGGATCTGAAGCAATGTTCGCCGATCTTGGACACTTCTCATACAGCGCAATCCAGGTAAACTGTTGATGCTGCATGTGAATTCGAACATTACATTTCATATATTAGTTTTAATGTACTGATCATTTAGTTTTATCACAGCTTGCTTTCACTTCTTTGGTTTACCCCGCGTTGATTCTGGCATACATGGGTCAGGCAGCTTACTTATCAAAACATCATGACTTTTACTCAAACTCTCAAGTTGGATTTTACATCGCGGTTCCAGGTATGTACTGACGTTGCAGCTCATCTATTTTTAGGAAAAACCCTGATACGTACAACTTGAACATCAGACAATATTATTATTTTCCCGCAAAAAAAGACTATTATTCTTGTGAACAAAATTAAATCATATCGTATCACTGTACTCTTACATATATAATATATAAAAAGTTGTCTAATTCTTAGTTTGCTTTAATTAAATTGAAATTTAGTCTTGTTATATATCCAATGCTGATTTCACTCCCATAACTTTCTATAATGATCTGTAATCTTCTTCTCCAAATACCATTTGTTCAATCAAGAAAATCTTGATCTGTATTAGTCCAATCTTTTCCTTACCCCCTTGGGTATTTCGGAAGAAGACAATATGAACATCAGTAGGCTCGTAAAACATGTTGATGAGAACAAGCCTTGCCCCATAAGAAATTAACTTACCCATCTAACAGCCGAGCTTCATCTCGAAGCGATCTTCGATATACTTTCACTCCTTAGAGCATCTCCAACAGATGATGCAAAAAAAAATTTAGAGAAGGTCAGATGATGCAAATTTGGAGATGTAAAACTAGGAGATGTACAATTTACATCACCAAAAAGTGCATTTTACATCTCCAAAAAAGAGGCAACTCCAACAGATGATGTATATTGGAGATGTAAAAGTGCAACTCCAATAGATGATGCAAAGTGGAGATGTAAAACCGGCCGACGGCCGCGCGGCTGCTGTACAGCCACTGTACAGCCGCAACGTTGATGAATAGAGTCCCTTGATTGATAGTGGCCGCTAGTGTTGCGCTCATTGAAGTACTCCTTGATGCGTTGCCAATACGTGTTCGCGACTTGCTCGGTCCCAACGGATGCATCAAGAGAGACTTTTTTCCACGCGATGCAAATGAACACATCTTCGGCGTTGGTATAATTTCTGGTTCTTTCCTTCATAACGAAGCCCTCTTCGTCCATGTTGAGATTATCATCTTGAGTATCATATTCTTGTGATGCATAATCTTGAGAGAAATAATCATCATTTGGCACATTTGTTGCGCGCATGAAAGCTTCATCATCAAGACTACAAATGGACGTACACGTAATCAACCTCACATTCTATTCGTATCGGAAATTGAAAGAACAAACAAGAGGAAATCGGATTTTTTGTTTACCTTTGTGACATTTCGTCGAACACGTTGGATGCGGTGTCCGTGGGCTTGACCATGTCTTCCTGCATGGCCGCCGGCGGCGGCGGCGGTGGAGGTGGAGTAGGGGTTCCTTCACCGGATGCGGACGCCACGGCCGGCGGCGGCAGCGAATCGGCTGACGCAGCCGCGGCCGCCTTCGATTTTTTGGCCACTTGAGATGGTTCGTCGCCTGGTTGCTCCCTGCCGGCCGCTTCATACCTCCACCGCGGGGATTGGCGGCCTGCTGCTCCTTCGCCGGCAGTGCAGCCGCGACGGCAACCGGCCGGGGAGGGCAAAACCGGGGCGGCGGCATGGAGGCAGAGGCGGGATTGAGGATGGTGGTCGCGGTGGGGTGGGCGGCTGTGGCGGAGGAGGCGGCGGGGTCGTCAGAGTCGGCCATGGCCTGGGCGGCGGTCGGCGGGCGGAAAATGAAAGCAGTTACGCAGTTGGCGCGCGGCTGCCAGTTTTACATCTTATGGAGGTGGAGATGCAAATGTATTTTTGCATCTACATCATCTGTTGGAGGTGGGTTTTTGGGCCTCGGAGATGTATAAGTTAGTTATATTTGCATCTACATCATCTATCGGAGATGCTCTAATTCGGGAGCTTCCAATAGTGCATGGGGATCCCACGGTACCGTAGCGGAAGGAGCCAAAATCACAACCAAAGAACTGCTTATATTGATACTCCTCTTTGGCTTCTCCAAGCTAAAGAGTTCACTCTTATGGAAGTTTATCTTGAGACCTGAAAGCTGCTCAAACAAACACAGAATTAACTTCATATTCTTAGCCTTCTCCATGTCATGCTCCACGAAGATGATAGTGTCATCCGCACACTGCAATTTGGATACCCCATCAACAAGGTGCAGGATGAGCCCCCCCACTGGATTAGCCTCTTTAGCCCGTGCAGTGAGAACGGCCAACAGATCCGCAACAATGCTAAAGAGAATGTGAGACAAGGGGTCCCCTTGTCACAATCCCTTTCTTGATTTGAAATAATGACCCATGTCATCATTAAGAAAAAGGGTTTCCCCCCGCTTTGTATTACAAAGCAACCATCCGATACAACCAACGATAGGGGCTGGGGCGGAAGCAGCACAATCACGCCCAAAAGAAATGAAAGAGAAAAAGAAAAGAAACAAATGCCGATAACGGCGGCTCGACAAAAACGACGAAGCCTCGTGACCGTTGCGTCCACCGGAGATCGCCCACCAAGCTCCGAGACTCCGAAGCGCCGGTACCAATCAACACCTCCAAGAAGCAACGCGACGATGACGA
The DNA here is from genome assembly GCF_002162155.2 of Triticum dicoccoides. NCBI lineage: Eukaryota > Viridiplantae > Streptophyta > Magnoliopsida > Poales > Poaceae > Triticum > Triticum dicoccoides. Next base: position 180,820,318 of record NC_041386.1, on the reverse strand, counting down.
CGCTGCTGCCAAGGGTTTCCCCCAGTACGGCGAGGAGAGAGGAAGGGTAGCCCCGACGCCCTCCAGGAAGGTCCGGCGGCACCCTCAGGCGCCACCGCGTCGGTGTCGGCCAAGCCAATAGGGATTTCTCCCGATCCCAGCCTCTACCTTAGGCACTTCGGAGCTCGCCACCAAACCGACCACCACCCAGCGCCAACACGGACACGAAGCTTCCCATGCTGTCTCACCACGGCACCGCGAAGATGGTCTGCACAATGAAGAAGAGGAGCCGGGACTAGTGCAGCGGCACCGTCGGCATACGGGAGGGCCCCACCTCCACCGTCCATGACGGTAGCCGACTGGACGCCATAGCAGGAGCCTACCGGGCCTGTGGCCCCACAGGCCCGGACAGCTCCCGCCTCCGCGCAACAGCTGGCACGCCGTCGGAGTCACTGTCCCAGTCCAAGCCGCTCCCCTGCCTTCCCATACAGAGGGCGTCGCGGTGCGTCGGAGCCGACCCGCAAGGACCCATAAGGGACCCTACGGGCCCAGATCTGAGCCGGGGACACGCCACCGGCTGACCAGCACCACCGGACCGCCCCGCCACCAAGAAGCGGCACCACCACGGCGAGCGCTGCCGGCCTCCGCACCAGGACGCTGGACTGCCACGGCTGAGCATCATCGTCGCCTCCCCCCACCCCGGGAAGGAGGAGCGCGCGGGGGTAAGGGACGACCCGCCGCCGCCGACACCACCCGGCCAGATCCGGGGGCGACCGCTGGCGGCGGCGGGGGGAAGGGACGGAGGGAGGCGGACGAGGCGGAAGGGGGTCGCGCGCCGCCCCGGCCGCCTCCTGGGGAGGCGGCGGGACGGGGAGAAGGGAAGAGAGGGGTGTGTGTGTTAGAGTTGTGTCGAATATAGTGTACAAGGTAGGTTACAGTTGGACTTTGAGTTGTATTGTGTTTAGATAGGATATGTAGTCGTGTCCAAGTAGTACACTTGTATCCTTGGGGCTAGACACACGATGTAACCTATGCCAACATAATAGCACAGGCGCGCAAGGGGGAGCCGGCGGCGTGTGCCGGCGCCTGGGTGGCCGGTGTGCGGTATTGTGACGGTGTCACGGGGAGGAGCGCCCATAGTCAGGCCCCGGGAATGTAGCCATATCGGTGAACCTCGTTAACAAATCTCGGTGTCGTGCTCGTGTGATTGCTTGGTCTTCGGATGATCAACGATATTGCCTCGGATTTATTCTAACAAGTGGTATCAGAGCTAGGTTATTCAAAGGTCGTGGAATGTTGATCTAACGGATGAAGAAGCAATCGCGTGGCTGGATGCCTAGGCGGTGGTGAGTTGCAGCAGCAGGTCGTGAGATCGGCGACTCGGCGAGATGCGGCGGCGTGTCGCGCGCGGACAGACAGGCAGCAGGTCGGGACGCTGGCTGCGAGGCGCGTGCGTGGGCTGCGGCCGAGGAGAAGCCGTACTGCAGGCCGGCAGGCAAGTCACGGGCCATGCGGCAGCTGGTGAGCGTGTGTACGCGTGCATACGGAGGCACGCAAGACTAGAGTCGCGTACAGCTAGGTATCGATCGAGATTTGTTTAGAGACCAAAAGGAGGACCGAGTCCTCGTGTGACACAGCGAGGCAAGAGACAGATCGTTTCGGCGGAAGGGAAAATCCATTGACACGTGATTCACATCCATCAGGAATTAGCAAAGAGGCATTGGCAAGGCAAAAGCAATTAGCGCCAGGAGTGAAAGCCAAGACAGGAGCTGCTCATGTGAAGACCAAGTTGATTGGTTTTGCTAGTAGCGTCGCGTGGAAAGCTCGGATAGTTTTTTCACAGAGTCAGCTGTACGAAGAACCAGGACGTTAACGGGTTCCGGGTTTGAGGTGAAAAAGTTCGTGGAACTAAAAACCTTGGGTTATGGTAGACAAAGGTGAAAGATTTGTTGGCACAACAGTGATGCTTGAAGGCATTGCAGGAAGTCATGTCAGCTAAGATGGAATTATCAGGTGATGGATGGAGACTCGCGGAAGACGATTTGTGAGTCTCGAGTGTGTCATGCAGTCGAACGAGTTCGCTGGGTCGGACTAGGCAGTCTGACGGATCGACGCAAGTCGGTTGGTACAGAAGACGGTGGTGGAATCGGCGACGACGACATAGGGGCGTGATGCTGATGATGACCGACTTCTGGGCGTGGAAATACGTGGCACAAGCCCGAGGCTTGTGCGGCTTCGACAAGACTATAGCGCGGGGTTGATTGAAGACGGTGCACACGGAGCTTGAAGTTGACGGGGCACGAGGGTGGACTGATCATCTACCATGGAGTCATGTTGAAGGTGGAGCTGGATTGAGGGGCTACGGTCTAAGGATCCAGAGAATCGAAGCCTATTTCAGCTGGGGGAAAAGTGAGGGACACGTAGTTCGGACTGGAGCCCAGTGGTCTGATGAAAGCGTGAAACTCGTCATCGATCGGTGATGATTGGTGGTACTCTGCAGTGGGGGTTGAGTGGTGTGGGTTTGTGACCCTTGAGACTCGACCGGGACAGCGGAGGCTCGACGCGGTAATAGCGGCGAGGCGTGCGGTACGCACGGGACATGGAGACGGGCCAGGGCTCTGGTGGTCATACATGTGGTGAGACAACTGCGAATCTGACTCGGGATGACTAAAAGCAACAGTGAAATTTCTTCAAGTTTCAGACAGGCGATCAAGAAAGGAGCAGAGATGTTTAGTTCAGGTAACTCTTATATATGTCACCCAATATGTGAGTTGTTCATTTTCACGCAGGTCAGTGGTCAGTGTGTGATGTTGTGGATGGATACTCTGGAAGTTGGAGTGCAAACTAGAGTAACAAGGAACTTAATTTTGCTCGAGTGTTGACAGTGGTCAAGAAAAGAAGGGACTACAAGTTGCAGGTGGAGTCACATGGAGTCTTTGGAGTAGCAGCGGTGCTCATGGGATAAACTCAAGTCCAATGTACATGGAAGTTTGACGCATGGACAAATTCAAAGTGGTGGAGAATATTCGCCAAGGTGGAGTTTGTTAGAGTTGTGTCGAATATAGTGTACAAGGTAGGTTACAGTTGTACTTTGAGTTGTATTGTGTTTTTAGGATATGTAGTCGTGTCCAAGTAGGACACTTGTATCCTAGGCCTCTCATATATAGCGGGGCTAGACACACGATGTAACCTATGCCAACATAATAGCACAGGCGCGCAAGGGGGAGCCGGCGCCCGGGTGGCCGGTGTGCGGTATTGTGACGGTGTCACGGGGAGGAGCGCCCATAGTCAGGCCCCGGGGATGTAGCCATATCGGTGAACCTCGTTAACAAATCTCGGTGTCGTGCTCGTGTGATTGCTTGGTCTTCGGATGATCAACGATATTGCCTCGGATTTATTCTAACGGGGGGCGGGGAGCCCGCGCTGGGCGGGCGGCGGCGGCGGGAGCGGGAGCAGGGCCCCATGTCATCATTCACCTTAACACCAACGCTACCATCCTAGACAAAAGAGTCAATCCATTGGCACCATTTTCTTGGCCTTCATCCACATGACTTGTTGCGGCCATTTGACCTTGTCATAAGCTTTTTTGAAATCCACCTTGAAGATGACCACCATTGAGTTTCTTCGAGTCCAACTCGTGTAGATGACCCCACGCCTCGCCTTGCGCTACATCCAAAGCTCGCGTCCGGAGACGCCCGATGCCTCCCTCCAGCGGCAGGTGTAACCTCACCCCCCTTCTGTGGTGGAGGCTTCGACCAATGACGTGACTTCCTCACTCCGGTTCCTGTTCCAATGGCTATGGGATTGCTCGAACTCAGGCCATGACGAAATCCCTGCTTGGCTTGCTAATGCTGGCAGCGACGACACTCGCGGGTGTTGTTTCCCTTCTTGGAGGCGCTGCCATGGCCCTTATTTGCGCCCCTCTTCGAAGTTAGGGGAAACCCTAGGTCCGGATCTTCAGATCGGATGGTGACGGCGTCAACACATCGTTCTCCTTCATGAAGGTGCCATCTTGATCGCTCGCGGTGTCCCCGTGGATGAACGTCTTATTTGTTTCGGCTTGCTTCTCTAGTTTGGGGCTTGGTGGTTTAGATGTGTTATTTTCTCTGTTTGGGCTGACCATCCCCTATCTCTCTGCACTGGGCACCATGTTCACACCTTCTTGCATTCGTGTCATGTGGTGTGTCCTCCCCTGTACTTATTTTCTTTCCTTCTATCAGTGCAAAGGTACACAAGATGTGCGTATTCGCGAAAAAGATAAAATATTGGAAGGCTAAATATAGGTTTTCAAGATATTTAACCATGTGAAATCCCTCAATTTGAAATAGATAAAAATCTATATAATTTATTAAATCTGCATTTTATTTAGAATTTGATGGTTTGAACCGTTCTAACCCTTGTAGTTTTTTTGGGATGAGTTCATATGAATATAGATATGAAGGCCATGCCAAAATCTTAGGCCTCTTTTGGTTCATAGGATAGGATTATCGTAGGAATAGAAATCTTGTAGGAAATGAGATGACATGTATGTCAAATCCTATGAGTAGGAATAGGAAACAAGATGTCATTTGGTTGACACCAAAGGAATTTTTCCATCGAGTCTAGGCTGATTTTTATTTTCCTATAAAATGTGGAGGATAGGAACCAATCCTATGTAGGAATAGGAATCCATTCCTATGAACCAAAGGGCTCTAAAGGAAAAAATCCTATAAGAATCCTATCCTCTAGAATTCCTATGAAATTCCTCCAAACCAAAGGAGGCCTTAGGGTTGAGAAGGGCATTTTGAACAATTGCCAGATTTTTTTGGGTTTTATCCTTTTAAGAAAAACATGATGGTTGGATTAATCCTCATTTTCATATTAGAATGAATGAAAAATGATGCTTATGAGATGCTCATGATGCACAATCATTTCCTAATAAAATGTGTTACAACTTGCATGTGTACTCTTTCCTGTCTATCTCGGTGAAGATGTATGCCACAAAACCGATTAGTGCTCTCATAGTAGTTTCTTATTTTGTTGAAATCCATATCTTACTTGTTCAAGAAAGGCAGTAAAAATTATATACCATCTGATGTATATGAACTTATAGTTTTGTTTAATTAAAACTTCAGATAAGGTGAGATGGCCTGTTCTTGTACTGGCTATTCTGGCTTCAGTTGTTGGAAGCCAAGCAATCATCAGCGGAACATTCTCAATAATCAATCAGAGTCAGTCCCTAAGCTGCTTCCCTCGGGTAAAAGTTGTGCACACGTCTGAGAAAATTCATGGGCAGATATACATCCCTGAGATCAACTGGCTACTCATGATCCTCTGCATTGCCGTGACTGTTGGATTCAGAGACACTAAGCACATGGGAAACGCATCCGGTAAGATGAACTAACTAGTCTCGCCAATGCAATCTGATAGGTATTTCTCAGATTGCTTTAAAATGGAATGTCGAGTTGGTTTGTGAATTTGGTGTTGTTGTGCAGGACTAGCAGTGATCACTGTGATGCTGGTTACCACATTCCTGACATCCCTTGTGATCATGGTGTGCTGGCACAAGCCACCCCTGCTGGCCCTGGGCTTCCTCCTCTTCTTCGGCTCCGTGGAGGCGCTCTACTTCTCGGCGTCGCTCATCAAGTTCCTGGAGGGCGCATGGCTCCCGATACTCCTGGCCCTCATCCTCATGGCCGTCATGCTGGTGTGGCACATCACCACCATGAAGAAGTACGAGTTCGACCTGCAGAACAAGGTGACCCTGGAGTGGCTTCTGGCCCTGGGTGACAAGCTGGGCATGGTCCGTGTGCCGGGCATTGGTCTCGTCTACACCGACCTCACATCGGGCGTCCCTGCCAACTTCTCCCGCTTCGTCACCAACCTCCCGGCGTTCCATAAGGTCCTGGTCTTCGTGTGCGTCAAGTCGGTGCCGGTGCCGTACGTGTTCCCCGCCGAGCGCTACCTCGTCGGCAGAGTGGGTCCGCCGGGCCACCGGTCGTACCGGTGCATCGTGCGGTACGGCTACCGTGATGTTCACCAGGACGTGGACTCGTTCGAGACGGAGCTCATCGAGAGCCTGGCCATGTTCATCAAGCTCAACGCCTCCTACCGGTGCAGCGAGGTGAGCCAGAGCGAGCAGCTGGAGGAGTGGGAGCCGGGGCTGACCGTCATCGGAAGCAACACGCTCCGGGATCACGCGAGCTACGACTTGCAGGACAGTGTCCAGCACTCGGCCGCGTCCGTCGAGGTCGCCGACAGCCCCGGCGGCACGGGCTTGGAGTCCAACTCGTCCAAGCAGGTGAGGTTCTTCATAGATAGCCTGGTGGTGAGCCCCGAGGCGGACAAGCAGGTGGCGGAGGAGCTGGAGGCGCTGGCGGCGGCGAGGGAGGCCGGCACTGCCTTCATCTTGGGGCACTCGCACGTGCAGTGCAAGCCTGGCTCGTCGGTGGTGAAGAAGCTCACGGTGGTCGGCTACAACTTCCTGCGGCGCAACTGCCGTGGCCCAGACGTGGTGCTGCGGGTGCCGCCGGCGTCGCTCCTGGAGGTCGGCATGGTCTATGTTCTATGAACACTACCGCTTCGTTTTTGCATGTGTTTATGATCTCATAAATCTGCCCATGCATCCACCTGCTTGCTGCTCTGTATTGTAGGTAACTAAACTTGTCAGTGATGTTGTAATGCCCCATGGATTATTTTGCATCCGGCTGTATAGTTTACAACTTCAGATTATTGCTCCTGCTGTTCATACGACCCACGACCCTACGACATGTGTCTGTTTAAGACACATCTAGATGTGACATAATTATGTCATATCTAAGCTGATGTCCACTCTGTTTGTGGTCTATTTTTTGTTCTATTTTTTTTATTTCTTGTTGCTGCATTATATATTTGTGGGAGCTTAGATGTGACATTTTTAAAAACATCTATATGTCCTTAAAAACATCTATATGTGAATTAGACAAACCCATGTCGTATTGTGTGTTAGAATAAATCCGAGGCCACCGACGATCATCCGAGAATCAAGCAATCACACGAGGCACGACACCGAGATTTGTTAAACAGGTTCACCGATATGGCTACATTTTTGGGGCCTATGGGCGCTCCTTCCAATGACACTGTTACAATACCGTACCCGGTCGCCCTGGACACCGGCACATGCCGCCGGCTTCCCCTGCGTTCTGGTGCTATTATGTTGGCGTAGGTTACATTGTTGTCTACCCCGCTATATATGAGAGGCCTAGGATACAAGTGTCCTATTAGGACACGACTTCACATTCTATGTAAACACAATACAACTCCTAGTTCAACTGTAACCTATCTTGTACACTATATTCGACACAACTCTAACAAACTCCACCTTGGTCGCTCCCGCAGGGGCGACTCGGGCGGCGTAACCCTAGCCCGCCGCCGGCCCTCTTCCCCACCTCTCCTCTCCCTCGTCGCCACCGAAGGTGGCCGCCGGCTCGCCGCTCGGCCGCCGGTGAAGGTGGCGGCGAGGATCTGGCCGCCCCGTTCTTCCTCAGGGGGCTTTGGATCCGTGGCAGCTGCCTCGACTGATGGATCGACGCCGGGTCTGCGATGACCGGTGCTCGTTGATGCTGGCCGTTCTTCCTCGGCCGCGGGGGCGGCGAGGCGGCGGCAGGTGGCGACTGTGGTACGGGCGTCTTGGCGGCGCCCGATCCAGATCTGAAGGCCTCCGTCTACTTCAACCAGGGCTGCCTCTGATGGTCCTGCTTTGGGCGGCCTTTGTCGCCGGAGTTGTACCAGTTTGGCGGCTGGAGGTGGGAGGTCGCTCCGGAGAAATCCGAGGCCAGCGGTGCTGGCCACGACGGCGGCGACGCCCGAGGGCACCGTACCCTTCTTGTAGGCGCCGTTCAGGTTGCCTCCTTCCCCTCTTCCTTCCACTCAGCTCGTATGCCGGGCGAAAGCCCAAATCCTTGCGGGATCGAGCGACAGCGGCACTCTGGGCGTCGTCACCCTCTTGGGGGTGTCGTTCGTGGTGAGCTTGGGGTGGATGTGATGCTCTGGTTGCTTGGCGGCGGTTGGTGGCATGGTCGGAGTTCGTCTGGTGGCGGTGCGTTGGCGCTCTGCCGCCTATGTGCTCAGCCTCGGAGTCCTTCTTCCATGGTGCTTGGTCTTCAGCAGCCCTGCCGGACTCGGCGGAGCGGTGCTTCATCCTACTCATTGATGGCGACATATCTCGGCGGCATGGCGTAGTGGAGATTCGGCGTCCGATGTGTGGTGATGGACTCGCGCAGGAGGACGAAGCTGTCTGGTGTCGTGGTGACGTCGATGGCTGAGTGGCCAGACAAGTTAGAAGCCTCAATATTTGCTCTGAAGACGGACCTGTGGAAGATGGCGGCGACGACACACGAGTGCGTCGGACCGGTTTATACCCCAGACCCGGTATGTGGCTCGGCTGGGGTTTCCGGCTTTTGATGTTAGGCTTAGGTGAGTGGTCTGGGCAGTGACCCAGCTAGCACCCCTTCATCATTTCGATGTTAGGCTTAGATGAGTGGTCTGGGTAGTGGCCCAGCTAGCAAGCCTTCATCATTTGGATAGGAGTAGCGGCAAATGTTGCCAAGATGGCGGATTCAGGCATATTGTTGTAATACTTTGTCAGGTCCCCGAGAATAATCAATAAAGAGGCCGCATGCATCTCCCAGATGCAGAGGCCGGGGGTCATCCTCCTTTTCTAAAAAAACAAACTCCACCTTGGTGAATATTCTCCACCATCTTGAATTCGTCGATGTGTCAAACTTCCATGTACACTGGACTTGAATTTATCCCATGAGTACCGCTGCTACTCCAAAAACTCCATGTGACTCCACCTGCAACTTATAGTCCCTTCTTTTCTTGACCACAGTCAACACTCGAGCAAAATTAAGTTCCTTATTACTCTAGTTTGTGCTCCCAACTTCCAGAGTATTCGTCCAACGCAATCACACACTGATCACTGACCTGCGTGAAAATGAATAACTCACATATTGGGTGTCACACATAAGAGTTATCTGAACTCAACATCACCGTTCCTTTCTTGACCATTTGTCTGAAACTTGAAGGAATTTCACCATTGCTTGTAACCATCCCGAGTCAAATTCGCAATTGTCTCATCACATGTATGACCACCAGAGCCCTGACCCGTCTCCATGTCCCGTGCATACCGCACGCCTCGCAGCTATTATCGCGTCGAGCCTCTGCTGTCCCGGTCGAGTCTTAAGGGCTGCGAACCCACACCACTCAACCCCCACAATAGAGTACCACCGATCATCACCGACCGATGACGAGTTTCACGCTTCCATCAGACCACTGGACTCCAGTCCGAACTACGTGTCCCTCGCTTTCCCCGCTAAATAGGCTTCGACTTTCTAAGCTCTTACGCCGTCGCCCCTCAATCCAGCTCCACCTTCAACATGACTTCATGGTAGATGATCAGTCCACCCTCGCGTCTCGTCGACTTCAAACTCTTATGTGCACCCTCTTGAATCAACCCCACGCCATAGCCTTGTCGAAGCCGCACAAGCCCTCGAGGCCCGCGCCACGTGTTTCCATGCCCAGAAGTCGGTCATCATCAGCATCACGCTGCTATGTCGTCGTCGCCAAACCCTCCACCGTCTTCTATACCGACCGACTCGTGTCGATCCCGTCAGACTGTCCAATCCGACCCAGCCGAACTTGTCCAGCTACAACGACACACTTCAAGGCTCCCAAATCATCTTCCATGAATTTCCATCCATCACATGATAATTTCATCTTAGCTCACATGACTTACCGCAACGCCTTCAAGCATCTCTGTTGTGCCCACAATCTTTCAACTGTATCTGTCATAACCCAAGGTTCCAGTTCCGTTGAAATTCTCCACCTCAAACCCGATGCCTGATGGCGTCACGATTCTTCGTATGGCTGACCATGAAATATAACCGAGCTTGTACACGCAATGCCCAAGTACTTCAAGCACGTATACTAGTACTAGCAAATTTAACCAATAAATTGCTTTGGTCTTCACGTGATGGCTCCTGGCTCAACTCCGGATGCTGCTATTGCTTTGCCCTGTGTGTGCTTTCCGATGTACCACCGTATCACGTCTGATGGATTTTCCTTCCGGTCAAATCAACCTGTTGCTGTGACGTACATGAGGACTCGGTCCTCTTTTTTTGTCCAAAACAAACCTCACGTGCCTGCACAGCTCCAAGCTCCTGAAAGCAGAAATCACGCGCGTGTAGGTCGCTGTCAACGACTTTGGACATCGTCCAGCCGTGCACGGCTAAATTTCGTGTTTTGACCCTTTTTTGAAACCTATTCGAGATTTGACCCTAGTTTGAATTTTTTTCGAGATATGGCCCTTTTGTTACTGTCAGGGACCATAGCGGTAGGGTATAACAGCCTACCGCCAAGGTCCCTGGCGGTAGGGTTGCATGCCCTACCGCCAAAAACCTCCTAAGTACTGAACACAGTGCGTACTCGTGTCTACCGCCAAGCACCTTGGCGGTAGGGTTTTGCAGGCTACCGCCAGCCTGATTGGCGGTGGCGATGTTTCCTACCGCCAAAGTCCCTGACGGTAGGCTGTTAGACCCTACCATCATGGACTCTGGCGGTAGCAAAAGGGTCAGATCTCGAAATTTTTTCAAACTAGGATCAAATCTCGAATAGGTTTCAGAAAAAGGTCAAAACACGAAAATTTGCCACCGTGCGCCCCAACTGTCGCGCCGCTGCTCAGCTACGCTTTACGATCACTGCGCCAACGCGCACCTAACCAAGTCGCTTCCAGACGCCGTGTCAGTTGATAAGCCTGCTGCTTGCGCTATACATCGCCGCCGCCTTTGTCCGATCTCGACGAGAACTACGCCTCAATCATCCGATTACGACCACAACTCGCCGACGTTGCCGTTCGCTTGAGTTCTTCCGATCGATCTCAACCGTGGCAACACGTATTGCGGAAGCTCCCGTGTACACGATACCGACCTTAACATCAAGCCTTCTTTTCGATCAACTCGACCGCCTCACAGACCTTTTCAACCTTGCTCATGGTACCACTTGTTAGAATAATTTCGAGGCCACCGTCGATCATTCGAGGATCAAGCAATCACACAAGGCACGACACCGAGATTTGTTAACGAGGTTCACCGATATGACTATATCCCCGGGGCCTGACTATGGGCGCTCCTTCCCATGACACCGTTATAATACCACACCCGCTCGTTCTGGACACCGGCACATGCCGCCGGCTTCCCCTGCGTCCCGGTGCTATTATGTTGGCATAGGTTACATCGTGCGTCTACCCCCGCTATATATGAGAGGCATAGGATACAAGTGTCCTATTAGGACATGACTTCACATCCTATGTAAACACAGTACAACTCCTAGTCCAACTGTAACCTACCTTGTACACTATATTCGACACAACTCTAACATTGTGTTCTCGATATGATGTGGAGTGCGCTCACCAATCCAAGTTCTCTTTGTGCCAGAACTAATACTTCCACGACTAACTTTATGGAAGCTCTCATCCGTGCTCAGGCCTGTGGTATGAAGTGGGATCTAGCGTTTTGATCATGGAGGCACTAGTTTTAAAGGATGGAGTACAATTTGCCTATTAACTTGGACTCAGGAAAGTGATCATTGAAACCGATGCATATGTTGTGGTGAACCAGTGGAATTCTCATGGATTTAATCGTCGGAGAGAGCTACCACCTTGATTGAAATTCAAGAGCTTTGCGGGAAATTTGAGGAATTCCTCCAAGTGTTTATGGCGAGAGAAGCAAACGAACTAGCGCATCTTTGCGCGAAGCAATGCCATTCCTCTAGGAAGTGTTGTTTGTGGATAAATTATATTTCGTCCTTTCTTACGGCTTCTGTAATGAAGGATTATAGAGTATACTGACTTCTCCATGGCCTTCAGGGATGGATGGTTACTTGAAACAGCTCCAAAGTGAATCTCATTGAGTGAAGCTAACTTTGATGGAGCAGAGCAATTCCAAATAGGCTCTTATATTCATTCGTTCCTCCACAACATTTTTATAATACTATGTGTCCCAACCGATCCCTACGGGCCGCATTCTGCAGCCCAGCCCTCCTCCATATTGAAAAAATAACAAGGAGAATAGGCTTAAGGCTTGGCCAAAACTCTAAAGCCGACCCAACTAAGATCGGTCCTTCGTCACCAACCTTAATGGACGATCTCCGAAAAGGTCTTTTATTGCAAATAAAGACGCAAAGTAAAGGAAATCAAGGGGGCGAAAACACAAATTCAACTCAAGATCGCCCCCTTCGGTTCTCCAATATGCCGACGACACTATCATTCTCACACATGCATCCCTACATGCGAAAATTCAACTCAAGATCATTCTCGATGACTTTGCGCTTGCCAGAGCCTCATAGTCAACTTCCACAAAGACTGCCTTTATACCTCTACACTGTTGGGAAACGCAGCATGCAATCTCAAAAAAATTCCTACGCTCACGCAAGATCTATCTAGGAGATGCATAACAACAAGAAGGGGAGAGCGTGTCCATGTACCCTTGTAGACCGAAAGCGAAAGCGTTTGATAACGCGGTTGATGTAGTCGAACTTCTTCTTGTTCCGACCGATCAAGCACCGAACGTACGACACCTCCGAGTTCTGCACACGTTCAGCTCGATGACGTCCCTCGAACTCTTGATCCAGCAAAGTGTCAAGGGAGAGTTCTATCAGCATGACGGTGTAGTGACGGTGACAGTGAAGTGATCCGTGCAGGGCTTCGCCTAAGCACTACGTGAAAATGACCGGAGGCGTAAACTATGGAGGGATGCACCGCACACGACTATTAGATGTTGTTGTGTGTTCTAGGCGCCTCCCCCTCATATATATAGGTGGGAGGGAGAGGGAGCAGCCAAGGGGGCGCCCAAGTAGGAGGAATCCTACTTGGGGCCCTGGTGCAATCCCCCCTTACCATAACTTCCGGAGGAGGAAGAAAAGAGGAGGGAGGAGGGAAGGAAGGGGGAGGCCGAATCCCTTCCCTTCCTTTCTCTCTTCTCCTCTTTCCTTCCCCTCCTATTTCGGCCTACATGGGGCGCACCAGCCCCTTAGGGGCTGGTCTGTCCCCCTCTTGGGCCATTAGGCCCATGTAGTTGCCGGGGGGATGCCCGGAACCCCTTCCGGTGACCCGATATGTACCCGGCCCCTCTAGAACACTTCCGGTGTCCGAATAACATCGTCCTATATATCAATCTTTACCTCTCGACCATTTCGAGACTCCTCGTCATGTACGTGATCTCATCCGGGACTCCGAACAACATTTGGTCACCAAATCACATAACTCATATAATACAAAATCGTCATCGAACTTTAAGCGTGCGGACCCTACGGGTTCAAGAACTATGTAGACATGACCGTGACACCTCTTCGGGAAATAACCAACAGAGGAACCTAGATGCTCATATTGGTTCCTACATATTCTACGAAGATCTTTATCGGTCATACCGTAATGACAACATACATTATTTCCTTTGTCATCGGTATGTTACTTGTCCGAGATTCGATCGTCGGTATCTATATACCTAGTTCAATCTCGTTACAGGCAAGTCTATTTACTCGTTCTGTAATACATCATCCCACAACTAACTCATTAGTCACATTGCTTGCAAGGCTTATTATGATGTGCATTACGGAGAGGGCCCAGAGATACCTCTCCGATACTTGGAGTGACAGATCCCAATCTCAATCTATGCCAACCCAACAAACACCTACGGAGATACCTGTAGAGCATCTTTATAATCACCCAGTTACGTGGTGACTTTTGATAGCACACAAGGTATTCCTCCTGTATCCGGAAGTTGCATAATCTCACAGTCATAGGAATATGTATGTGACATGAAGAAAGCAATAGCAATAAAAATGAACGGTCAATATGCTAAGCTAATGGATGGGTCATGTCCATCACATCATTCTCCTAATGATGTGATCCCTTTATCAACTGACAACTCATGTCCATGGTTATGAAACCTTAACCATCTTTGATCAATGAGCTAGTCAAGTAGAGGCTCACTAGGGACATGGTGTTTTGTCTATGTATCCACACATGTATGAAGTTTCCGGTTAATACAATTCTAGAATGAATAATAAACATTTATCATGATATAAGGAAATATAAAATAACAACTTTATTATTGCCTCTAGGGCATATTTCCTTCAGTCTCCCACTTGCACTAGAGTAAATAATCTAGTTCACATCGCCACATGATTTAACACCAATAGTTCACATCTTTATGAGATTAACAACCTAGTTCACATCGCCATGTGACCAACACCCAAAGGGTTTACTAGAGTCAATAATCTAGTTCACATTGCTATGTGATTAACACCCAAAGAGTACTAAGGTGAGATCATGTTTTGCTTGTGAGAGAAGTTTAGTCAACGGGTCTGCCACATTCAGATCTGTATGTATTTTGCAAAAAAAATTATGTCTACAATGCTCTACATGGAGCTACTCTAGCTAATTGCTTCCACGTTCAATACGTATCAAGATTCAAACTTAGAGTCATCTAGATCAGTGTCAAAGCTTGCATTGACGCAACTCTTTATCACCTCCATAATCGAGAAACATTTCCTTAGTCCTCTTAGGTAACTAAGGATAATTTTCACCGTTGTCCAGTGATCTACTCCTGGATCACTATTGACCCCCTTGCCAAACTCATGGTAAGGTACACAATAGGTCTGGTATACAACATGGCATACTTTATAGAACCTATGGATGGGGCATAGGGAATGACTTTCATTCTCTCTCTATCTTCTGCCGTGGTCAGGCTTTGAGTCTTACTCAACTTCACACCTTGCAACACAGGCAAGAACCCTTTGTTTGACTGATCCATTTTGAACTTCTTCAAAACTTTATCAAGGTATGTGCTTTGTGAAAGTCCAATTAAGCGTATTGATCTATCTCTCTAGATCTTGATGCCCAATATATAAGCAGCTTCACCGAGGTCTTTCATTGAAAAACTCTTATTGAAGTATCCTTTTATGCTATCTAGAAATTCTATATCATTTTCACTCAACAATATGTCATCCACATATAATATTAGAAATGCTAGAGAGCTCCCACTCACTTTCTTGTAAATACAGGCTTTTCCGAAAGTATGTATAAAACCATATGCTTTGATCATATTATCAAAGCCTATATTCCAACTCCGAGATGCTTGCACCAGTATATAAATGGATCACTGGAGCTTGCACAGTTTGTTAGCACCTTTAGGATCGATAAAACCTTCTGGTTGCATCATATACAACTCTTCTTTGAGAAATCCATTAAGGAATGCAGTTTTGATGTCCATGTGCCAGATTTCATAATCATAAAATGCAGCAATTGGTAACATGATTCAGACAGACTTGAGCATCGCTACGGGTGAGAAGGTCTCATCGTAGTCAACTCCTTGAACTCGTCGAAAACCTTTTGCGACAAGTCGAGCTTTGTAGACAGTAACATTACCATCAGTGTCAATCTTATTCTTGAAGATCCACTTATTCTCTGTGGCTTGCCGATCATCGGGCAAGTCAACCAAAGTCCACACTTTGTTCTCATACATGGATCTTATCTCAGATTTCATGGCCTTAATCCACTTATTGGAATCTGGGCTCATCATCGCTTCCTCATAGTTCGTAGGTTCGTCATGGTCTAGTAACATGACTTCTAGAACAGGATTACCGTACCACTCTGGTGCGGAGCGTGCTCTGGTTGACCTACGAGGTTCAGTAGTAACTTGATTTGAAGTTTCATGATCATTATCATTAGCTTCCTCTCTAGTTTGTGTAGGCATCATGGGAATGGTTTTCTGTGATGAGCTACTTTCCAAATTTGAGAGAAGGTACAATTACCTCATCAAGTTCTACTTTCCCCCACTCACTTCTTTCGAGAGAAACTCCTTCTCTAGAAAAGATCCATTCTTAGCAACAACGATCTTGCCTCCGGATCCGTGATAGAAGGTGTACCCAATAGTTTCTTTTGGGTATCCTATGAAGACACACTTCTCTGATTTGGGTTTGAGCTTATCAAGCTAAAAAAAATTCACATAAGCATCGCAACCCCAAACTTTAAGAAACGACAGCTTAGGTTTCTTGCCAAACCATAGTTCATACGGTGTCGTCTCAACGGATTTAGATGGTGCCCTATTTAAAGTGAATGCAGCTATCTCTAATGCATAACCCCAAAACGATAGTGGTAAATTGGTAAGAGACATCATAGCTCGCACCATATCTAATAAAGTATGGTTATGGTGTTTGGACACACCAATACGCTGTGGTGTTCCAGGTGGCGTGAGTTGTGAAACTATTCCACATTGTTTTCAAATGAAGGCCAAACTTGTAACTCAAACATTCACCTCAGTGATCAGATCGTAGAAACTTTATTTTCTTGTCACGATGATTCTCCACTTCACTTCAAAATTCTTTGAACTTTTCAAATGTTTCAGACTTGTGTTTCATTAAGTAGATATACCCATATATATGCTCAAATCATCTGTGAAGGTCAGAAAATAACGATATCCGCCGCGAGCCTCAATACTCATCGGACCACATACATCGGTATGTATTATTTCCGATAAGTCATTAGCTCACTCCATTGTTTCGGAGAACGGAGTTTTAGTCATCTTGCCCATGAGTCATGGTTCGCAAGTATCAAATGATTCATAATCAAGTGATTCCAAAAGTCCATCTACATGGAGTTTCTTCACGCGCTTTACACCAATATGACCTAAACGACAGTGCCACAAGTATGTTGCACTATCATTATCAACTTTGCATCTTTTGGCATCAATATTATGAATATGTGTATCACTACGACCGAGATTCAATAAACCATTCACATTGAGTGTATGACCATAGAAGGTTTTATTCATGTAAACAGAATAACAATTATTCTCTAACTTAAATGAATAACCATATTGCAATAAACATGATCTAATCATATTCATGCTGAACACAAACACCAAATAACATTTATTTAGGTTCAACACTAATCCCAAAAGTATAGGGAGTGTGCGATGGTGATCATATCAACCTTGGAATCATTTTCAACACACATAGTCACCTCGCTTTTAACTAGCCTCTTCAACTCCTATTTTGAGTTACTAATTTTAGCAATTGAACCTATATCAAATACCTAGGGATTACTACGAACACTAGTAAAATACACATCAATGACATGTATATCAAATATACCTTTGTTCACTTCGCCAGCCTTCTTATCCGCCAAGTATTTGGGACAGTTTCACTTCCAGTGACCATTTCCTTTGCAGTAGAAGCACTTAGTTTTAGGCTTGGGTCCAGTTTTGGGCTTCTTCACGGGAGTGGCAACTTGCTTGCCATTCTTCTTGAAGTTCTCTTTCTTTCCCTTGCCTTTTTCTTGAAACTAGTGGTCTTGTTAACCATCAACACTTGATGCTCTTTCTTGATTTTTACCTTCGCCGATTTCAGCATCGCGAAGAGCTTGGGAATCGTTTTTGTCATACCTTGCATATTATAGTTCATCACGAAGTTCTAATAGCTTGGTGATAGTGACTAGAAAACTCTGTCAATCACTATCTTATCTGGAAGATTAACTCCCACTTGATTCAAGTGATTGTAGTACCAAGAATTCTGAGCACATGCTCACTTACTGAGCTATTATCCTCCATCTTGTAGGCAAAGTACTTGTCAGAGGTCTCAGACCTCCCGACACGGGCATGAGTCTGAAATACCAATCTTCAGCTGTTGGAACATCTCATATGCTCTGTGGCATTCAAAACATTTTTGAAGTCCCGGTTCTAAGTCGTAAAGCATGACACACTAAACTATTAAGTAGTCATCATATCGAGCTAGCCAAACGTTCATAACGTATGCATATGCTCCTACAATAGGTCTGTCACATAGCGGTGCATCAAGGACATAATTCTTCTGTGCAGCAATGAGGATAATCCTCAGATCACGGACCTAGTCCGCATCATTGCTGCTGTCATCTTTCAACTTAATTTTCTCTAGCAATATATCAAAAATAGGGGAGCTACAACGCGAGCTATTGATCTACAACATAATTTGCAAATGCTATCAGGACTAAGTTCATGATAAAATTAAAGATAAATTAATCAAATTACTCAAGAACTCCCACTTAAATAGACATCCCTCAAGTCATCTAAGTGATACGTGATCCAAATCAACTAAACCATGTCGTCATCAATGGTGAACATCTCTATGTTGATCATACCTACTATATGATTCACGTTCGACCTTTCGGTCTCTAGTGTTTCGAGGCCATGTCTGTACATGCCAGGCTCATCAAGTTTAACCCGAGTATTCCGCATTTGCAAAACTATTTTGCACCCATTGTATGTGAACGTAGAACCTATCAGACCCGATCATCATGTGGTGTCTCAGCACGACGAACTGTCGCAACGGTGCATACTCAGGGAGAACACTTGATGTCTACTACGCAACTTTATTCTTGTAGACACGTGTTGGGCCTTGAAGCGCAGAGTTTTGTAGGAAAGTAGCAATTTTCCCTCAAGTGGATGACCTAAGGTTTATCAATTCGAGAGAGGTGTAGGATGAAGATGGTCTGTCTCAAACGACCAAGCAGCCAAATACAAGAAATCTCTTGTGTCCCCAACACACCTAATACAATGGCAAATTGTATAGGTGCACTAGTTCGGCGAAGAGATAGTGATAAAAGTGTAATATGGATGATAGAAATATATTTTTATAATCTGAATAAATAAAAACAGCAAGGTAGCAAATAGTAAACGGGCACAAAAATGGTATTGCAATGCTTGAAAACAAGGCCTAGCGTCCGTACTTTCGCTAGTGCAACCTCTCAATAATGCTAACTGAAGGAAATATGCCCTAGAGGCAATAATAAAGTTGTTATTTATATTTCCTTATATCATGATACATGTTTATTATTCATGCTAGAATTGTATTAACCGGAAACTTAGTACATGTGTGAATACATAGACAAACAGAGTGTCACTAGTATGCCT
Organism: Triticum dicoccoides; assembly: GCF_002162155.2. Classification (NCBI taxonomy): domain Eukaryota; kingdom Viridiplantae; phylum Streptophyta; class Magnoliopsida; order Poales; family Poaceae; genus Triticum; species Triticum dicoccoides. The sequence goes on along the minus strand of NC_041386.1, from coordinate 180,801,377 downwards.
CTACTTGACTAGCTTGTTAATCTAAAATGGTTAAGTTTCCTAGCCATGGACAAAGAGTTGTCATTTGATAAACGAGATCACACATTAAAGAATGATGTGATTAACTTGACCCATCCGTTAGCTTAGCATGATGATCGTTTAGTTTACTACTATTGCTTTCTCCATAACTTATACATGTTCCTATGACTATGAGATTATGCAACTCCCGAATACCGGAGGAACACTTAGTGTGCTATCAAACATCACAATGTAACTGGGTGACTATAAACATGCTCTACAGGTGTCTCCGATGGTGTTTGTTGAGTTGGCATTGATCGAGATTAGGATTTGTCACTCCGTGTATCGGAGAGGTATCTCTGGGCCCTCTCGGTAATGCACATCACTATAAGCCTTGCAAGCAATGTGACTAATGAGTTAGTTACGGGATGTTGCATCACGGAACGAGTAAAGAGACTTGCCGATAACGAGATTGAACTAGGTATTGAGATACCGACAATCAAATCTCGGGCAAGTAACATACCAATGACAAAGGGAACAACGTATGTTGTTATGCGGTTTGACTGATAAAGATCTTCGTAGAATATGTAGGAACCAATATGAGCATCTAGGTTCCACTATTGGTTATTGAACGGAGATGAGTCTCAGTCATGTCTACATAGTTCTCGAACCCGCAGGGTCCGCACGCTTAACATTCGGTGATGATCGGTATTATAAGTTTATGTGTTTTGATGTACCGAAGGTTGTTCGGAGTCCCGCATGTGATCACGGGCATGACGAGGAGTCTCGAAATGGCCGAGACATAAAGATCGATATATCAGAAGCCTATGTTTGGACATCAGAATGGTTCCGAGTGAGTTCAGGCATTTACCGGAGTACCAGGGGGTTACCGGAACCCCTCGGGGAGTATATGGGCCTTATTGGGCCTTAGTGGAATAGAGGAGAGGAAGGGAAAGGTGGAGGGCGCCCCCTAGCCCAATCCGAATTGGGTGGGGGCCGCCCCCCCTTCCTTCCTTCTCTCCCCCCTTCCTTCTCTCCTACTCCAACTAGGGAAAGGGGGGAATCCTACTCCCGGTGGGAGTAGGACTCCCCCTAGGGCGCGCCATAGAGAGGGTCGGCCCTCCCCTCCTCCACTCCTTTATATACGGGGGTGGGGCTCACGCCATAGACACACAAGTTGATCTCTTAGCCGTGTGCGGTGCCCCCCTCCACAGATTTCTACCTCGGTCATATCGTTGTAGTGCTTAGGCGAAGCCCTGCGTCGGTAACTTCATCATCACCGTCATCACACCGTCGTGCTAACGAAGCTCTTCCCCGACACTCAGCTGGATCTAGAGTTCGTGGGACGTCACCGAGCTGAACGTCTACAGATGGTGGAGGTGACATACCTTCGGTGCTAGGATCGTTTGGATCGTGAAGACGTACGACTACATCAACCGCGTTGTCATAACGCTTCCGCTTACGGTCTACGAGGGTATGTAGATAACACTCTCCCCTCTCGTTGCTGTGCATCTCCTAGATGGATCTTGCGTGTGCGTAGGAATTTTTTTGAAATTACTGCGTTCCCCAACAGTGGCATCCGAGCCAGGTCTATGCGTAGATATTATATGCACGAGTAGAACACAAAGGAGTTTTGGGCGTGGGTATATACATATTGCTTGCCATCACTAGTTGATTCTTGATTCAGCTGTATTGTTGGATGAAGCGGCTCAGACCGACATTACGCATACGCTTACGCGAGACTGGTTCTACCAACGTGCTTCGCACATAGGTGGCTAGTGGGTGTCAGTTTCTCCAACTTTAGTTGAATCGGATTCAATGAACAAGGTTCTTTCTGAAGATCAAAAAGCAATCACTATACCGCGTTGTGGTTTTTGATGCGTAGGTAAGAACAGTTCTTGCTCAACCCATAGCAGCCACGTAAAACTTGCAACAACAAAGTAGAGGACGTCTAACTTGTTTTTCCAGGGCATGTTGTGATGTGATATGGTCAAAACATGATTCTAAATTTTATTGTATGAGATGATCATGTTTTGTAACAAAGTTATCGGTAACTGGCAGGAGCCATATGGTTGTCACTTTATTGTATGAAATGCAATCGCTGAGGGAGTCCTGGATTAGGGGGTCCTCGGGCAGCCGGACTATATACTTTGGCCGGACTGTTGGACTATGAAGATACAAGATTGAAGACTTCTTCCCGTGTCCGGGTGGGCCTCTCCTTTGCGTGGAAGGCAAGCTTGGCAGTTCGGATATGTAGATCTCCTCCCTTGTAACCGACTCGGTGTAACCCTAGCCCCCTCCGGTGTCTATATAAACCAGAGGGTTTAGTACATAGGGCAAGAACAATCATAATCATAGGCTAGCTTCTAGGATTTAGCCTCTACGATCTCGTGGTAGATCAACTATTGTAATACTCATATCATCAAGATCAATCAAGCAGGACGTAGGGTATTACCTCCATCGAGAGGGCCCGAACCTGGGTAAACATTGTGTCCCCTGCCTCCTGTTACCATCCGCCTTAGACGCACAGTTCGGGACCCCCTACCCGAGATCTGCTGGTTTTGACACCGACATTGGTGCTTTCGTTGAGAGTTCCACTGCATCGTTACCATAAGGCTTGATGGCTCCTTCGATCATCGACAACGATGCGGTCCAGGGTGAGGTTTTTCTCTCCGGACAGATCTTCGTATTCGGTGGCTTCGTACTGCGGGCCAACTCGCTTGGCCATCTAGAGCAGATCGATACCTATGCCCCTAGCCATCAGGCCAGGTTTGGAAGCTTGAACTATACCGCCGACATCCGCGGAGACTTGATCTTCGACGGATTCGAACCCATGTCAGGTGCGCCGCACAGTCGCAACGAGCATGACTTAGCTCTGCCGCCGGACGGTGTTCGGGAGATCACACCTGTGGCTACTCCGGCCCTCAAACCGGAACAGATCGTGCCGTCCGAGGACGGGTGGATGGACCCCACCACGGAGGCCGCACACCCAGCGGCGATAGAGCCGAATACTAACTTCACCTCCTGTGAGACCTGTGTTTTCGGACCCTTGGATTCGTCCCCGACCACAGGCTCCGAGCCGCTTGCGTCCGTGCCTATCGAATCAGATTGGGCACCGATCATGGAGTTCACCTCCGCAGATACCTTGGGCGATGTGCTAAATTCATTAAGGTCTCTCTCCTTGTTAGGAGTCCCTTGGCCGAACTGTGTCCGGCTCGAGCGGGAAGCGGATGACAAAGAAATTCGTCCCCCACCCACCACCCACTTAATAGCCACTGTCGACGACTTAACCGACATGCTTGATTTCGGCTCCGAAGACATCGACGGTATGGACGACAATGCAGGAGAAGAACAGGAACCACCACCCACAGGGCGCTGGACAACCACCTCATCATATGATATATACATGGTGGACACCCCCAAAGAAAGCGATGGCAATAAGGCAATGAAGGATAATCCCCTCGAGAAGCAATCTAAGCATCGGCGTCATCGGCGCCGCCCTAAGCCCCGCCATAGCAAAAGCAGTGATACCGGCACAAGAGACAATAACGCTGCAGACAGTGCCGAAGACAATCCCCTCCAGCCAAGCTTCGAGCGGGAGGATGGGCAAGCTAGCCCTAAGGAACAGGCGGCAGACGGAGAATCAGAGGATGACAATTACATGCCTCTCTCCGATAACGAGGTGAGCCTCGGCGATGAAGAATTTATCATGCCTGAGGATCCCGTCGAGCAGGAGCGCTTCAAGCGCCGGCTTATAGCCACAGCAAAAAGCCTGAAGAAAAAGCAACATCAGCTTCAAGCTGATCAAGATCTGCTAGCGGATAGATGGACCGAAGTACTGGCAGCCGAGGAATACGAACTCGAGCGCCCAACCAAAAGTTACCGAAAGCGCAGGTTGCTACGCCAACTTGAGGAGGAAGCATTGAAGCCTACACTACCAGTGTATGATGCGGCTGACCGGCCACCTCATGGCCGAGACAAAGCGGCGTATCAGCCCGAAGTCCAGCCCGCACCCCGTCGCCAGTCAAACAAAAACACCAAGGCCCGGTGAGGGAGTCCTGGATTAGGGGGTCTCCGGACAGCCGGACTATATCCTTTGGCCGGACTGTTGGACTATGAAGATACAAGATTGAAGACTTCGTCCCGTGTCTGGATGGGACTCTCCTTAGCGTGGAAGGCAAGCTTGGCAATACGGATATGTAGATCTCCTCCCTTGTAACCGACTTTGTGTAACCCTAGCCCCCTCCGGTGTCTATATAAACCGGAGGGTTTAGTCCCTAGGACAATATACAATCATACCATAGGCTAGCTTCTAGGGTTTAGCCTCTACGATCTCATGGTAGATCAACTCTTGTAATACTCATATCATCAATATCAATCAAGTAGGACGTAGGGTATTACCTCCATCAAGAGGGCCCGAACCTGGGTAAACATCGTGTCCCCTGCCTCCTGTTACCATCCGCCTTAGACGCACAGTTCAGGACCCCCTACCCGAGATCCGCCGGTTTTGACACCGACATTGGTGCTTTCATTGAGAGTTCCACTATGTCGTCATCATAGGGAAGGATGGCTCATCTCGTTGTCAAGGACAACATCACCTCTGGGGGAGCCCTGGCTGTAGGCCAAACTCTCCGACTAGGCGGCTTCATCATGACCGCCCGCTCGGCGGCTGCGCCGACGATGACTTCTTGGGTCATCGAAAATAGCCTCCACATCGGCTCGAAATTCACTGAGAAGATGGATCCAATGGAGCTCTCCTCTTTGAACGAGCTCTTGGATCGCATCGCCGCTCTGGGAGTCGCTACGGACTACGATCGGATTGGGCTTAAACCCGACCAAAGGGAAATTAACTCTCCACCGGTCACCCATCAGATAGCGGTGGTGGAGGAGCAATGCGGCGATTCTCCCTCTATCCTGAGGACGAACTATGTCCGGATTCCCGAGCTCTCCAAGCCGGATACCCGCTCACGGGAGGACATCGCCCTAACCCTGAACCTAGAATCAGGCTGCATACCGAACCTGCGGGGCAACATCCCGGAGCCCGAACTTCCAAGATCGGAAACTCCCCCTCCCTGGGGTCTCAGATTGGGTCAAGGTCCGGACTTAAATCCACCCACCCACCCAGATACAAACGATCTTTCCCACATTAGGCAAGAGCCCAAGAGACAGTACATCACTATTGGGCCAGATTCCTCCTTGTAATGAACAAGGTCAAGGACTGTCGCGAGGAAGACGCAATTTCATTCTTTTGCAACAATTGCACAGACAAGGGAATCCTCAACGCCATAAGTCTCCGTGACATAGCACACTTCGCTGACTTGGCGGCCATAGTACGGAAGTACTGTGCGATGGAAAGCGCCTGGAAAACCCAAACAAAATTTTGGGATAATCTGGCTCTGACAAAACCCCCAGTCTGAACTAAAAGGGTGCACTCTCATAAGTCGCCCGACTCAATTACAAAGAAGCAAAAGCCCACTACAGGGCGTGGAACCATATTGGAGGGATGGCTTAACGGGCCCTGCAAAATTCATAGTACAGCGGATACCATACCAACACACAACCTTAGAGCATGTTGGGTACTCCGGCAGGTGGCCAAGAGCGGTGAGGATCTCCTCATCCAAAACACCTCAGAGCACCTTCCCGTGGATAACAATACAATATTGACAGTCTTCGAGACCTTCGCCTCAAATAATAGGCGTAAGCGAGCACTCACCGGCCTTGCGAAAGTCTGCCACGTGGCAGCAATAAATCCATGGAGCAACACGGCAATCACCTTCAATGCCAGTGATGAACCTAAATTCCGAACAGCCCGAGCACCAGCCGCCTTGGTCCTCAGTCCAATTGTGGACGGCGGCAGCGGATTAAACCTCATTTATGAGGAGACTCTTCAAAAAATGGAAATAGACAGAAACCGTATTGAGCAAAGCAGCACGACCTTTCGAGGAATCATCGCTAGTCGGGAGGCACGTTGCGCTGGAAAAATCACACTAGATGTGATATTCGGCACTCCAGAGAATTACAGGTCAGAAGAAATTACATTCCAAGTGGCCCCGTTCAGTAGCGGATACCACGCCCTTCTAGGGCGGGAGGCATTCATGATCTTCCAAGCCATACCCCATTACGGGTACATGAATCTCAAAATGCCCGGGCCTAATGGAATCATCACTCTAGCTAGTGATCCGGACATAGCACTCCGCGCCGAGAACAAAACAGCCGCACTAGCCCTCGAGGCATTATCTAAAGCCCTTGTGGCGGAGGAATTAACCGCGCTGCGCTCCACAGTGGACAGGGACGACGTGATACTAGACAAAAGATCCAAGTCCACCTCTTTTAAACCAATGGATGAAATAGTCAAATTCCAAGTCCATTCAACGGACTCCACAAAAATAGCATCCATCGGGGCACAGTTAAACCCCGCTATAGACGCCGCACTACGGGAGTTCCTGCGCGAGAATTGGGACATATTCGCCTGGCATCCTTCAGACATGCCAGGAATCCCACGCAGGCTGGCAGAGCATAGCCTCAACATTCTAAAAGGATTCAAGCCAGTCAAGCAAACTCTTCGGTGTTTCTCCGAACCCAAGCGACAAGCCATGGGGAGGAGCTAGCCAAGTTACTGGAGGCCGGATTCATTAGAGAAATAAAGCATCCGGACTGGCTAGCAAACCTGGTGATGGTACCAAAGAAGGACAAATCCTGGCGCCTATGCGTCGACTTCAAGGACCTTAATAAGGCTTGCCCAAAGGACCCCTTTCCCCTCCCTCGCATCAATCAAATTATCAATGCTACCACAGGACACGACTCATTGTGCTTCCTTGACGCATACTTCGGTTACCACCAAATTAAGATGGCGGAGTCCGATCAAGCCGCAACGGCATTTATCACTCCATATGGCCCTTTCTGTTTTAACACAATGCCCTTCGGGCTCAAAAACACCGGCGCAACGTATCAGCGCATGATTCAGACATGTCTGGAAAAGCAGATCAGCAAAACAGTGGAGGCATACGTAGACGATGTGGTCGTTAAAACCAGACACGTCGACTCCCTAATAGACGACTTGAGGCTCATGTTCGACAGTCTCCCAACATACGACATTAAGCTCAATCCGCAAAAATGCATTTTCGGCGTACCCGCCGGAAAGCTCCTGGGCTGTATGGTCTCCAGTAGAGGAATTGAAGCAAATCCGGCCAAAATCCGAGCTCTGTCGTAGTTGGCTATCCCAACTGACCTCAAGCAAATCCAGAAGTTAACGGGATGTGTGGCGGCCTTAAGCCGCTTTATCTCCCAATTAGGAGAAAAAGGACTCCCCCTTTATCGCCTTCTTCGGCGCACCAAACACTTCGAGTGGACGGACGCAGCCACGGCCGGATTGGAAGAAATAAAAGCCATCCTAGCCACCAACCCAATCTTGGCCGCGCCAAACGTCGGCAAACCAATGTTGTTATATATAGCGGCAACTCACCAAGTTGTAAGCGCAGTGCTCGTCATCGAACGAGAGACAGACGGACATAAATTCCCACTTCAAAAGCCGGTATATTATGTATCCACTGTCCTCACTCCATGCAAATCACGGTACCCACATTATTAAAAGATAGCATACGCGGTATTCATGGCATCCCGGAAATTACGACACTACTTTCAAGAGTGTTCAATTACGATGGCCTCCGAAGTACCACTCAACGACATAATAAACAACCGCGATGCCACGGGCCGGATTGCCAAATGGGCTATCAAGCTCCTCCCGTTCGACATAACATATAGACCACGGCGAGCCATTAAGTCGCAAGTACTGGCCAATTTCGTCGGCGAATGGACAGAAGCCGAACTCCATAAAGAGTACAACGCGTACTCCAATTGGATCATGCACTTCGACGGATCTAAAATGCTGGCTGGTCTAGGGGCTGGCATCGTCCTAACGTCCCCCACCGGAGATACAGTGCAATACGTACTCCAAATACTATACATAGACTCCAATAACGCAGCCGAATACGAGGCCCTATTACACGGTCTCCGGATGGCAGTTTCCATGGGCATTCAACACGTGGAGGTGCGTGGGGACTCAAACCTCGCAATATCTCAAATAAATGGAGACTACAATGCCAAGGATCCAAAAATGGCGGCATATCGCAACGTCGTCCTCAAGATGTCAGCTCAGTTCGAGGGGGTTGAATTCCACCATGTGGCTCGGGAAAACAATTAGGCGGCGGATATCCTCGCCCGTATCAGCGCTAAGCGCGACCCTGTCCCACCCAACATCTTCCTGGAAAAACTGTTTAAGCCATCCATGGTATGGGAGGGGGGCACCGGTAACAACAATCCGGACCCGGCCACAACATCAGATACCGAACACTCTGACACAATCGGAGGCTCTGCCATCGAAATAACACCCTCAGCCCACGTGATAATGGTTGTCATCGGCCCGTGGATAGAACCATTCCTGGCCTACCTAACCAGGCAAGAACTACCCGAGGACCAAAATGAGGCACGCTGCATAGTGCGGCGATCTAAAGCCTACAAGGTCCACAAAGGAGAGCTTTATAAGAAAAGCACTACCGGAGTCCTTCAAAGGTGCATCTCCGAAGAGGAAGGGCGGAAGCTTTTGGCAGAAATCCATGCTGGACTCAGCGGCCACCACGCCGCAGCCCGGGCCCTTGTAAGGAAGGCCTTCCGTACATGTTTCTATTGGCCAACGGCCCGAGCAAATGCACAACATCTGGGCCAACATTGCGTCGGTTGCCAGCTTTTTGCAAACCAAAGCCATATGCCGCCTACCGCTCTCCAAACAATCCCCATTACTTGTCCCTTTGTGGTCTGGGGGCTTGATATGGTCGGACCCCTTAAAGGGGGAACCCATAAGAAAAAATACTTACTGGTCATGGTGGATAAATTCACCAAATGGATAGAAGCCAAACCTGTCAAAACGGCTGAATACGGACCGGTGATAGACTTCATATCTGGGGTTGTACACCGTTATGGAATCCCCCACAACATCATCACTGACAACGGCACGAACTTTACAGCCGACGAGGTGAAACTTTGGTGCAACAACATGGGCATCAAGCTCGATTATGCTTCTGTCTATCACCCGCAAACTAACGGTCAAGTCAAGCGAGCAAATGGTCTTATCATGAGCGGCATTAAACCCAGATTAGTGCGGTCCTTAAAGGAATCAAACACGCACTGGGTAGAGGAGCTCGACTCCGTACTATGGGGGCTGCGGACCATGCCGAATCGCACTATCGGATACACACCGTTTTTTATGGTGTACGGCGCAGAGGCGGATCTGCCTTGCGATATAATTCATGACTCACCACGAGTGCACATGTACGAAGAAAAAGAGGCCGAGCTCGATCGGCAGGACAGTTTGGACGCCCTGGAGGAGGAGCGCGACGTGGAAAAAGCCCGTTCCGCATTCTATCAGCAACAAGCTCGAAGGTATCAAAGCAGAGAAGTACGGGCCAAAACCTATAATGTTGGCAAACTAGTTCTACGCCTGCCGGAAAAGAAAAAGAACAAGCTAAAGCCCAAATGGGAAGGTCCCTTCATTATTGACCAGGTTCTGACCGGTGGAGCGTACCGTCTGCCGGATGCATCGGACAATCGACTCGAGCCAAACCCATGGAATGCAGCCAGACTTCTAAGATTCTACGCCTAGTGTCGGACTCTATGTTCGTCTCCTTACCTCCGTCAATTTTTGCATATCAATTATCTGTCTTTTCTCTCTTTCTCTCTCTTTATTTCCCTCAAGGCCCTAAAAGGTTACACATGTGTCTTGGTTACACGATCTTGACGCGCTAACCGCGCTCATTATACCTGGGGGCTTCTTATACAGAAGCTTAGTCTAACTATTTTCCTGGGCTTTATGGCCCACACATGTGTTATTCTTCCGCATGTACCTTTTTTCGCCATTATATGCATCTATATGACTTAAGTTTTGGCCAAGCTGGGTTGCCTGGCTCTTGTATTTATGCCATACGTTCTCGTTAATTCGGCTAGGGCATAAGGGGAGCACCTCTACGATTGTTACTGCCGGGTCAGCCGGATGTGTACCTCAGACTGGGTGAAGCCGAAAGCTAGCGTTCTTAAGGGAATATTCGGTCGGTGAACAAAAGATGACTTTTATTTAATTTGGCACATGCCCCCAGATGTTTATACCCTGCGTCTCTTTTCGCAGTTCGGACATGCACATTAGGGAATGCGTACCCAGGGAAAGGAACCCTTAATGGAACTATTCTCCCTGGAAGATGTTTCTTACTACCCATGTAATATAACATAGCTAGTTGGGTACTTGTCTGTTCAAGCACTTATGACCCCTATGCCTGGTTTCCATGCATACCCTAGTTTTTACATAATCAAGCGGGTATTTGGATACACTCCGGACTATCGGGTCCGGAGATCGAAGCGAAAAGGTCTGCCACGACAAATGATTTACAATCTGGCTAGGGACATTAAATATGTCAGTTGAAGTACACAGTCACTAAGATTGATTAAATTCTTCTTCTATACCATCCAACATGCTGTCTAGCCTACAATCCTGTTGGGGATACTTTGCGGCTAATTCTACTTGGTTATACACCAAACTGACAGGGATCTCTTTCCCATCGGGCCCCACAGGCCCGACCTCGGCCATGTGGTTTGGGTCAGCTTTGGTATATTGCGTCTTCACCATAGCCCAGGCTTCCCTTGCACCTTGTCGGCGGGCTGATATCTTCCATAATCGGAAGCATCGCCGCGCTCCCTTGAGCTTCTCTACAAGCTCCCCCATGCCTCCTGGCGGGGACGCGGAAGGCCACAAGACTTGGGCAATGCCTTGCATCACCTGCCGAACTTGTTCGTGCAGTTGTGAGAGCTCTGGTAGAAGATCACCCGCAGACCCGGGCATCTCCTCCGTAGGACGACCCGTCAGCATACCTGCAGACATAACTCTGTTAGCCGGCTTCTTCGCCGAACCCCTTCAAAAGTTTGTTCAAGTACTTACTAAAAGTGCCGCGTCAAAGCCACTTATTCTCCTTTGCGGAGTCCACCAGCTGGGCTCGGACGTCTTTCAGTTCCACGTCCAGCCAGATATTGGCGTCCTGGAGATTATTTTTCTCCTGCCTGACTCGCGTAAGCACGCGCTCGCCAGCATTTAGCTGTCGATTAGCACGTTGCGCATCCTTCGGCACGGCCTCCGGATTCACTCCGAGGTCATCTGCAACATCTACTGTTAGATCTGCATGTATGATGCATACTATCTGGTACCTGTAATTCTTTGCAATAGAAGCAAATGTTACCAGAGGGGGCCTTCTCAGACTCCTTCAACGCGGCCACCGCATCCTGTAGCTGGGCTTTGCACTCTTCCAGATCTTGAGACAATTGGGTATTCTTCTCTGTAAGAACCTACACAAATAATGATCCTTAAATCAATTGTGTCAACTGTTTCAAGTCTCAGGGGCTACTGATATATATAATCGTCAGATTTTCCTACCCGTATATCCTTTACATACTGGTCCGTGGCTCTGGCAAGACCATTTTGAGCAGCAAAGATGTACGCATCTCCTGAGTTGAAGGCATCGAACGCCTCTTGGGAGAAACAAGCGTCATGGAGTACGGCCCGGCGACGACTGTGATTCATGGCGCTCTCCACTTTGGAATTTGTAGAGGATAGTCTGTCTGCATCCTCTGTAGGAGGAGCATCCGGCGTCCGCCCTGTGTTAGCTTCCACCTCTATATCCGGCCCTAGAGCCCGACTGGTGGAGGCGTGATCGACGGCCTCTCCGGATATAGTACGGCGAGCGTTTTTCCTACTAGGAAACACATACGTCATTATATTTTAAAGAAACACGACAACCACGGAGCGAGGTTTTGTATCATACCTCTGCGCCGGCGTCTCAGTCCTGACCACCTTCCTTTTTGGCCTACCCGGCTTCGGTGCCCCTTGTTGGCGAGTCACTGCGGGTTCAACATGGCGTCCCGAAGGCCTTCCCTATAAAACACCATATGTGTACGGTAGGTGAAGTGCATAAAAGGGGATCCTTCTTGGAAGTTGGGACTCCGGTTTTTCCTTACCTGCGATGCAGGGAGTAGCCCAGGATAGTCGGCCATGATGGCCACCATGGCGTCATCGCAGCTCAGTTGATAGAATATCCTGTCTATCAGCTCCACAAATATGTCCGGATCCTCTTCAAGTCCAGGATCGAGGGCCCGGTCAGGGTCCTCCGGTTGTGGAGGTGGGCTGTTGACCTCCCTTACAGCTTTTCGTAGTTCCTGCCGTGAAACGGCAAGGTGAGTATTTACGATGAAGAATGCGGGAAGGTTGGGAGTAAAGAGTGACAGCTTACCCATCTTGGAGGGTTGTACATAGAGAATCCATCCCCTGGCTTAATACGGATGAACTCCTCTTCCTCTCCCTTGAACAACTCGGACAGAACTTTTGCTAGAGCGGCAGCAGAGTCCGGTCCCTTACGCCCGCAGCGGGTGGCATCATCTTCCCCGTTAAAGCGCCACAGGGGGTGCCTTCGATATTGAAGTGGCTGCACCGCCCGCATTATGCATATTGACATAACCTCGATTATTGTCAATCCTGATTGAGCTAGCACTTTAATCCGGTCTATCAGGTAAAGGACTTCTCCGTTGTCTTCCTCCTGGGGGCTCCTTGGGCGCCAGCTTCGGCGTTTCTTCAGAGGAGCATTGTTGAACTCGGGAAGACCCCTCCGAATAGGATCTGGAAGGGGGACGTCCTCCATGTAAAACCACTCCGAAGGCCAGTCTTCGGACGTCTTCTTCGGGGTACCAGACAGGTATCCGGTCCCGGCGATGCGCCATATTTCGGCTCTGCCCACTTGATATAGTGACCCCTCCTGTGTACGGGGCACAAGGCAGAATAGCCTCTTCCACAGCTCAAAATGAGCCTCGCAGCCCAGAAACAGCTCGCAAAGGGCAACTTAACCAACAATGTGTAATATGGAAGCGGGGGTAAAATTATGTAACTAGAGGCCGTAAAACTCCAGGAGCCCGCGGAGGAACGGATGGATTGGAAATCCAAGTCCCCTTAGTAAATAAGGGACAAGGCATACCCGCTCCCCCTTGGAGGGATTGGGGAAGCTCTCCGCTTGCTTCCCGCCATTGTAGGTGGCGAGCCTGGCTTGTACGGGGACTAAATATGCTGGAGGGAGAAATCCCTGGGTCTGTAGCTCTACTAATTTGCTGTGCGGGACGGAACACTTCTCCCAATCACCGGGCTTAGGGCTACCGGAGCGGGAGGAGGAGCTGCGATGGCCGGCCATGTTGGAATGGATTTTTCCGAGCGTGCTTTGATGGATACTCGCCGTGGGAGGATGGTGTGGTTTGGATCTAAGGATCCCCGTCCCTTTAATAAATAGTTTACTTACATGGCTAGGGTGGCGAATGTAAAAATGCCTTGGCTCCTCGCATTCGCTTGACACGTGGAAGATAGACCTTATTGGGCGCAGAAGCCAAGAAGGGCAACATTTATGGGGGGGCGGACACTACTCAACAGATATTCAGAATTTGGAGAAGAACCCGCCTTGCAATGCCGAAGACGATCTGCGCGCCGGACTCATCGTCATTGAAGCCTCGTTCGGGGGCTACTGAGGGAGTCTTGGATTAGGGGGTCTCCGGACAGTCGGACTATATCCTTTGGCCGGACTGTCGGACTATGAAGATACAAGATTGAAGACTTCGTCCCGTGTCCGGATGGGACTCTCCTTGGTGTGGAAGGCAAGCTTGGCAATATGATATGTAGATCTCCTCCCTTGTAACCGACTTTGTGTAACCCAAGCCCCCTCCGGTGTCTATATAAACCGGAGGGTTTAGTCCGTAGGACAATATACAATCATACCATAGGCTAGCTTCTAGGGTTTAGCCTCTATGATCTCGTGGTAGATCAACTCTTGTAATACTCATATCATCAATATCAATCAAGTAGGACGTAGGGTATTACCTCCATCAAGAGGGCCCGAACCTGGGTAAACATTGTGTCCCCTGCCTCCTGTTACCATCTGCCTTAGACGCACAGTTCGGGACCCCCTACCCGAGATCCGCCGGTTTTGACACCGACACCCGGGGTAACACGCATGACCTGCGAGACGTATTGGAAAACAAAGCAGGACATACAAGATCGATCTACGGATCACAGGGGCGCGCCCCAACGAGTGACGACGACCGTCATGCCGGATATACTAAAAGGAAATCTGGCCGGGCCGAATACAGCAGACAAGACTCGTATGAACTGCGTCGTGATATAGCCCGGCATAGAGGCGCCGCACACCCCCTATGCTTCACGGATGAAGTAATGGATCACGAATTCCCAGAAGGTTTTAAACCCGTGAATATCGACTCATATGATGGCACAACAGACCCCGTGGTATGGACCGAAGATTTCCTCCTCCACATCCACATGGCCCGCGGTGACGATCTACATGCCATCAAGTACCTCCCATTAAAACTCAAAGGACCTGCTTGGCATTGGCTCAATAGCCTGCCGACAAACTCCATTGGCAGTTGGGAGAACTTGGCAGACGCATTCCTTGATAACTTCTAGGGCACTTATGTGCGACCACCGGATGCCGATGACTTAAGTCACATAACCCAACAGCCAGGGGAATCAGCCAGGAAATTCTGGACTCGGTTCCTAACTAAAAAGAACCAAATTGTCGACTGTCCGGATGCCGAGGCCTTAGCAGCATTTAAGCATAAAATCCGCGACGAGTGGCTCACCCGACACCTCGGCCAAGAAAAGCCGAAGTCCATGACAACCCTCACGACACTCATGACCCGCTTTTGTGCGGGCGAGGATAGCTGGCTGGCTCACGGCAACAACACTTCAAGAAACCCTGGCAATTCAGATGCCAAAGATAGCAACAACAGGCCATGTTGCAACAGACACAAGCGCCGCAACAACGGCGACAACGCCGAAGACACGACAGTCAATGTGGGATTCAGTGGCTCTAAATCCGGTCAGCGGAAAAAGGCGTTCAAAAGAAGCAATCCGGGCCTGTCCAGCTTGGACCGCATACTCGATCGTTCGTGTCAAATTCACGGCACCCCTGATAAATCAGCCAACCACACCAACAGAGAATGATGGGTGTTCAAACAGGCCGGCAAGTTAAATGCCGAAAACAAGGAAAAGGGGCTGCATAGCGACGATGAGGAGGAGCCCCGGCCGCCAAACACAGGAGGACAAAAGAAATTCCCTCCCCAAGTGAAAACAGTAAACATGATATACGCAACCCATATTCCCAAGCGGGAATGGAAGCATGCTCTGAGGGACGTCTATGCGATGGAGCCAGTCGCTGCAAAGTTCAACCCATGGTCTTCTTGTCCGATCACCTTCGATCGCAGGGACCACCCCACCAGTATCCGTCATGGCAGTTCTGCCGCATTGGTCCTTGACCCCATCATTGACGAATTTCACCTCACTCGAGTCCTTATAGACGATGGCAGCAGCCTGAACCTGCTCTATCAGGATACAGTGCGTAAAATGGGCATAGACCCCTTGAGGATCAAACCCACCAAAACCACCTTTAAAGGTGCCATCCCAGGTGTAGAGTCCTGTTGCACGGGCTCAATAAAACTGGAAGTAGTCTTCGGATCTCCGGACAACTTCCGAAGCAAGGAGTTAATCTTCGATATCGTCCCCTTCCGCAGTGGCTATCATGCACTACCCGGACAAACCGCATTTGCGAGATTCAATGCGGTACCGCATTATGCATACCTCAAGCTCAAAATGCTAGGACCTCGCGGGGTTATAACAGTTAATGGAAACACAGAATGCTCGCTCCGCACGGAGGAGCACACTGCGGCCCTCGCAGCAGAAGCACAAAGCAGCCTTATGAGGCAAACCGCCAATTCGGCGAAAAAGACCCCGGAAACCTTCAAGCGAGTCCGGAGTACCCTGCAAGAGGATCGCCAGGCACATTTAGAGCTCATCTAGCAATCCGGCCTACGTCCTAGTCCCAGTCAAGCGGCGAAATTTGTGCCGCGCGTACATAATTACGCACTCAAGATACCATGGGCATAGGAGGAGGCACGGCCATGGCACGACCCATAATGCGGCTCAACCGCTTCAGGACCCGTATACGTTTAACATTTTCTTCCTTTTAGGCCCCTATTCTCTGAAGGCCCTCTCCGATCGTTTGATTATCGGACCCGTCACGGGAAAGAAACACCAAGGAAGCAAGAAGCTTTGACGTACAAGGGAATCCTCAGTTGGTCTCTGATAATGATCGATATACCTGTTTTTCATACCCACGCGCAACTTGACCTTGGATAGGACATGTCAAATAGTCCTATTTTTTACTTATTGCACTACATGTATGCATACGCTTTGACGAATCATTTAAATAACAATATACAGCATCAGCTCATTGTTGCATTCCTTTATCTTTTTTTCCTGTCTTCTAACTTACGACAAGTTGCACCCGTACATTCTGATACGACCAGTGCGCCAGGGGCTTCAGTTTACCCCATAACATGGCATGAAAAGTCCGAACACTTTCGGCAGTGCGGCACCCCGAACTTATAGCATTATATGCATCAGCTCTGAATCATGTCTTGGGTCAATAGTTGGGTTTGCCCGGCTCCCATGTTTTCGTACCTTACATTCCGCTATATCGGCTAAGGTAGCACTGGGAGAACTACTACGATTGTGTTCCGGTTCTTCCGGACGAGCACCTTAGTAGAGAAAGCTGAAAACTGACTGTCATGATGCGGCGAGAGCTGGTCGATGTTCGAGAGGTCTCAAATCCTTAAAGATTTTTTCCGCTTTGGGCGAGGAGTCGGCCTTGTCCGATTTAGGCGTACATAGCGCCCCAAGTTCGGCCTTCCGAATACTAGGGGCTTCGCCAAAATTTTAAATTGTAGACTTCTATGGCTAAGTGGCAGTGATAAAACCTTATAGTCCGATTGCCTGGTTTGCTGTGCTGAACACCTCCTTCGAAGGACCCAAAACTGGGATAAAGAGTGATCAGGTTTATCCCGAACACCTCAGTACTAGTTACATGGGGGCAGAAGCCGACGACTGGCCAACTCTCAAATTTTATAAATGGCCGCACAGAAGGTAATATTTTAAATTAACAAGCGTTACATAGCGCACATGAACTCGTTTCATATTACATGATCAAAGAGTACATTCATTCAAATATCACATCCATAGCACATTCATCTGCCACAAGGCGAGCACCCTTCAGGACACTGTCATAATACTTTTCGGGGTGGCGATGCTCCTTGCCCTCCGGTGGCCCCTCCTTCACCAGCTTTTCGGCGTCCATCTTCGCCTAGTGCACTTTTGCCCGGGCAAAAGCCCTGCGCGCACCCTCAATGCAGGCGGACCACTTTATGACTTCAAGCCGGGGGAAGGTATTTACAAACCGCCTTACCAGGCCGAAATAGCTGCCGGACAGGGGCTCGCCAGGCCACATCCGGACTACGAGGCCCTTCATGGCCAGTTCGGCCGCCTTGTGAAGCTCGACCAGCTGCTTCAACTGGTCACTCAAGGGCATCGGATGTTCGGGCCAAGTATACTGAGACTAGAACAACTTCTCCGTCGAGCTCCCTTCCTCGGCCTGGTAGAACTCCGCGGCATCCGACACACTGTGGGGTAGATCTGCGAACGCTCCTGGAGAGCTCTGAATTCAGGTAAGTAAAAGGAAAGTTTCCTTCAGAAGCTTGCTTTGGATAAAGAATGCCTTACCCGCCACTATCTTCCTGACCGCCTCAATTTCCTGGAGGGCCTTTTGGGCTTCGGCCTTAGAATTTTGTGCGTTCTCGAGGGCCTTTGCAAGCTCGGACCCTTGCGTCTTAGAGTCACGCTCCAAGGACTCGTACTTCTTGACAAACTCCTGGAGCTCTTGCTGAACCTCGCTGACTCGGGCCTCTTGCTTCTCACGCTCGGCGCGCTCCTTGGCCGCTTTGCCTTCAGCCTCGGACAACGCCTTCTTCAAGGTCTCCACCTTGGTCATGGCCCCTAGCAAAATTCATGATGATCCTGTGATCTAACAACTAGTTTCCTCTTTCTTTATCAATAAACAGACGAGGTATCACTTACCTTTGTTTTCTTCGAGCTGCCTCTTGGTAAGGCCGAGCTCTTCCTCGGACCGCTCAAGGTCCCGCTTCAGTGCGGAGACCTCCCCCATGTGAGCGGCAGCGGCCAGCAGTGAAGCCTGCTTATTCACATAGACATATTCTGATTAGACTCCTATGATTATTATTTGATCCTCTGTTCTGCCTTTCCTCCGAACACCAAACAGAGCATCAGGGGCTACTGTCTATGTTGTAACATTTTCTCACAATTTGATTACTTACCTCAAAGCCTGTTAGGAGGCTGGCACATGATTCAGTCAGTCCGCTTTTGGCAGACTGAATCTTCTTGACCACCGCACTCATGATAGTGCGGTGCTCTTCGTCAATGGAAGCGCCGCGAAGCGCTTCTAGCAAATTGTCTGATGCCCCTGGATGGGCAGAGGCCATTGGCATATACTTGCTTCCCCTGGCATTAGAGCCCATGGGAGTCTTGCCCCTTGTGCGCCCAGTGTCCGTAATGTCGCCTTGGGGCGCTTCCGGAACTGTCTCTCCTTGGTTCAGTACCCTCTGAGACAGCACCTCGACGTCGTCCATAGGGCGGGGGGAGGAGGCGGTCGGGAGTGAATCATTGTTCATCTCTGACGGGCCCAAAGACTCATCCGAAGAGGATACATCGATACGGGCTTTGGAGGGGTTGCATGATCATGTTTGGCATGATAAGAAGTAATAAAATACAATATACCAAGAGCTACTATGGTATCCGGATACTTACGACTTCGCCAGGGGCTTGTCCCTGGGCAACCACTCCTCGTCGCTAAAAGCGGCCGCCGTGGAGCAGTCCGGAAGGAGAGTCCTTCCCTTCTTGGACCCTTCGGCTTCCCCTGACGGGGCGACCTTCCTTTTCTTGTCTCCCCCGGCCAGGGGGGGGGGACTTTCCTCTTCCTCCTCCTCGTTTTGGTGGGAGGAGGGCACCTCGGTGTTATCAGACGATGATTCCGACACGACCTTGCACCGGAGACCTTTCCTGGTCCCCGTGGCCTTCTTCTTAGCCTTCTTCTCCGGCGCCTCATAGGGCGCCGGAACCAGCATCTCCGTTAAGAGAGCACTTGCTGGATCCTCGGGCAGTGGGGCCGGATAATCGATCCGCTCCGCTGTCACAATCCATTCCCGTTAAATGGTGTGGAGGCTTAGATCCCCCACATGATATTATACTGGGGAAAGAAACCTCTTATGAGATATAAGAAGCTTACCGGATTGGCAGGGCACTTTGCGCTGAGTCCGCGATCCTCGGTAAGGGGAAGAGATACCTCGGCGGACTTGAACATCACCCTCCAGATGTCCTGGTGTGTCATGTCGAAGAGCTCTCGCAGCATCTGGTGCTTGACCGGGTCGAACTCCCACATATTGAATGCCCGTCTTTAACACGGGAGGATCCGGCGGAAGAGAATGACCTGTACCACGTTGACAAGCTTGATTTTCTTGCTTATCATGTTTTTAACACAGTTCTAGAGTCCGGTCAGCTCCACCGATGAACCCCAGGAGAGGCCCTTCTCTTTCCAGGAGGTGAGCTTTGTGGGGATGCCAGATCGAAATTCGGGGGTCGCTACCCAGTTGGTGTCACACGGCTCGGTGATATAGAACCACCCCGATTGCCACCCCTTCACTGTCTCCACATAGGAGCCTTTGAGCCAGGTGCGTTGGGCATTTTTTCCACCATGGCGCCTCCGCACCCCGCTTGCTGGCTGACCACCACCTTCGGTTTAACATTGAAGGTCTTCAGCCACAGACCGAAGTGGGGCTTGATGCGGAGGAATGCCTCGCACATGACGATAAACGCCGAGATGTTGAGGATGAAATTGGGGGCCAGATCATGGAAGTCCAACCCATAGTAGAACATGAGCCCGCGAACAAATGGGTGGAGGGGAAATCCCAGCCCGCGGACGAAATGGGTAAGGAATACAACCCTTTCGTGGGATTCGGGGGTAGGGACGATCTGCCCCTCGTTTGGGAGCCGATGCGCGATGTCTGTGGTCAGGTATCTGGCTTCCCAGAGCTTCATAATGTTCTCCTCCGTAACGGAGGAGACCATCCACTTGCCTCCCGCTCCGGACATGTTTGGAGTGGTTTTACGGAGAAAATGCGAACTTGGGCGCCGGAGCTCGAGTGCGCAAGAATGGATGGGCAGGGAAGAAGAAGGCGTGGGTGAAAAGGAGGAGTCCTTGTCCCTTTATAAGGACGGAAGAAGCTATGCGCCTCCCCACCTGCCTGGTAAACTTGCTTATTCCCCAAGCACCGTAATTGATGGCGCGGTTGGGTTACCCACACCCGTATTGATGAGAATCCTGTGATAAGGGGACACAATCTCTGCTTCGACAAGACGTGCCAAGAAAACCGCCTCGCAATACGTGTAGTAGTTGGTTGAGGAAAACGGTTCGAATACTGACCGGGCCATGGCGTGATGTCACATTATGAAAAGTTGTCAGTAGATTAGATTTGTGGAAATATTATACTCTCTACGGTGGTATGCGGAATTTGTTTTGCAGAGCCGGACACAATCCTTGTGTTCAAAATCTTCTATGGAGTATTCGGAGAAGGAACCCGCCTTGCAATGCCGAAGATAATCTGTGCGCCAGACTCATCGTCATTGAAGCCTGGTTCAGGGGCTACTGAGGGAGTCCTGGATTAGGGGGTCCTCGGACAGCCAAACTATATACTTTGGCCGGACTGTTGGACTATGAAGATACAAGATTGAAGACTTCTTCCCGTGTCCGGGTGGGACTCTCCTTTGCGTGGAAGGCAAGGTTGGCAGTTCGGATATGTAGATCTCCTCGCTTGTAACCGACTCTGTGTAACCCTAGCCCCCTCATGTGTCTATATAAACCAGAGGGTTTAGTCCGTAGGGCAAGAACAATCATAATCATAGGCTAGCTTCTAGGGTTTAGCCTCTATGATCTCATGGTAGATCAACTCTTGTAATACTCATATCATCAAGATCAATCAAGCAGGACGTAGGGTATTACCTCCACCGAGAGGGCCCGAACCTGGGTAAACATTGTGTCCCCTGCCTCCTGTTACCGTCCGCCTTAGACGCACAGTTCGGGACCCCCTACCCGAGATCCGCCGGTTTTGACACCGACAATCACCATGTAATTGCTTTACTTTATCACTAAGCGGTAGCGATAGTCGTAGAAGCAATAGTTGGCAAGACGACAACGATGCTTCGATGGAGATCAAGGTGTCAAGCCAGTGACAATGGTGATCATGACGGTGCTTTGAAGATGGAGATCAAAGGCACAAGATGATGATGGCCATATCATATCACTTATATTGATTGCATGTGATGTTTATCCTTTATGCATCTTATTTTGCTTAGTTCGGCGGTAGCATTATAAGATGATCTCTCACTAAATTTCAAGGTATAAGTGTTCTCCCTGAGTATGCACCGTTGCTGCAGTTCGTCATGCTGAAACACCACGTGATGATCGGGTGTGATAAGCTCTATGTTCACATACAACGGGTGCAAGCCAGTTTTGCACACGCGGAATACTCGGGTTAAACTTGACGAGCCCAACATATGCAGATATGGCCTCGGAACACTGAGACCGAAAGTTTGAGCGTGAATCATATAGTAGATATGATCAACATAGTGATGTTCACCATTGAAAACTACTCCATCTCACGTGATGATCGGACATGGTTTAGTTGATATGGATCACATGATCACTTAGATGATTAGAGGGATGTCTATCTAAGTGGGAGTTCTTAAGTAATTTGATTAATTGAACTTTAATTTATCGTGAACTTAGTACCTGATAGTATTTTGCATGTCTATGTTGTTGTAGATAGATGGCCCGTGCTGTTGTCCGTTGGATTTTAATGCGTTCCTAGAGAAAGCTAAGTTGAAAGATGATGGTAGCAACTACACGGACTAGGTCCGTAACTTGAGGATTATCCTCATTTCTCCACAAAAGAATTACATCGTGGAAGCACCGCTAGGTGACAAACCCGCTGCAGGAGCAACGCCAGATGTTATGAAGACATGGCAGAGCAAAGCTGATGACTACTCGATAGTTCAGTGTACCATTCTTTACGGCATAGAACCGGGACTTCAATGACGTTTTGAACGTCATGGAGCATATGAGATGTTCCAGGAGTTGAAGTTAATATTTCAAGCAAATGCCCGGATTGAGAGATATGAAGTCTCCAATAAGTTCTACAGCTGCAAAATGGAGGAGAATAGTTCTGTCAGTGAACATATACTCAGAATGTCTAGGTACCACAACCACTTGACTCAGCTGGGAGTTAATTTTCCTGAGGATAGTGTCATTGACAGAGTTCTTGAATTACTGCCACCGAGCTACAAGAGCTTCGTGATGAACTATAATATGCAAGGGATGGATAAGACGATTCCCGAGCTCTTCACAATGCTAAAGGTTGCCGAGGTAGAAATCAAGAAGGAGCATCAAGTGTTGATGGTTAACAAGACCACCAGTTTCAAGAAAAAGGGTAGAGGGAAGAAGGGGAACTTAAAGAAGATTGGCAAGCAAGTTGCTGCTCAAGTGAAGAAGCCCAAGTCTGGACCTAAGCCTGAGAATGAGTGCTTCTACTGCAAAGGGACTGGTCACTGGAAGCGGAACTGCCCCAAGTATTTGGCGGAGAATAAGGATGGCAAAGTGAAAGGTATATTTGATATACATGTTATTGATGTGTACCTTACTAATGCTCGCAGTAGCGCCTGGGTATTTGATACTGGTTCCATTGCTAATATCTGCAACTCATAACATGGGCTACGGATTAAGCGAAGATTGTCTAAGGACGAGGTGATGATGCACGTGGGAAATGGTTACAAAGTTGATGTGATCGCCGTCGGCACGCTACCTCTACATCTACCTCCGGGATTAGTTTTATAACTAAATAATTGTTATTTGGTGCCAGCGTTGAGCATGAACATTATATCTGGATCTTGTTTGATGCGAGACGATTATTCATTTAAATCAGAGAATGATGGTTGTTCTATTTATATGAATAATATATTTTATGGTCATGCACCCTTGATGAGTGGTCTATTTTTACTAAATCTTGATAGTAGTGATACACATGTTCATAGTATTGAAGCCAAAAGATATAAGTTTAATAATGATAGTGCAACTTATTTGTGGCACTATCATTTAGGTCATATTGGTGTAAAGCGCATGAAGAAACTCCATGCTGATGGACTTTTGGAATCACTTTATTATGAATCACTTGATGCTTGCGAACCATGCCTCGTGGGCAAGATGACTAAGACTCCGTTCTCCAGAACAATGGAGCAAGCAACAAACTTGTTGGAAATAATACATACTGATGTATGCGGTCCGATGAGTGTTGATGCTCGCGGCGGGTATCATTATTTTCTTACCTTCACAGATGATTTGAGAAGATATGGGTATATCTACTTGATGAAACATAAGTCTGAAACATTTGAAAAGTTCAAAGAATTTCAGAGTGAAGTGGAAAATCATTGTAACAAGAAAATTAAGTTTCTACAATCTGATCGTGGAGGTGAATATTTGAGTTATGAGTTTGGTCTTCATTTGAAACATTGCAAAATAGTTTCGCAACTCACGCCACCTGGAACACCACAACGTAATGGTGTGTCCGAACAAGGTAACCGCACTTTATTAGATATGGTGCGATCTATGATGTCTCTCACTCATTTACCGCTATCGTTTTGGGGTTATGCTTTAGAGACGGTTGCATTCACGTTAAATAGGGCACCATCAAAATCCGTTGAGATGACACCTTATGAACTATGGTTTGGCAAGAAACCCAAGTTGTCGTTTCTTAAAGTTTGGGGCTGCGATGCTTATGTGAAAGAGCTTCAACCTGATAAGCTCTAACCCAAATCGGAGAAATGTGTCTTCATAGGATACCCAAAGGAAACTTTTGGGTACACCTTCTATCACAGATGCAAAGTCAAGATATTCGTTGCTAAGAATGGATCCTTTCTAGAGAAGGAGTTTCTCTCGAAAGAAGTGAGTGGGAGGAAAGTAGAACTTGACGAGGTAATTGTACCTACTCCCTTATTGGAAAAAGTTCATCACAAAAATCAGTTCTAGTGATTCCTACACCAGTAAGTGAGGAAGCTAATGTTGATGACCATGAAACTTCAGATCAAGTTACTACCGAATCTCGTAGGTCAACCAGACTAAGATCCTCATCAGAGTGGGTATGGTAATCCTGTTCTGGAGGTCTTGTTACTTGACCATGACGAACCTACGAACTATGAGGAAGCGATGATGAGCCTAGATTCCGCAAAATGGCTTGAGGCCATGAAATCTGAGATGGGATCCATGTATGAGAACAAAGTGGGGACTTTGGTTGACTTGCCTGATGATCGGCAGACCATAGAGAATAAATGGATCTTCAAGAAGAAGGCTAACGCTAATGGTAATGTTACTGTCTACAAAGCTCGACTTGTTGCAAAAGGTTTTCGACAAGTTCAAGGAGTTGACTACGATGATACCTTCTCACCTGTAGCGATGCTTAAGTCCGTCCGAACCATGTTAGCAATTGCCGCATTTTATGATTGTGAAATTTGGCAAATGGATGTCAAAACTGCATTCCTTAACGGATATCTTAAAGAAGAGTTGTATATGATGCAACCAGAAGGTTTTGTTGATCCAAAAGGTGCTAACAAAGTGTGCAAGCTCCACCGATCCATTTATGGACTGGTGCAAGCCTCTCGGAGTTGGAATATACGCTTTGATAGCATGACCAAAGCATATGGTTTTATACAGACTTTTGGAGAAGCCTATATTTACAAGAAAGTGAGTGGGAGCTCTGTAGCATTTCTGATATTATATGTGGATGACATATTGCTAATCGGAAATGATACTGAATCTCTGAATAGCATAAAAGGATACTTGAATAAGAATTTTTCAATGTAAGACCTCGGTGAAGCTGCTTATATATTGGGCATCAAGATCTATAGAGATAGATCAAGACACTTAATTGGACTTTCACAAAGCACATACCTTGATAAAGTTTTGAAGAAGTTCAAAATGGATCAAGCAAAGAAAGGGTTCTTGCCCGTGTTACAAGGTGTGAAGTTGAGTCAGACTCAACGCTCGACCACTGCAGAAGATAGAGAGAAAATGAAAGTCATTCCCTATGCTTCAGCCATAGGTTCTATCATGTATGCAATGCTGTGTACCAGACCTGGTGTGTGCCTTGCTATTAGTTTAGCAGGGAGGTACCAAAGTAATCCAGGACTGGATCAGTGGACAATGGTCAAGAACATCCTGAAATACTTGAAAAGGACTAAGGATATGTTTCTCGTTTATGGAGGTGACAAAGAGCTCATCGTAAACGGTTACGTCGATGCAAGCTTTGACACTGATCCAGATGACTGTAAGTCACAAACCGGATACGTATTTTTATTGAATGGTGGAGCTGTCAGTTGGTGCAATTCCAAGAAGAGCGTTGTGGCGGGATCTACATGTGAAGCGGAGTACATAGCTGCTTCGGAAGCAGCAAATGAGGGAGTCTGAATGAAGGAGTTCATGTCCAGTCTAGGTGTCATACCTAGTGCATCAGGTCCAATGAAAAATCTTTTGTGACAATGCTGGTGCAATTGCCTTGGCAAAGGAATCCAGATTTCACAAGAGAACCAAGCACATCAAGACACGCTTCAATTCCATCCGCGATCAAGTCAAGGAGGGATACATAGAGATTTGCAAGATACATATGGATCTAAATGTTGCAGACCCGTTGACTAAGTCTCTCTCACGAGCAAAACATGATCAACACCAAGATTCCATGGGTGTTAGAATCATCACAATGTAATCTCGATTATTGACTCTAGTGCAAGTGGGAGACTGAAGGAAATATGCCCTAGAGGCAATAATAAAGTTGTTATTTATATTTCCTTATATCATGATAGATGTTGATTATTCATGCTAGAATTGTATTAACCGAAAACTTAGTACATGTGTGAATACATAGACAAACAGAGTGTCACTAGTATGCCTCTACTTGACTAGCTCGTTAATCTAAGATGGTTAAGTTTCCTAGCCATGGACAAAGAGTTCTCATTTGATGAACGAGATCACATCATTAAAGAATGATGTGATTGACTTGACCCATCCCTTAGCTTAGCATGATGATCGTTTAGTTTACTACTATTGCTTTCTCCATAACTTATACATGTTCCTATGACTATGAGATTATGCAACTCCCGAATACTGGAGGAACACTTAGAGTGCTATCAAACGTCACAACGTAACTGGGTGACTATAAAGATGCTCTATAGGTGTCTCCGATTGTGTTTGTTGAGTTGGCATAGATCGAGATTAGGATTTGTCACTCCATGTATCCGAGGTATCTCTGGGCCCTCTCGGTAATGCACATCACTATAAACCTTGCAAGCAATGTGACTAATGAGTTAGTTACGGGATGTTGCATTACAGAACGAGTAAAGAGACTTGCCGGTAACGAGATTGAACTAGGTATTGAGATACCGACGATCGAATCTTGGGCAAGTAACATACCGATGACAAAGGGAACAACGTATGTTGTTATGCAGTTTGATCGATAAAGATATTCATAGAATATGTAGGAACCAATATGATCATCCTGGTTCTGCTATTGGTTATTGACCGGAGATGAGTCTCGATCATGTCTACATAGTTCTCGAACCCATAGGGTCCGCATGCTTAACGTTCGGTGACGATCGGTATTATGAGTTTATGTGTTTTGATGTACCGAAGGTTGTTCGAAGTCCCAGATGTGATCACGGGCATGACGAGGAGTCTCGAAATGGTTGAGACATAAAGATAGATATATTGGAAGCCTATGTTTGGACATCAGAATGGTTTCGAGTTAGTTGGGGCATTTAACGGAGTACCGGGGGGTTACCGGAACTCCCCGGGGAGTATATGGGCCTTATTTGGCCTTAGTGCAAAAGAGGAGAGGAAGGTAAAGGTGGAGGGCGCTCCCCCTAGCCCAATCCGAATTGGGTAGGGGGCCGGCCCCCCTTCCTTCTCTCCTACTCCAACTAGGGAAAGGGGGGAATCCTACTCCCGGTGGGAGTAGGACTCCTCCTAGGGCGCGCCATAGAGAGGGCCAACCCGCCCCTCCTCCACTCCTTTATATACGGGGGAGGGGGCACCCCATAGACACACAAGTTGATCTCTTAGCCATGTGCGGTGCCCCCCTCCACAGATTTCCACCTCGGTCATATCGTTGTAGTGCTTAGGCGAAGCCCTGCGTCGGTAACTTCATCATCACCGTCATCACGCCGTCGTGCTGATGAAGCTATCCCCCGACACTCAGCTGGATCTAGAGTTCATGGGTGATCGTGGAGGTGTCGTACCTTCGGTGCTAGGATCAGTCGGATTGTGAAGACGTACGACTACATCAACCGCATTGTCATAACACTTCCGCTTACGGTCTACGAGGGTATGTAGACAACACTCTCCCCTCTCATTGCTATGCATCTCCTAGATGGATCTTGCGTGTGCGTAGGATTTTTTTTGAAATTACTGCATTCCCCAACACTAACATAGTTGGATCATATGATTATCCCTCGAAGTGTAACAAAGAATCACTCCCGAGTTCCTACTAGCGGAGAACAAAAGGTAGGAATTGTTTGTAGGGTACTAAACCACCTCAAAGCTATTCTTTCCATTCGATCTATTCAAGAGTCCATACTAAAATAACACAAAGCTATTTTTTCCGTTCGATCTATCCTAGAGTCTGTATTAAGATAATACCAAAGCAAGTTCATATTCATAACACTCAATCCACACAAAGAACTATAAAGAGACCCCAAAGTTTCCATCGTAGAAAAGATAATAAAACATGCATCAACCCCTATGCATAGATTACCCCAATATCACCGCGGGAATCCACGAGTTGAATGCCATAACATATATCAAGTGAATCAACAATATACCCCAATTGTCACCTCAAATATTCATACCGCAAGAAATATATCATGTGTTCTCATCTCTGAATATTCAATCCGACAAGTCAAAACTTCAAAGGGTAAAGACTCAATTCATCACAAGAAGAGTATAGAGGGGAGAACAATCATATGATCCAACTATATTAACAGAGCCCATGATATAGATCACGAGAGAGAGAGAGAGAGAGAGAGAGAGAGATCAAACACATAGCTACTGGTACAAACCCTCAGCCCTGAGGGTGGATGCTACCTCTTGAGCATGCGTTGGTTTTCCCTTGAAGAGGAAAGGGTGATGCAGCAAAGTAGCATAAGTATTTCCCTCAGTTTTTGAGAACCAAGGTATCAATCTAGTAGGAGACTACATGCAAGTCCCTCCTACCTGCACAAACAATCAAGAACCTTGCAACCAACGCGATAAAGGGGTTGTCAGTCCCTTCACGGCCACTTGCAAAAGTGAGATCTCATAAAGATAATAAGACAAATATTTTTGTTGCATAGATTGAAAAGTAAAGATTGCAAAATAAACGACGACAGAAATAGCTAGTTGACGGGAGAATAATATAATGGAGAATAGACCCAGGGGCCATAGGTTTCACTAGTGGCTTCTCTCCAGATAGCATAATCTATGGTTGGTGAACATATTACTGTCGAGCAATTGATAGAAAAGCGAATAGTTATGATAATATCTAGGCATGATCATGTATATAGGCATCACGTCCATGACAAGTAGACCGAAACGATTCTGCATCTACTACTATTACTACACACATCGACCGCTATCCAGCATGCATCTAGAGTATTAAGTTCATAAGAACAGAGTAACGCATTAGGCAAGTTGACATGATGTAGAGGGATAAACTCAAGCAATATGATATAAACCCCATCTTTTTATCCTTGATGGCAACAATACAATACGTGCCTTGCTGCCCCTGCTGTCACTGGGAAAGGACATCGCAAGATTGAACCCAAAGCTAAGCACTTCCCCCATTGCAAGAAAGATCAATCTAGTAGGCCAAACCAAACTGATAATTCAAATAGACTTGCAAATATATTTAAATCATGCACAAAAGAATTCAGAGAAGAATCAAATATTGTTCATAGATAGTCTTGATCATAAACCCACAACTCATCGGATCTCGACAAACCCACCGCAAAAAGAATACATCGAATAGATCTCCAAGAGAATCGAGGAGAACTTTGTATTGAGATCCAAAGACAGAGAAGAAGCCATCTAGGTAATAACTATGGACCCAAAGGCTGTGGTAAACTACTCACACATCATCGGAGAGGCTATGGTGTTGATATAGAAGCCCTCCGTGATCGATTCCCCCTCCGGCGGAGCGCCAGAAAAGGCCCCAAGATGGGATCTTACGGGTACAGAAGGTTGCGACGGTGGAAATAGGGTTTCGTGGTGCTCCTGGATGTTTTCAGGGTATATGAGTATATATAGGCGAAAGAAGTAGGTAGGTGGAGCTGCGAGGGGCCCACGATGGTGGGGGGGCGTGCCCTCCTACCTCGTGGCCGCCTCGCTGCTTCCTTGACATCCACTCCAAGTCTCCTGGATCACGTTTGTTCCAAAAACGATCCTCGCGAAGGTTTTAATCCGTTTGGACTCCATTTGATATTCCTTTTCTGCGTAACACTGAAAAAGGCAAAAAAGTAGCAATTTGCACTGGGCCTTTGGTTAATAGGTTAGTCCCAAAAATAATATAAAAGTGAATAATAAAGCCAGTTAAACATCCAAAACAAATAATATAATAGCATGGAACAATAAAAAATTATAGATACGTTGGAGATGTATAAAGCATCCCCAAGCTTAATTCCTGCTCGTCCTCGAGTAGGTAAATGATAAAAACAGAATTTTTGACGTGGAATGCTACGTAACATAATTTTCAAAGTAATTCTCTTTATTGTGGCATGAATGTTCAGATCCGAAAGATCCAAGATAAAAGTTTAATATTGTCATAAAAATAATAATACATCAAGCATACTAACTAAGAAATTATGTCTTCTCAAAATAACACGGCCAAAGAAAGCTTATCCCTACAAAATCATATAGTTTGGCCATGCTTCATTTTCGTCACACAAAAATGCTCTCATCATGCACAACCCCGATGACAAGCCAAGCAATTGTTTCATACTTTAGTAATCTCAAACTTTTTTCAACTTCCACGCAATACATGAGCGTGAGCCATGGACATAGCACTATGGGTGGAATAGAATATGATAATGGAGGTTGTGTGGAGAAGACAAAAAAGGAGAAAGTTTCACATTGACGCGGCTAATCAACGGGCTATGGAGATGCCCATCAGTTGATGTCAATGCAAGGAGTAGGGATTGCCATGCAACGGATGCACTAGAGCTATAAATGTATGAAAGCTGAACAAAAGAAACTAAGTGGGTAACTTGCTTACTCACGAAGACCTAGGGCATTTGAGGAAGCCCATTGATGGAATATACAAGCCAAGTTCTATAATGAAAAATTCTCACTAGTATATGAAAGTGACAAAATAAGAGACTCTCTATCATAAAGATCATGGTGCTACTTTGAATCACAAGTGTGGAAAAAGAGGATAGTAGCATTGTCCCTTTTTATTTCTTTTTTTATTTTCTCTTTTTTGGGACAATGCTCTATTAATGATGATCATCACACTTCTATTTATTTACAACTCAATGATTACAACTCGATACTAGAACAAAATATGACTCTATATGAGTGCCTCCGGCGGTGTACCGGGATGGGCAATAAATCAAGAGTGACATGTATGAAATTATGCATGGTGTCTTTGCCACAAATAGGATGTCAACTACATGATCATGCAAGGCAATATGACATTGATGAAGCGTGTCATAATAAATGAAACGGTGGAAAGTTGCATGGCAATATATCTCGGAATGGCTATGAAAATGCCGTAATAGGTAGGTATGGTGGCTGTTTTGAGGAAGATATAAGGAGGTTTATGTGTGATAGAGCATATCATATCACGGGGGTTGGATGCACCGGCAAAATTTGCACCAACTCTCATGGTGAGAAAGGGCAATGCACAGTATCGAAGAGGCTACCAATGATGGAAAGGTGAGAGTCCGTATAATCCATGAACTCAACATTAGTCATAAATAACTCACATACTTATTGCAAAAATTTACAAGTCATCAAAAAACAAGCATTACACGCATTCTCCTAGGGGGATAAATTGGTAGGAAAATACCATACTCGTCCCCGACCGCCACTCATAGGGATGACAATCAAGAACACCTCATGTTTCAAATTTGTCACACAACGGTCACCATACGTGCATGCTACGGGACTTGAAAACTTCAACACAAGTATTTCTCAAATTCACAACCACTCAACTAGCACGACTCTAATATTACCATCTTCATATCTCAAAACAATCATCAAGTATCAAACTTCTCGTAGTATTCAATGCACTTTTTATGAAAGTTTTTATTATACCCATCTTGGATGCCTATCATATTAGGACTAATTTTATAGCCAAAGCGAACTACCATGATGTTCTAAAAGACTCTCAAAATGATATGAGTGAAGCATGAGAGATCAATAATTTGCACTGGGCCTTTGTTAATTTGCACTGCTGATGGAGCTGTGAGGGGCCCACGAGGGTGGGGGGCACGCCCTCCTACCTCATGGCCACCTCGCTGCTTCCTTGACGTCCACTCCAAGTCTCCTGCATCACGTTTGTTCCAAAAACGATCCTCGCGAAGGTTTCATTCCGTTTGGATTCCATTTGATATTCCTTTTCTGCGAAACACTGAAATAGGCAAAAAACAACAATTTGCACTGGGCCTTCGTTAATAGGTTAGTCCCAAAAATAATATAAAAGTGCATAATAAAGCCCATTAAACATCCAAAATAGATAATATAATAGCATGGAACAATCAAAAAATATAGATACGTTGGAGATGTATCAATGGACTACTCCCTCCTCATCGCGGTGGCCGCCGGGGTGATGAAGATGGCCACCAGAGATGATTCCCCCTTCCGGCAGGGTGCCGAAACGGGTCTAGATTGGTTTTTGATGGCTATGGAGCCCTACAACGGGAGAACTTCTGATCTAGGTTAACCCCGGAAGGGTTTCGGAATATTTGGGAATTTATAGTGCAAAGAAGGGATGCGAGAGGCCACCGAGGGTGCACTAGGGGGCGCTAGCGCGCCCTGGTGGGTTGTGCCCCCCTCGGGGCACCCCCCCAGGTGCAGCTCTGGACCATTGGGTTCCTTCTGGTTCAGAAAAATCTTTGTAAAGTTTCGCGGTGTTTAGACTCCGTTTGATATTGATTTCCTGTGATGTAAAAAACAAGCAAAAAACAACAACTGGCACTGGGCACTGGGTCAATAGGTTAGTCCCAAAAAATGATATAAAGTTGCTATAAAATGATTGTAAAACACCCAAGAATGATAAAACAACAACATGAATACTTCATAAATTTTAGATACTGGAGACGTATAAGCATCCCCAAGCTTAATTCCTACTCGTCCTCGAGTAGGTAAATGATAAAAGAAATAATTTATGAAGTGTGAATGCTAGCAAAGTGCATAAGTTTGATCAATGATAATTCCAATCACTATTACTAGCATCATAATAGCAATTCTTTCTTATGAAACTTCTCATGTTATAGTAGCAACCAATTCACATGTTAAGGTTCAAACAATGAATTCTCTTGAAACTCAACAACCTATGTTCTTAGTCACCAAGCAATTGCAATTCAACTTATTCAACAGAGTTTAAGTAAGAGCTCCACATACTCAACCATCATATAGTCTTCTATGATTGCTAACACTCACCACGTACACATGAGCAAAACGTTTCAACCGGACACATAGAAAGATAGGGGCTTATTGTTTTGCCTCCCAATGTATTCACCTCAAGGGTGATGTCAACAATAATAACTCATGCTACCCATATTCAACTGGATATATGTGCCTAGATCTTTCCTCACCACATGATGCTTGCCAAAAGAGAAAATAAAAAAAGGACTAGAGAGAAATACTTTGACTCTTTGCATAAAAGTAAGTACTGAAAAGTAAAAGATAAGCCCTTCACAGAGGGAAGTAGGGATTTGTAGAGGTGCCAGAGCTCAAAGCGAAAATTGAGAGATAAAAAATATTTTGAGAGGCATACTTTTCCCACCAACGAAAATGACTTAGAGCTCCCAACACTTTCCATGCTAGATATACTATAGGCGGTTCCCAAACCGAAAATAAAGTTTATTCCTTTTTCCACCATACTTTCACCTTCCATGGCTAACCGTATCCACGGGTGCCCTCCATACCAAGACTTTCCAAGGAATTTATTATTTGACAACATAAAGTAAATTCAATTTTCATTTCAGGACTGGGCATCCCTAA
Organism: Triticum dicoccoides; assembly: GCF_002162155.2. Lineage (NCBI taxonomy): Eukaryota > Viridiplantae > Streptophyta > Magnoliopsida > Poales > Poaceae > Triticum > Triticum dicoccoides. The sequence goes on along the minus strand of NC_041386.1, from coordinate 180,768,042 downwards.
TACCTTTGCCTTACTCTCGTGCACTGACAAGTGAATAAACACATCTAGCATGGAAAATATTGACCACCCCTCACCACCTCGTGAGCGGTACGAGCACACAAAAGAGAAATTTATTTTGAATATTAGAGATGGCACATCCAAATTTGCTTAGAACGGCAAAAAATACCGCATATCGGTAGATATAGTGGACTCTTGAAAATAAGATTTGGGTTTAAGGGTTTTTTGATGCACAAGTAGTATCTCTACTTGGTGCGGAATTTTTGGCTAGCAAAGATGGGGGGCAAGCACCACATGTTGAAGGATCTATGACAATATAACTTCTATGTGAATATGAACAAATATAAACCATTGCGTTGTCTTCCTTGTCCAACGTCAAAAATTTTGGCATATAATATTTTGATGGGGGCTCACAATCGCAAAAGATTTCCATGATAGTGTATTTGCATGTGAAAGTTCTCCTCCTTATACTAATTATTCGTGAATTGCTTGTATGACCAATATTGTGATTGTCAAGCCTCAAAATATTTCACTTTCTAAACCCAATGTGAAGCTACCACTAGGCATGATAGGATTTCAACTTCATGACATTCACTTTATTCAACAATTTACTCATAGGATATAAGTGAAGCACAAGAGTAAATGACATAGAAAAGAGATTTGTTGACAGAATGTGAATGCCGCTTACTTGGCCTCCCTAGCAATTATTTGAGGACTCTATTTTATTTAAAAAGTTTCAGATCTAAGAATTTTATTAAAACAGCAAGAATAACAAAAAAATGACAATCCAAAGATAGCACAGATCATGTGAAGAAGCAAAAATTTAGGCTCAACCGATACTAACCGATAATTGTTGAAGAAAAAAGGTGGGATGCCTATCGGGGCATCCCCAAGCTTAGATGCTTGAGAATTCTTTAAATATTATCTTGGGATGCCTTGGGCATCCCCAAGCTTGAGATTTTGTGTCTCCTTAATTCTTCTCATGTCACGGTTTTCCTAAATTTCAAAAGCTTCATCCACACAAAACTCAACAAGAACTTGTGAGATAGGTTAGTATAAACCAATGCAAAAACCTTATCATTCTCTACTGTATCAAATCACTAAAATTATTATTCAACATTTCATACTAAATGCCTCTGCATATTTAATACTCATATCCGCAAATAGAATCATTAAACAAGCAAACATATGCAAACAATGCAAACATAACAGCAATCTGCCAAAACAGTACAGTCTGTAAAGAATGCAAGAGTATCAATACTTATTCAACTCCAAACATTATTAAAATTTACCACACTGTAGAAAATTTATCAAATCTCATTTTTCAAAAAGTTTCAGCATTTTATCACATTCTGACTTTTCTAGGGAATTTTTGCAACAACGGTAAACTTTCTGTTTTCAAACAACAACATGTATACTTGCAAAATGAGCATGGCAAAGGCTATCATTGCCACTTTTATTGAAATAAAATATGCAAAACATTATTCTAAATAGCATCAAGAAAATACTAACAAAATAAATTGATGCTCCAAGTAAAACTCATATCATGTGACGAATGAAAACATAGCTCCAAGTGAGGTTACCGATAATGTTGGAGACGAAAGAGGGGATGCCTTCCGGGGCATCCCCAAGCTTAGTTGCTTGGATCTTCCTTGAATATTACCTTGGGGTGCCTTTGGAATACCCAATATTAGGGTCTTGTCACTCCTTATTCTCCTCATATCGACATCTCACCCAAAACTTGAAAACTTCAATCACACAAAACATAACGGAACTTTGTGAGATAGGTTTGTATGATAAAGAGACTGCCAAAGACAAGATTAATAATTTTTCTCACACAATTCCTAATGTATCATATCATTTCTACAATTTATATTGAGCAATATAATCCATAGAAACTAGAAAACAAGCAAACTATGCATTGAAAACAGAATCTGCCAAAAACAGAACAGTCTGTAGTATTCTGTACTCCAACCATACTTCTGTTACTCCTAAAATTCTGAAAAATTAGGAAAACCTGAGAAATTTGTATATGAATCTTCTGTAAAAATAATCAACTCAAATTCACTCTTCCGTTAAAAACTAGAATTATTTTTGTGAGCGCAAAAGTTTCTGTTTTCAGCAAGATCAAAGTAACTATCACCCAACAAGATCCTAAAGGCTTTACTTGGCACTTTATTGAAAAAAAAGCAATAAAACATGATTACTACAGTAGCCTAATCATGTGAACACACAAAAACAGTAGGTAAAAGTGTTGGATTGTCTCCCAACAAGCGCTTTTCTTTAATGCCTTTTAGCTAGGCATGATGGTTTCAATGATGCTCGCATAAAAGATAAGAATTAAAACATGAAGAGAGCATCATGAAGCATAAGACTAGCACATTTAGGTCTAACCCACTTCCTATGCATAGGTATTTTGTGAGAAAACAACTTATGGGAACAATAATCAACTAGCATAGGAAGGCAAAACAAGTGCAACTTTAAAACAATCAACACATAGAGAAGAAACTTGATATTATTGTGATATGTAAGAGCATAAGTTCCTTTCTCATAATATTTTTCAGAGGCATCATGAATGGATTCAACAATATAACTATCACATACATCACTCTTTTCATGATTCACAAGCATAGAAAATTTATTACTCTATGGCATACATGTCATCACAATAATCATCATAGATAGCAACTTTATTGCCATAGTCAATTGAAACCTCTTCCAAAATAGTGGATGCATCACTAAATAAAGTCATGACCTCTCCAAATCCACTTTCATCAACATTGTAATAATATTCAACACCCTCCAAAATAGTGGGATCACTACTACCTAAAGTTGACACTCTTCCAAACCCAATTTCATCAATGTAATCATCATAAATAGGAGGCATGCTATCATCATAATAAATTTTCTTATCGAAAGTAGAAGGAATCAAAGGATCATATTCATTAAGCAAAACATCCCCAAGCTTAGGACAAACATTATTTCGAGAAAATAAATCTTCAAACATTTCATACTTATCAAACATAGCATCCCAAGCTTGTGGCTTGGCATATCATAAGCATAATCCACTCTCACCATTAATAATATGAATAGCACCAACGGTATACCAATTGCTATCATCATAATTTCCCAAGTTGGTGCCAAAAATATTTCCAAGATTATAAGAAGTATCGTTATCTTCCCAATCATAATCATCACAACAAGCAATAGGCATAACAAAATCATCATCAATATCATCATCCTCCATCAACATATTTGATTCACTTTCATGAGGCACGATGGTGATGGGAGCAACATTATTTGGAAGAGATACCTTTTTACCTCTATTATTTCTTCTTTTCTTCTTCTTCACCACACCATGTGTGGGTTTAATTAATTTTTTCAAGCTTCTTGTTGAAGAGATTGATTGGATAGGAAGCTCCTTCTCGTTACCTGATTCATCATAATAAACACCAGGAGGGTATTGGGGAATATTTTCCCTTTCATTAGTACTCTCTTCATATTCTATTAGTTTTCTTGTCTTTAGATAGTTGGCAATATAAGGATTCTCAATGCAATTTACTGTACAGAACATATAAATTTCCTCTAGATCAAAATCAAGAAATCTCTCAAGATTAAATTTTGGAATACCCTTAGTTATACGTTTCATTTCTTCATACACCAAAAGAAGACTAAGCTCTTTATGATGCTCAAGGGTAATCAAGTTATCACAATTTTTGGACATGATTTGATCATGAAAGAATTTGCATTGGAGATTTAAAGGACCATGCTCATTGCAAAGTTCACAAGGATGGTGAAAAAATTAAATCTTTCAGCACAATCATCTAGCCTCTCTTGCAACTTTCTCGTTTCTAAATATTTATGATTCTTACAAAATCTATTTTCCATTTTAGGTGCGCAATTGCACTCCCAATTCAGTCCGCAAAAAGTCACATGGTTATAAGAAACATTTTTGTCATGGCTTGTGCAATCATCATTAGCATTTTAGATATTCAAAGAATTCATACTAACGACATTGCAATCATGCTCATCATTCAAATATTTTGTGCAAATAATTTTATTGACTTCTTCTTCTAACAATTGAGCACAATTTTCCGAACCATCATTTTCAAGAAAGACATTATAAAGATGATCAATAATATTATGCAACCTAAATTCCATTTTGTTGTTGTTTTCTTTTATAGACCAAACTAGTGATAAACAAGAAACTAAAAGATTCAATTGCAAGATCTAAAGATATACCTTCAAGCACTCACCTCCCCGGCAACGATGCCAGAAAAGAGCTTGATGTCTACTACGCAACTTTATTCTTGTAGACATGTGTTGGACCTCCAAGCGCGGAGTTTTGTAGGATAGTAGCAATTTTTCCTCAAGTGGATGGCCTAAGGTTTATCAATCTGTGAGAGGTCTAGGATGAAGATGGTCTCTCTCAAACGACCTTGCAACCAAATACAAGAAATATCTTGTGTCCCCAACACACCCAATACAATGGCAAATTGTATAGGTGCACTAGTTCGGCAAAGTGATAGTGATAAAAGTGTAATATGGATGGTAGAAATATATTTTTATAATATGAATAAATAAAAATAGCAAGGTAGAAAATAGTAAACGGGCATAAAGACGGTATTCCAATGCTTGAAAACAAGGCCTAGGATCAGTACTTTCGCTAGTGCAACCTCTCAACAATGCTAACATAGTTGGATCATATGATTATCCCTCAAAGTGTAACGAAGAATCACTCCCGAGTTCCTACTAGCGGAGAACAAAAGATAGAAATTGTTTGTAGGGTACTAAACCACCTCAAAGCTATTCGTTCCATTTGATCTATTCAAGAGTCCGTACTAAAATAACACAAAGCTATTTTTTCCATTCGATCTATCATAGAGTCTGTACTAAGATAACACCAAAGGAAGTTCATATTCATAATACTCAATCCACACAAAGAACTATAAAGAGACCCCAAAGTTTCCGTCAGAGAAAAGATAATAAAAATGTGCATCAACCCCTATGCATAGATTACCCCAATATCACCGCGGGAATCCGCGAGTTGAATGCCATGAAATATATCAAGTGAATCAATAAGATACCCCAATTGTCACCTCAAGTATTCATATCACAAGACATATATCATGTGTTCTCATCTCTGAATATTCAATCCGACAAGACAAAACTTCAAAGGGTAAAGACTCAATTCATCACAACACGAGAATAGAGGGGAGAAACATCATATGATCTGACTATATTAACAAATCCCATGATATAGATCACGAGAGAGAGAGAGAGATCAAACACATATATACTTGTACAAACCCTCAACCCCGAGGGTGGACTACTCCCTCCTCATCATGGTGGCTGCCGGGATGATGAAGATGGCCACCGGATATGATTCCCCCCTTCCGACAGGGTGCCGGAACGGGTCTAGATTGGTTTTCGGTGGCTACGGAGCCCTACAGCGGCGGAACTTCTGATCTAGGTTAACCCCCAAAGGGTTTCGCAATATTTGGGAATTTATAGTGCAAAGAAGGGGTGCGGGAGGCCACCGAGGTGGGCACAACCCACCTGGGCGTGCCAGGGGGGCCTGGCGCGCCCTGGTGGGTTGTGCCCCCCTCGGGGCACCCCCCAGGTGCAGCTCTGGCCCATTGGGTTCCTTCCGGTCCAAAATAATCTCTGTAAAGTTTCACGGTGTTTGGACTGCGTTTGATATTGATTTCCTGCGATGTAAAAAACAAGCAAAAAACAGCAACTGGCACTGGGCACTGGGTCAATAGGTTAGTCCCAAAAAATGATATAAAGTTGCTATAAAATAATTGTAAAACACCCAAGAATGATAAAATAACAGCTTGAATACTTCATAAATTATAGATACGTTGGAGACATATCAACACTGATACCTTGAAATTTTAGTGAGGGATCATCTTATAATGCTACCGCCGTACTAAGCAAAATAAGATGCATAAAAGATAAACATCACATGCAATCAAAATATGTGACATATATGGCCATCATCATCTTGTGCTTTTGATCTCCATCTCCAAAGCATCGTCATGATCTCCATTGTCACTGGCTTGACACCTTGATCTCCATCATAGCGTCGGTCGTCTCGCCAACTATTGCTTCAACAACTATCGCTAACGCATAGTGACAAAGTAAAGCAATTACATGGTGTTTGCATTTCATACAATAAAGAGACAATCATAAGGCTCCTGCCAGTTGCCAGTAATTTTTACAGCTTGACCAACATATTATTCAATAACAATTCAGCTTGATCAACAGTTCTTTCCCTGAAAACACAACCAACACAACTATCCAGGTAGTCTCTGGAAGCATCAGTTAGTCCATTATAAAATATATCAAGTATTTCATTCTTCTTGAGAGGATGATCAGGCAAAGCATTAAGTAATTGGAGAAGCCTCCCCCAAGCTTGTGGGAGACTCTCTTCTTCAATTTGCACAAAATTATATATTTCCCTTAAGGCAGCTTGTTTCTTATGAGTAGGGAAATATTTAGCAGAGAAGTAATAAATCATATCCTGGGGACTACGCACACAACCAGGATCAAGAGAATTAAACCATGTTTTAGCATCACCCTTTAATGAGAACGGAAACAACTTAAGGATAAAGTAATAACGAGTTTTTTCATCATGAGTGAACAGGGTGGCTATATAATTTAATTTAGTAAGATGTGCCACATCAGTTTCATATTCATAGCCATAAAAAGGATCAGATTCAACCAAAGTAATTAACTCAGGATCAACAAAGAAATCATAATCCTTATCAGTAATAAAGATAGGTGAAGTAGCAAAAGCAGGGTCATATTTCATTCTAGCATTCAAAGACTTTTCTTTAAGCTTAGCTAACAATTTCTTAAGATCGGACCTATCATTGCAAGCAAGAAAGTCTCTAGCAGTTTCTTCATCCATAACATAACCCTTAGGCACAACATGCAATTCATATCTAGGGGGAGTTCATCATCACTTTCATCAATATTATCAGTTTCAGTAATTTCATTCTCTCTAGCCCTAGCAAGTTGTTCATCAAGAAATTCACCTAATGGCACAGTAGTATCAAGCATAGCAGCAGTTTCATCATAAGTATCATGCAAAGCAGAAGTGGCATCATCAATAACATGCGACATATCAGAATGAATAGCAGGTCTAGGTGTCGCAAGTTTACTCAAAACAGAAGGTGAATCAAGTGCAGAGCTAGATGGAAGTTCCTTACCTCCCCTCATAGTTGAGGGGAAAATCTTGGTTCTTTGGTCTTTCAAGTTCTTCATAGTGACCAGCAGATATAAATGCCAAGTGACTCAAATAATAGAGCTATGCTCCCCGGCAACGGCGACAGAAAATAGTCTTGATAACCCACAAGTATAGGGGATCGCAACCGTTTTCGAGGGTAGAGAATTCGACCCAAATTTATTGATTCGACACAAGGGGAGCCAAAGAATATTCTCAAGTATTAGCAGCTGAGTTGTCAATTCAACCATACCTAGAAACTTAATATATGCAGCAAAGTATTTAGTAGCAAAGTAATATGATAGCAGTGGTGCCGGCAGCAAAAGTAATACTTTTGGTTTTATAGTAATTGTAACAGTAGCAACGAAAAAGTAAATAAGCGAAGAACAAGATATCAACTGTGGAATGCCGTGCAAAGAGACAATCCTGGAGGTATATAGCTCTTCCAATTGAGCTGCTGTGATAGATTATTTGATAGGAAGAAAATGAGCCACTTTGGTGAGCTTGTCGATGACAACAAAGATAGCATCATTGCCACGCTTGGACTTTGGAAATCCAGTAACGAAGTCCATCTCAATATGGTCAAACTTCCATTCTGGAATGGCAAGAGGTTGGAGGAGACCAGCTGGTCGTTGGTGTTCTGCCTTCACTCTTCTGCAGACATCACATTCATTCACGAACTGAGCAATCTCACGCTTCATTCGAGTCCACCAATATGACTGCTTCAAGTCATGGTACATCTCTGTACTTCCATGATGAATAGACATGAGTGAATTGTGAGCCTCGTTCATAATGACTTTACGAAGGTCACCTTTAGGAACAACAATGCGATCCTCAAAGAATAGAGTATCCTTGTCATCAAGGCGATATCACTTGTACTTGGGTTGGCTCTTGGCAATCCCAATCTTCACCTTCTTCACCATAGCATCAAGAAGTTGAGCCTCACGAATATGATCTTCCAAAGTAGGAGAGACTTGGAGGTTGGCAAGGAATCCTTGAGGAACAACTTGGAGATTAAGTTTGCGGAAAGCTTCACAAAGCTCTGGTTGGTAGGGCTTGAGAATCAAACTGTTGCAGTAAGCCTTCCTGCTCAAAGCGTCGGCAATGACATTGGCCTTGCCTGGAGTATATTCAATACTCGGATTATACTCTTGAATCATTTCGACCCAACGAGTCTGCCTGAGGTTGAGGTTTGGCTGAGTGAAGATGTACTTGAGACTCTTATGATCAGTGAAGATGTCCACTTTTCTTCCCAACAAGAGATGTCTCCATGTTAAAAGAGCATGGACAACTGCCGCCAACTCAAGGTCATGAGTGGGGTAGTTCTTTTCGTTGGGCTTCAACTGGCGAGAGGTATAGGCCACAACTTTCTTCTCTTGCATTAACACAACACCGAGACCTTGAAGGGAAGCATCACAGAAAACTTCGAACGGTTTGGATTCATCAGGAGGAGTCAGAACTGGAGCTGTGACTAACTTCTCTTTGAGGGTGTTAAAGGCGATGTCACATTCAGGCGTCCAGACATACTTCACATGCTTCTGGAGAAGGTTGGAAAGAGGCTTCGCGATCTTAGAGAAATTCTCAATGAACCTTCGACAATAGCTTGCGAGCCCAAGGAGGCTGCGGAGTTGCTTCACATTCTGAGGCGGTTCCCAATTCACAATTGCAGACACCTTCTCAGGATTAATAGCTATGCCCTTGGCGGAGATGATATGCCCAAGGTAGAGAACCCCATCGAGCCAAAACTCACACTTTGAAAACTTCGCGTAGAACTGATGTTCTCTGAGTTTGTCCAACACCAATCTCAAGTGCTTGGCATGATCCTCCTTGTTCTTGGAAAAGACCAAAATGTCATCGAGATAGACCAAGACGAAGTCATTTGTGTAGGGGTTGAAGATGAAGTTCATCATGCGAGAGAATGTTGGAGGAGCATTGACAAGGCCGAAAGACATGACAGTGTATTCATATGAACCATAGCTTGTTCTGAACGTTGTCTTGGGGATGTCTTGTTCATGAATGCAAATCTGATGATAGCCCATACGGAGGTCAAGCTTGGAGAATACTTGAGAACCTTTGAGTTGTTCGAAAAGCTCATTGATGTTGGGAAGTGGGTACTTGTTCTTTATGGTCTTCTTGTTCAATGGATGGTAGTCGACACAAAGTCGGTCTGCTCCATCCTTCTTCTTGATGAAAAGAACACCACAACCCCATGGAGAAGAACTTGGTCGGATCAGACCCATACGCTCTTGAATATCGAGTTGTTTCTTCAGCTCCTTCAACTCTTCTGGTCCAAGCTTGTAAGGACGTTTGCAAATAGGTTCCGTTCCAGGCTCAAGATTGATGACGAATTCAACTGGCCGGTGAGGAGGCATTCCTAGAAGCTCTTCTGGAAAGACGTCTTGATATTCACAAACGACTGGAATCTGAGAGATGGCATCCAACTCGCTCTTCTCATTGAGAGAAAACAGTAGAATGGTATCATCACGAGCGGCCAAAACGATCACATCCTTAGATGAGTGTGTCAATTGAATCTGCCTGGCAACACAATCAAGTTGAGCCTTGTGCTTAGAAAGCCAGTCCATTCCGAGAATAAGATCAATATCCGAGTTACCAAGAACAATTGGAGAGGAGAGAAACTTATAGTCGCCCAACGTGATAGAAACATCCGGAACCATAGAGCTTGCGTTCATGAATTTACCCGGAGAGACAACTGATAACTGTCTAGGCAAATCTTGGAAAGGCAACTCATGCTTAGATGCAAATGGTCTTGAAATGAAACATTGAGATGCACCAGTATCAAAAAGTACTTTTGCAGGAATATCGTAACAGGAAGTTTACCCATGATCACTTCTGACGAGTCCTCTGCTTGAGCTGCATTCATCAAGTTGACCTTAGCAGACTTGGGATTATGCTTGACCACTGCATTGCTGGCAGATCTCATAGGAGGAGGAGGAGGAGGAAGACGCCTCTAGTTGAAGCATTTGTTTGCATAGTGACCCTTCTGCTGACACTTGTTGCACGTGACCTCTGAGAGCGGACGGTGATACGGAGCACTTGACCTTGGAGCATGAGACGAAGTCTTGTTCTGATAGCCTGGGTTGGGTGGGTGGGAAGATCCATTGCCACCTTTGCTCTTCTGCTGATAAGGCTGACGAAACAGAGGAGGAGGAGGCAACCAATACTTTTGCTGCTTAGTTGCCACTTGAGTTGAAGAAGAAGAAGGAGTTGTATCCTTGACTCTCTTCTTGGAAGCATCGCACTTGAGCTGAGCAGCCTCTTGCTTTAGTGCCATGTTGAAGAACTCGTCATACTTTCTCGGCTCAAAAAGCACAAGGGCTAGTTGCAGATCTTCTCTGAGGCCACCTCTGAACTGATAAATCATGCTCTTCTCGTCAGGGACGTCTTGCTTAGCAAAACGAGCGAGCTTCTGGAACATGATGTTGTATTGGTAAACAGACAAGCTGCCTTGCTTCAGATTGCGGAACTCCTCACGCTTGCTCTCAACAACACTCTGAGGAATGTGGTGAGCTCTGAAGTCTTGGCCTCATCCCAGGTAATCACACGACCTCCTCTGGAATCTTTGTATTGTTGATACCACTCCGCAGCTTGGTCTTTGAGTTGGAACGAAGCAAACTTGACAAAGTCCTTAGGCCTGACGTTGCTGCACTCGAAATGTTTGCAGATATCCACGAGCCAATCATCAGCGTATGTGGCCTCGACATAGTTACTGAAGGTCTTTGGCTGGTTTGCGAGGAACTGGTTGAGGGTGGCAAACTGATTTTGATTGTTGCCATTGCCTTGATTTCCTTGGTTGCGCTCTTGCAAGAGTTGCATAATCAGCTGCGTGTTCGCATTGGTAGCAGCCATCACAGCTTGCCATGCCTTCGGAGGTGGAGGTGGTGGCGGCGGTTCCGGATTCTGACGCGTTGGAGGAGCCATCCTGAAGAGGGTGACATCCGTTAGCATCTTGAAAGACATATATTCAAGCTGAATCAAATGGATCGAAATTGCAACATATAGTCTTAACATTCGAACAAGAATGAACGAATGAATTCCAAATTAAATGGTCACACTTCCATAAATTGAGAAGCCACTTAGATAGAGGTAGATGAATAAAACAACAAGGTACGGACATGAACAAATACTTGGTAAGGATTACCCAATCACAAACCAAATATCCGCAGAATAAATACTAGGGCTACAAGAATTCCCACCTATGAAACTCCCAAAATTTTCCGGTTATGCAATCAGGTGTTGGGGATAATGGGGAAGCATAATATCTCACCCAAAACTAGCAAATCCTACATCCAGCTGTATCCATCCTTCAACACATAACCAAGAAACCTTCGGAAATCATTTACCTCAACCTTCGAAAAGCATCATTTATATGAGTTATGGCAATACTCCCGAACTCCCGCCCCAGTACTGGGTGGCATCAAGGTTATCTACCAACAACTGCATAAAAGAGATTTTCGATGTCGGTGAAACTCAGGTGTTCCGGAACTGCAACGATAAAATTGTGATGACAACACCTCAGAGCTCAACTCCCCGGGACACTGCCACAACCCCTAAATGTCAGGAGGCACCAAGGACAATGTTCTCATCACAAATCCATCGAAACGATTCCAAGATACCCGCGTGATCCTAAAAAAATTTAGTGAAATTTTTAGAAGAGAAGAGTCAAAACTCTACGTCAGGATGTCTCACCAGAGCGACGAAGGGACTGAGGAGTAAAAAGAATCCTACTCTCCGATATATATAATCCTAAAAGACTCAAAACATTTTTCTAGACTCAACAACGCCAGCGATTCGATCAAGCAGGGGGCTCCTAAGTCGGGGAAGGCTCTGATTACCAACTTGTAACACCCACAATGCGGCTATATCTCCCACGTGTCGGAGCACGACTTAGAGGCATAACCGCATTGTAGGCAATGTCGCAAGAGGGGTAATATTTACACATCCCATGTACCGAATAAGAAAGAGGTACATAGTTGGCTTACAATCGCCACTTCACACAATTCATGAATATAACATTACAATCATCCAGATACAATCAAGGTCCGACTACGGAACCAAAATAAAGACAACCCCAAATGCATAAGATCCCCGATCGCCCCAACTAGGCTCCACTACTGATCGTCTGGAAAGGAAACGTAGTATCGTCCTGAGTCCTCATCGAACTCCCACTTGAGTTCAGTCGCATCTCCTGGAATGGTATCATCGGCACCTGCATCTGGTTTTGGAAATAATCTGTGAGTCATGGGGACTCAACAATCTCACACCCTCGCGATCAAGACTATTTAAGCTTATGGGTAGGGAAAAGGTATGAGGTGGAGCTGCAGCAAGCACTAGCATCTATGGTGGCTAACTTACGCAAAAGAGAGCGAGAAGAGAAGGCAAAGCACGTTCAAGAATCTATGATCAAGACGTGATCCTATACTACTTACTTTCAAGCATAACCCGAGACCGTGTTCTCTTCCCGGACTCCGCCGAAAAGAGACCATCACGGCTACACAAGCTGTTGATCCATTTTAATTAAGTTAAGTTTCAGGTTTTCTACAACCGAACATTAACAAATTCCCATCTGCCCATAACCGCGGGCACGGCTTTCAGAAGTTCAAATCCCTGCAGGGGTGTCCCAACTTAGCCCATCACAAGCTCTCACGGTCAATGAAGGATATTCCTTCTCCCAGGACGACCCGATCAGACTCGGAAGCCCGGTTACAAGACATCTTAACAATGGTAAAACTAATCCAGCAAAGCCGCCCGAATGTGCCAACAAATCCCGATAGGAGCTGCACATATCTCGTTCTCAGGGCACACCGGATGAGGCAGATGTCGGGTTGGCATAGACCCTGGTTGCCCAGGGGGCGCCGGACATCGCTCAGGTTGGACCAACACTTAGAGAAGCACTGGCCC
>NC_041386.1:180686597-180754557 GCF_002162155.2 Triticum dicoccoides | reverse complement strand
TAGGTGGCAAATGGTAAGACCAAGGTTGGGCCTTGCTGGAGGAGTTTTATTCAAGGCGAACTATCAAGGGGTTCCCATTATAACCCAACCGCGTAAGGAAGGCAAAATCAAGGAACATAACACCGGCATGACGGAAACTAGGGCGGCAAGAGCGGAACAAAACACCAGGCATAAGGCCGAGCCTTCCACCCTTTACCAAGTATAAAATGCATTAAAGTAAACAATATATAATAGTGATATCCCAACAATAAACATGTTCCAACAAGGAACAAACTCCAATCTTCACCTGCAACTAACAACGCTATAAGAGGGGCTGAGCAAAGCGGTAACATAGCCAAACAACGGTTTGCTAGGACAAGGTGGGTTAGAGGTTTGACATGGCAATAAGGGAGGCATAAAAAAGCATGTGATAGTTATCGAGGCATAGGCATAGCAATAGAGCGAGCAACTAGCAAGCAAAGATAGAAGTGATTTCGAGGGTATGGTCATCTTGCCTGCAAAGTTCTCCGACTTGACGTAAGCTTGATCCTCGTAAGAGTACTCAATGGGTTCCTCGATCACGTACTCATCTCCCGGCTCTACCCAAAGCAAGAACACAAGCAAAGGGAGACACAATCAACCACGGTGCAATGCGCAAGCAACATGATGCAAAACATGGCATGATATGCGGGATGTGATATGCAATGCATATGCATGCTCCGGAAGGAAAAGATTGAACCAGGCCTCAACTTGGCAAACCAAGAGCACCGCTGGAAAGATGAGTTGATTTCGGTCGAAATCGATATAAAGATCACCAGAATCGGATGCACGGTTTGCAAATGGCAAGCAAAACAATAATGGCACTATTTTGCGATTAACAGCACGATGCCATCTAGAATGCATCAAGAAAATAAGCTACTGCACTCTAACATAGCAACAAAGCACATGGAAGTGCTCCAATCAAGATGCTTGACAAAAAATGAACACTGAGCTATGGCTAATTCACACAATAGCAGGTTCAAACAAGCATGGAAAAAGTGCAAAAGATATCAGGTTCTCAAACTTAGTGAAAATAACATGTCAGGATTTAACATCAGGAAGCAATGTTTAGAGCAAGATAACAACATGCTACAAGAACATATCATGGCAAAGCAAGGCATGGCATGAAACTACTCAAAGCATATAACAAAAGTCCTTTATTGATCGTAAGCCAAAAAGGATCAGAAGATACAATGAAAACCATGTAAACATAGCAAGTTCGTCAACAGATTCAGACTTTGCAGAAAACTGGACATGGCAAAAACAGAGTTACATAGGCATGTTTGCGAGCTCGATGCACTCACCACAAGGCATTGCATGACAAACTAAGCATACATCCAGTAAGAAGACATGTTAAAGTAGCTAACCATGGCAAGAACAACCTTATAGCATGCATGGATCAACTACAACAACCTTGGCAAAATTGAATAACATGTAAACAATCTACCACGAACATGTTTTAGCAAAAGTAGAGCAAGATTGAGTCATGCTAGGGTACTCCATAATTGCAAACAAAGCCATGTATGGATAGAACATAACAATATCTCAAAATCATCCTTACTGAACATGCTCAAAAGAGGCATGGGTCACTCTGTAGTAACAAGAATACATGGCATAAAAATATCATCAGGGAAATGACTTAGAAGAATTGTAAGTCCCTGAAATCAGCAACATCACAAGAGCTACTTTGCATGCTTGTGCTAGTCACCACATTGACGACAAAAATACATGGCATACACCCCTGTAAAGATGGTATGGCATATATGCCAAAACACATGTATGGCTCAAGTTCATAGGAGGCACACATTAAACATGGCAAAAATGACAAATGTCCATAATCTGTTAAGAAACAGAAACTAACATTACATAGCACTCTTGCAACAGCATTTAGGGCTTCAAGATGAACTCAAATGAACATGGCGCAATGGAATGAAATGAACTGCATATCTAGGCGAACAATTTGATATGCTACACGCCCAAAACGGAGCTACAGATGCAAAGATATGGCATGATGAAAATGCCTAAAAATACTGAAAATTGGGGACTTAGAGAGAGACAAAAGTCAACCCTAGGGTTTCCCTGTAGCCGATCTGGATCGAGGCACGCTTCTCGAGGATCGATGAGGCTTCTCGCCGGAGTTTGTAGAGGAAGAACAGGGCGGCCGGAGGGAGCTCGAGCTCGCCGGTGCGGGGAAGGCTGCGGTGGCCGGCGAGGCCGGCGTCGAGCGGCGGGAGAGGAGACGGGGTCGGTGGAGGCGGCGACCAGTGGCGGCGATGTCCGGTGGCCGGTGGCGGAGTGGAGGCGGCCAGCGGTGAGCTCCGGCGCGCGCGGGCGGCGAGGAGGCAGCGAGGGGCGGCGCGGGGAGATGCAGGATGTCAGGCGGCGGCGGGCGGCGCCCCGGGCCGAGAGGGCCCCGCCTGGGCCCGGTGGGCCGGCGCGCGGGTGGCGGCGTAGGGCGGTGGCGAATCCGGCACTGACACGTGGCGACGGTGGAGGATCGGACACGTTCGGCCGATGGATTTTGTCCGGCGGTGGAGAGGGAAAAAGCTAGGGTTTGGACTGCGAGATTTTTGGAGGGGGCATATATTTATAGGTAGAGGGAGCTAGGAGACTCCAAATGAGGTGCGGTTTTCGGCCACACGATCGTGATCGAACGACCGAGAGGATGGAGGGGGTTTAGGTGGGTTTTGGGCCACTTTGTAAGGATGTTGGGCTGCAACACACACGAGGCCTTTACGGTTCCTCGGTTAATCGTTGGAGTATGAAACGAAGTCCAAATGGCACGAAACTTGACAGGCGGTCTATCGGTAGTATACTAAGGTCGCTTGGCAAGTCTCGGTCCAATCCGAGAACGTTTAACACCCACACACGAAAAGTGGAAAAAGGGGATGCCGGAGGACATAGCAGTGCCGGAATGCAAAACGAACAACGGGGAAAATGCTCGGATGCATGAGATGAACACATATGCAAATGCAATGCACATGATGACATGATATGAGCTGCATGACAAGGACAAAAACAAAACAAAGACAAAACCCAACCACGAGGGAACATCATAACTTAGTGCCGAAAATGGCAAGAGTTGGAATACAAATATGGCAAGTTACATACGGGGCGTTACAATAGCAGTTTCCAAATAAAAATGGCAGTAGTTCTTGTGAGCGCTAAATTTTCTATTTTCTACAGAAAGTGTAACAAGACTTTCCCCAAGTCTTCCCAGCGGTTCTACTTGGCACAAACACTAATTAAACACAAAAAACACAACCAAAACAGAGGCTAGATAAATTATTCATTGCTAAACAAGAGCAAAAAGCAAGGAATAAAAATAAAATTGGGTTGCCTCCCAACAAGCACTATCGTTTAACGCCCCTAGCTAGGCATAACAAGCAAGGATAGATCTAGGTATTGCCATCTTTGGTAGGCAATCCTTAAGTGGCTTTCATAATAGATTAATAAGGTAATTTAATTTTCTTTCTAGGAAAGTGTTCCATGCCCTTCCTTAATGGAAATTGGAATCTGGTATTTCCTTCCTTCATATCAATAATTGCACCAATCGTTCTAAGGAAAGGTCTACCAGGAATAATAGGACATGCAGGATTGCAATCTATGTCAAGAACAATAAAATCTACGGGCACATAATTCCTATTTGCAACAATAAGAACATCATTAATTCTTCCCATAGGTTTCTTAATAGTGGAATCCGCAAGGTGCAAGTTTAAAGAGCAATCATCAAAATCACGGAAACCTAACAAATCACACAAAGTCTTTGGAATCGTGGAAACACTAGCACCCAAATCACATAAAGCATAGCATTCATGATCTTTAATTTTAATTTTAATAGTTGGTTCCCACTCATCATAAAGCTTTCTAGGGATAAACTTCCAATTCAAGTTTTTCTTCATAAGATTGCATCAAGGCATCAACGATATGTTTAGTAAACGCTTTATTTTGACTATAAGCATGAGGAGAATTTAGCACGGATTGCAACAATGAAATACAATCAATCAAAGAGCAATTTTCATAGTTAAATTCCTTGAAATCCATAATAGTGGGTTTAGCAACATCTAGGGTTTTAATTTCTTCAATCCCACTTTTATCAATTTTAGCATCAAGATCAAGAAATTCCGAATTCTTGGAACGCCTTCTAGGTAAAGGTGGATCATATTCAGTCCCATCATTATCAAGATTCATATTGCAAAACAAAGATTTAATAGGGGACACATCAATTACTTTTAGATCTTCATCATTATTTTGATAGGAACTAGAAGAACACGCTCTTATAAAGGCATCTTTCTTAGCACGCATCCTAGCGGTTCTTTCTTTGCACTCATCAATGGAAATTCTCATGGATTTGAGAGACTCATTGATATCGTGCTTAGGTGGAATAGATCTAAGTTTCAAAGAATCAACATCAAGAGAAATTCTATCAACGTTCCTAGCCAACTCATCAATCTTAAGCAATTTTTCTTCAATCAAATCATTAAAATTCTTTTGCTAAGTAATAAATTCTTTAATATTAGATTCAAAATCAGAGGGCATGTTATTATAATTTCCATAAGAATTGTTGTAGGAATTACCATAATTATTGGAGGGATTACTAGGATAAGGCCTAGGATTGAAATTTCCTCTATACGCGTTGTTACCAAAATTGTTCCTACCAACAAAATTCACATCCATAGATTCATTATTATTCTCAATCAAAGTAGACAAGGGAATATCATTAGGATCAGAAGAAACACTCTTATTAGCAAATAATTTCATAAGTTCATCCATCTTTCCACTCAAAACATTAATTTCTTCTACGCATGCACCTCTTTATTAGTAGATCTTTCAGTATGCCATTGAGAATAATTAACCATAATATTATCTAGGAGTTTAGTACCTTCTCCTAAAGTGATTTCCACAAAAGTGCCTCCCGCGGCCGAATCTAAAAGATTTCTAGAAGCAAAATTCAATCCAGCATAAATTTTTGTATAATCATCCACAAATTCAAACCATGAGTAGGGCAATTACGTATCATTAGTTTCATTCTCTCCCAAGCTTGTGCAACATGTTCATGATCAAGTTGCTTAAAATTCATAATATCGTTTCTAAGAGAGATGATCTTGGCGGGAGGAAAATACTTAGAGATAAAAGCATCCTTGCACTTATTCCATGAATCAATACTATTTTTAGGCAAAGACGAAAACCAAGCTTTAGCACGATCTCTAAGTGAAAAAGGAAATAGCTTCAATTTAACAATATCATTATCCACATATTTCTTCTTTTGCATATCACACAAATCAACGAAGCTATTTAGATGGGTAGCGGCATCTTCACTAGGAAGGCCGGAAAACGGATCTTTCATGACAAGATTCAGCAAAACAGTATTAATTTCACAAGATTCAGCATCGGTAAGAGGAGCAATCGGAGTGCTAATAAAATCATTGTTGTTGGTATTGGTGAAGTCACATAATTTAGTATTATCTTGAGCCATCGCGACAAGCAAGCAAACTAACACACAAGCAAACAAAAAACAAGCAGGCAAAAGGAGGCAAATAGAGAAAGAGATGGAGGATAGAGAGAGAGGGCGAATAAAATGGCAAGGGTGAAGTGGGGAGAGGAAAACGAGAGGCAAATGGCAAATAATGTAATGCGGGAGATAAGGGTATGTGATGGGTACTTGGTATGTTGAGTTTTGCGTAGACCTCCCCGGCAACGGCGCTAGAAATCCTTCTTGCTACCTCTTGAGCACTGCGTTGGTTTTCCCCGAAGAGGAAGGGATGATGCAGCAAAGTAGCGTAAGTATTTCCCTCAGTTTTTGAGAACCAAGGCATCAATCCAGTAGGAGGCTACGTGCGAGTCCCTCGTACCTGCACAAAACAAATAAATCCTTGCAACCAACACGAATAGGGGTTGTCAATCCCTGCACGGCCACTTACGAGAGTGAGATCTGATAGATATGATAAGATAATATTTTTGGAATTTTTGTGATAAAGATGCAAAGTAAAATAAAGGCAAAGTAAAAAAGCAAAGGAAATAACTAAGTAGTAGGAGATTGATATGATAAAGATAGACCCGGGGGCCATAGGGTTCACTAGTGGCTTCTCTCGAGAGCATAAGTATTCTACGGTGGTTGAACAAATTACTGTTGAGCAATTGACAGAATTGAGCATCGTTATGAGAATATCTAGGCATGATCGTGTATATAGGCATCACATCCGAGACATGTAGACCGACTCCTGCCTGCATCTACTACTATTACTCCACTCGTCGACCGCTATCCAGCATGCATCTAGAGTATTAAGTTAAAAACACAGTAATGCCTTAAGCAAGATGACATGATGTAGAGGGATAAACTCATGCAATATGATGAAAACCCCATCTTGTTATCCTCGATGGCAACAATACAATACGTGCCTTGCTACCCCTACAGTCACTGGGAAAGGACACCGCAAGATTGAACCCAAAGCTAAGAACTTCTCCCATTGCAAGAAAGATCAGTCTAGTAGGCCAAACCTAACTGATAATTCGAAGAGACTTGCAAAGATAACCAATCATACATAAAAGAATTCAGAGAAGATTCAAATATTGTTCATAGATAGACTTGATCATAAACCCACAATTCATCGGTCTCAACAAACACACCGCAAAAAGAAGATTACATCAAATAGTTCTCCACAAGAGAGGGGGAGAACATTGTATTGAGATCCAAAAAGAGAGAAGAAGCCATCTAGCTAATAACTATGGACCCGTAGGTCTGAAGTAAACTACTCGCACTTCATCGGAAGGGCTATGGTGTTGATGTAGAAGCCCTCCGTGATCGATGCCCCCTCCGGCGGAGCTCCAAAATAGGCCCCAAGATGGGATCTCGTGGATACAAAAAGTTGCGGCGGTGGAATTAGGTTTTTGGCTCTGTATCTGATCGTTTGGGGGTACGTAGGTATATATAGGAGGAAGGAGTACGTCGATGGAGCAACAGGGGGCCCATGAGGGTGGAGGGCGCGCCTGGGGGGTAGGCGCGCCCCCTACCTCGTGGCCTCCTCTTTTGTGTCTTGACGTAGGGTCCAAGTCTCCTGGTTCTTGTTCGTTGAGAAAATCATGTTCCCGAAGGTTTTCATTCCGTTTGGACTCCGTTTGATATTCCTTTTCTTCGAAACCCTAAAACAGGCAAAAAACAACAATTCTGGGCTGGGCCTCTGGTTAATAGGTTAGTCCCAAAAATAATATAAAAGTGGATAATAAAGCCCAATAATGTCCAAAACAGTAGATAATATAGCATGGAGCAATCAAAAATTATAGATACATTGGAGACGTATCAATGACCAGCCATTTTCTCGTGAGTGACGAGTGGAGTCCACTCCTCTTGAGAATAATACGCCTAGCATGGAGGATACAGACAACCCTAGTTGATGCATGAGCTATTCTAGCATACAAAACAGAATGTTTATTTGAAGGTTTAGAGTTTGGCACATAAAAATTTACTTGGAACGGCAGGTAGATACCGTATATAGGAAGGTATGGTGGACTCATATGGAATAACTTTGGGGTTTATGGAATTGGATGCACAAGTAGTATTCCCGCTTAGTACAAGTGAAGGCTAGAAAGAGACTGGGAAGCGACCAGCTAGAGAGCGAAAACGGTCATGAACATGCATTAAAATTAATCAACACCGAGTGCAAGCATGAGTAGCATATAATTCACCATGAACATAAATATCGTAGAGGCTACGTTGATTTTGTTTCAACTACATGCGTGAACATGTGCCAAGTCAAGCCACTGGAATCATTCAAAGGAGGATACCACCCTATCATACCACATCACAACCATTTTAATAGCATGTTGGCACGCAAGGTAAACCATTATAAACTCCTAGCTGATTAAGCATGGCATAAGCAACTATAATCTCCAATTGTCATTGCAAACATGTTTCATTCATAATAGGCTGAATCAGGAACGATGAACTAATCATATTTACAAAAACAAGAGAGGTCGAGTTCATACCAGCTTTTCTCATCTCAGTCAGTTCATCATATATCGTCATTATTGCCTTTGACTTGCACAACCGAATAGTGTGGATAATAATAATAGTGCACGTGCATTGGACTAAGCTGGAATCTGCAAGCATTCAATACATGGGAAAAGACAAGGTAATATGGGTCTTTGTTAGATCAGCAATAATGCATATAAGAGCCACTCAACAATTTCATCGTGGTCTTCTCCTCTCGACCCCCAAAGAAAAGAAATAAAACTATTTACACGGGAAAGCTCCCAACAAGCAAAAGAAGAACGAGAAATCTTTTTGGGTTTTATTTTTAATTACTACTACTACAGGCATGGAAAGTAAACTAACTAAAAGCTACAACTAATTTGTTTTTTGTTTTTTCTTAAGGTTTTTCAAACACACAAGAAGAAAGCTTAAAAAGAAAATAAACTAGAACGGATGATACAATGAAAAAGTATGAGCGCCGACAACTGGCATGAGTGTGTGAACATAAATGTAATGTCGGTGAGAAATACGTACTCCCCCAAGCTTAGGCTTTTGGCCTAAGTTGGTCTATGCCCATGGATCAAAACTGTAGCTGGGGTCGTACTGAGAAGGGTCCTCAGGTTGCCACTGGCTGGCGATCTCCTCCGGATTCCACTGATAAACAGACTGACGGTGAGGATCAGATGGTGGCTCCGGCCCTGCAGCTGACATCTGGCCCCGGTACGCATGAATTGCCTCAAGCAAAATGAGGTGTGTGCCTAAAAATATGTTAAACAAAGAGGGCGCAAGCAAGGTAATAATCTCACAATAATTTTTACCAAATATTAATTTGTACTTAAGTATCTTATTCTTATCCTTAACAATGAACTCATGTGCTACCATACTCTTATAATCTAGAACAATAAGAGGCAGCAACTTTTCCTCTTTCTCAAAATGCCTGATAGATATGTTAAAGTGTGCAGCAAGGTGCGAGGCAAAGATACGTCCGAGGACGGGACCCTTTGTACGGTTCAGATTTAACCGTTTAGCAACAATAGCGCCTAAACTGAAAGTAGTATCACAAAACATGGCATGGCGCAAAATAACAATATCAGGGGCACTAAGGTTTCCGCAGTTCCCACGACCAATTAAACATATACTAGCAAATATTGCGAAGTAATGCAGATTAGGAAAATGTATGCTAGTGATTCTTGCACCGGAAACCTTTCTAGTTTCCCCTACAGCAATCATATCAATAAACCCTTCCACATCGTTACGATGCGGTTCCTCTACGCTGCCCGCAAAGGGTATCAAACAAACCCAGCAAAAATCATGAAGTGACATCTCCTTATGCTCATCCTATAAATAAAATTTCACCGAAGGTGGTGTTCTCCTAGCATGGAAATGAAAATTTTGCACAAATATATTGGTGAGTAAGAGATACTGTTCGCGCTGGTCATGGAGAAAGTCGATGAGGCCTGCATTCTTAGCCAAATAATAAAAATCTTCATAAAACCCGGCTTCTCTCAAGAACTCATCGCAAGGCCATTCACACGGCCGAACCTCCGCGGTACGAGGGAGATTATACTCGGGCTTCTTGTTTTCTTCACTTTGCTTATCCTTCGAGCTTCGGCTCGATGAGCCCCTCAAAAATCTCTTCATCTTTTCTGAAATTTTTAGTAACTTAAAATAAAAGTGAACCAAACTCAACCAAATTGATAGCAACTACTCCTACAAGTGACTAGAGGCTATATCATGCATTAAAACTACTTTTGACCACATAAATTTGACATGCAAGCTCAAGAACAGGGTCATATAAGCAGCAAAAAATTGCAATAAATAAAGCACTAGAACAAAAACTAGTTGGACCATTGGAGGAGTCACATATCGAAGAACAATCCTCCAAAGCATTTTTGTGAATGGAGCTTTGAGCAAGGAGATCGAAAATGGCAGGAAGATGAGCTAGAACTCGGGTTTAAGCTGGTGGGTGATTTTTCCTAGAGCAAGACAAAGTGTGTGGGTGCAAGGATAAGTGGAGGGGACCCACGTGGGGTCCACGAGGCAGGGGCTCGCCCAGGGGGTGGGCGCGCCCTCCACCATCGTGGGCATGTGGCTGCTCCCCTGCTGTATTCTTAGTGCCTAAAATACTCAAATATTCTAGAAAAAATCATATTTCATTTTCAGGGCATTTGGAAAACTTTTATTTTCGGGGGTATTTTTTATTGCATGGATAATCTAGAAAACAGACAGAAAATACTATTTTTGCTTTATTTAATATAAATAACAGAAAGTAAAAGAGGGTACAGAAAGTTGTGTTTTCTAAATTCATCCATCTCATGCTCATCAAAAGGAATCGACTAACAAGGTTGATCAAGTCTTGTTAACAAACTCTTTTCAAATAACATGAAACCGGAGAATTTTCGAATAACACTAGGTTACCTCAACGGGGATATGTATGTCCCCAACAATAAGATTATCATATTTCTTCTTGACAGTAGGAAGAGGAAATTCAAAACCTCCAACAGTAATCGTTGAAATTTTTCCAATAGAATTGATAATGTGGACTTGAGGTTGTTTCCTCGGAAAGTGTACCATATGCTCATTACCATTAACATGAAAAGTAGCATTGCCTTTGTTCCAATCAATAACAGCCCCTGCAGTATTCAGAAAGGGTCTCCCAAGAATAATGGACATACTATCGTCCTTGGGAATATCAAGAATAACAAAGTCCGTTAAAATAGTAACATTTGCAACCACAACAGGCACATCCTCACAAAATACCGACAAGTATAGCAGTTGATTTATCAGCCATTTGCAAAGATATTTCAGTAGGGGGGGACCAGGACTTGATTTCGTTGCCCAAGCGAATCCCATTCAATTGTTTACTCATGGAATGAGTCCGTTGGAAAGTTCAATCAATCTTCAACTTATTCAAATCAAGTCTACGATATAAAGAGAGGCATAACACTAACACCGGCTCCAAGATCACATAAAGCAGTTTTAACATAGTTTCTTTTAATGGAGCATGGTATAGTTGGTACTCCTGGATCTCCAAGTTTCTTTGGTATTCCACCCTTAAAAGTGTAATTAGCAAACATGGTGGAAATTTTAGCTTCTGGTATCTTTCTTTTATTAGTGACAATATCCTTCATGTATTTAGCATAAGGATTCATTTTAAGCATATCAGTCAAACGCATACGCAAAAAGATAGGTCTAATCATTTCAGCAAAGCGCTCAAAATCCTCATCATCCTTTTCTTAGATGGTTTAGGAGGAAAAGGCATGTGTTTCTGAACCCACGGTTCTCTTTCGTTACTGTGCTTCCTAGCAACGAAGTCTCTCTTATCATAACGTTGATTCTTTGATTGTGGGTTATCAAGATCAACAACAGGTTCAATCTCTACATCATTATCATTGCCAGGTTGAGCATCAACATGAACATAATCATTAGCATTATCACAAGGTTCATGTTCATTACCATATTGTGTTTCAGCATCAGAAATAGAAATATCATTGGGACTCTCAGGTGTGTCAACAACAGGTTCACTAGAAACATGCAAAGTCCTATCATTTTTCCTTTTCTTCCTTTTAGAGGGATTAGGTGCATCAACATTAGTTCTCTGAGAATCTTGCTCAATTCTCTTAGGGTGGCCCTCAGGATACAAAGGTTCTTGAGTCATTTACCCTCTCTAGTCATAACTCTAACAACATTATCATTCTTCTTATTATTTAATTCATTGAGAAAATTATTCTGAGCCTTAAGTACTTGTTCTACTTGAGTGGTAACCATAGAAGCATGTTTATTAATAAGTTTAAGTTCACCCTTAACACTAGCCATATAATCACTCAAGTGTTCAAGCATATCAGCACTGCATTTCAATTGTCTACCAACATAAGCATTGAAAATTTCTTGTTTAACCATAAAGCCATCAAACTCATCCAAACATTGGCTAGCGAACTTAGTAAATGGGATTTCACATTTATCAAATCTATAGAGAGAATTTACCGTTACTAGCTGTGTCGGGTTATCAAGACCATGTATTTCTTCAATAGGTGGTAAATTCTTAACATCTTCGACTTTAATACCTTTTTCTTTCATAGATTTCTTTGCCTCTTGCATATCTTCAGGATTGAGAAATAAAATACCCATTTTCTTTGGAGTTGTCTTAGGAGTTGGTTCAGGAAGTATCCAATCATTTTCATTACTCAACATATTATTCAATAACAATTCAGCTTGATCAACAGTTCTTTCCCTGAAAACACAACCAGCACAACTATCCACGTAGTCTCTGGAAGCATCGATTAGTCCATTATAAAAGATATCAAGTATTTCATTCTTCTTGAGAGGATGATCAGGCAAAGCATTAAGTAATTGGAGAAGCCTCCCTCAAGCTTGTGGGAGACTCTTTTCTTCAATTTGCACAAAATTATATATTTCCCTTAAGGCAGCTTGTTTCTTATGAGCAGGAAAATATTTAGAATGAAGTAATAAATCATATCCTGGGGACTACGCACATACCCAGGATCAAGAGAATTAAACCATGTTTTAGCATCACCCTTTAATGAGAATGGAAACAAGTTAAGGATAAAGTAATAACGAGTTTTCTCATCATGAGTGAACAGGGTGGATATATCATTTAATTTAGTAAGATGTGCCACAACAGTTTCATATTCATAGCCATAAAAGGATCAGATTCAACCAAAGTAATTAACTCAGGATCGACAAAGAAATCATAATCCTTATCAGTACTAAAGATAGGTGAAGTAGCAAAAGCAGGGTCATATTTCATTCTAGCATTCAAAGACTTTTCTTTAAGCTTAGCTAACAATTTTTTAAGATCGAATCTATCATTGCAAGCAAGAAAGTCTCTAGTAGTTTCTTCATCCATAACATAACCCTTAGGCACAACATGCAATTCATATCTAGGGGGAGTTCATCATCACTTTCATCAATATTATCAGTTTCAGTAATTTCATTCTCTCTAGCCCTAGCAAGTTGTTCATCAAGAAATTCACCTAATGGCACAGTAGTATCAAGCATAGAAGTAGTTTCATTATAAGTATCATGCAAAGCAGAAGTGGCGTCATCAATAACATGCGACATATCAGAATGAATAGCAGGTGTAGGTGTCGCAAGTTTACTCAAAGCAGAAGGTGAATCAAGTGTAGAGCTAGATGTCAGTTCCTTACCTCCCCTCATAGTTGAGGGGAAAATCTTGGTTATTTGATCTTTCAACTTCTTCATAGTGATCAGCAGATATAAATCCCAAGTGACTCAAAGAATAGAGCTATGCTCCCTGGCAACGGCGACAGAAAATAGTCTTGATAACCCACAAGTATAGGGGATCGCAACCGTTTTTGAGGGTAGAGTATTCAACCCAAATTTATTGATTCGACACAAGGGGAGCCAAAGAATATTCTCAAGTATTAGCAGCTGAGTTGGCAATTCAACCACACCTGGAAACTTAATATCTGCAGCAAAGTATTTAGTAGCAAAGTAATATGATAGTAGTGGTGACGGTAGCAAAAGTAATATTTTTGGTTTTATAGTAATTGTAACAGTAGCAACGAAAAAGTAAATAAGCGAAGAACAATATATGAAAAGCCCGTAGGCAATTGATCAGTGATGGATAAGTATGTCGGATGTGATTAATCATGCAACAATTATAACATAGGGTGACACAGAACTAGCTCAAGATCATCAATGTAATGTAGGCATGTATTCCGAATATAGTCATACATACTTATGGAAAATAACTTGCATGACATGTTTTGTCCTACCCTCCCGTGGCAGTGGGGTCCTATTGGAAACTAAGGGATATTAAGGCCTCCTTTTAATAGAGTACCGGACCAAAGCATTAACACTTAGTGAATACATGAACTCCTCAAACTACGGTCATCACCGGTAAGTATCCCGATTGTTGTCACTTCAGGGTTACCGGATCATAACACATAATAGGTGACTATAGACTTGCAAGATAGGATCAAGAACTCACATATATTCATGAAAACATAATAGGTTCAGATATGAAATCATGGCACTCGGGCCCTAGTGACAAGCATTAAGTGTAGCAAAGTCATAGCAACATCAATCTCAAAACATAATGGATACTAGGGATTAAACCCTAACAAAACTAACTCGATTACATAATAAATCTCATCCAACCCATCACCATCCAACAAGCCTACGATGGAATTACTCAAGCATGGCGGTGAGAGTCATGAAATTGGTGATGGAGGAAGGTTGATGATGACGATGGCGACGGATTCCCCTCTCCGGAGCCCTAAACGGACTCCAAATCAGCCCTCTCGAGAGAGTTTAGGGCTTGGCGACGGCTCTGTATTGTAAAACACGATAAATCCTTCTTTCTGTTATTTTTCTCCCCGAAAGTGAATATATGGAGTCAATATGGACACCGGTGGAGCATCAGGGGGGCCACGAGGCAGGGGACGCGCCCAGGGGGTAGGCGCGCCCCCACCCTCATGGACATGGTGTGGGCCCCCTGACGTGGATCTTTTTGCCAGTATTTTTTATATATTCCGAAAATAATCTCCGTTGATTTTCAGATCATTCTGACAACTTTTATTTCTGCACAAAAATAACACCATGGCAATTCTGTTGAAAACAGCGTCAGTCCGGGTTAGTTCCATTCAAATCATGCAAGTTAGAGTCCAAAACAAGGGCAAAAGTGTTTGGAAAAGTTGATACGATGGAGACGTATCATGGTTATGTAAGGTTGGTCCGGGCCGTTTCATCCAACAATACCGCCGAATTAAAATAAGACGTTGGTGGTAAGCAGTATGACGATCACTGCCCACAACTCTTTGTGTTATACTTGTGCATATCATCTATGCATAAACCTGGCTCTTATGCCACTATTGGGAAATGTAGCATGCAATTTCAAAAAAATCCTACACTCACTCAAGATCTATCTAGGAGATGCATATCAACGAGAAGGAGAGAGTGTGTCCACGTACCCTCGTAGACCGAAAGCAGAAGCGTTTGACAACCAGTTGATGTAGTCGAACTTCTTCTTGTTCCGACCGATCAAGCACCGAACGTACGGCACCTCCGAGTTCTGCACACGTTCAGCTCGATGATGTGCCTCAGACTCTTGATCTAGCAAAGTGTCGAGGGCAAGTTTTGTCAGCATGAAGGTGTGGTGACGGTGACGGTGAAGTGATCCGTGCAGGGCTTCACGTAAGCACTACGTGAATATGACCGGAGGCGTAAACTGTGGAGGGAGGCGCCGCACACGGCTAACAGATGTTGTTGAGTGTTTTAGGCACCTCCCCCCATCATATATATAGGTGGGAGGGAGAGGGAGCAGCCAAGGGGACGCCCAAGTGCAATTCGCCCCCCCCCCCCTTACCATAACTTCCGGAGGGGCAAGGAAGGAGGAGGGAGGAGGGAAGGAAGGGGGAGGTCGAATCCCTTCCCTTCCTTTCTCTCTTCTCCTCTTTCCTTCCCCTCCTATTTCGGCCTAGATGGGGTGCACCTGTCACCCTCTTGGCCCATTAGGGCCATGTAGTTGCCGGGGATGCCCGGAACCCCTTCCGATGACCCAATATGTACCCGGTATCATGGAGCACTTCCGGTGTTTGAATACCATTGTCCTATATATAAATCTTTACCTCTCGGCCATTTCAAAACTCCTTGTCATGTTCGTGATCGCATCCGGGACTCCGAACAACATTCGCTCACCAAATCACATAACTCATATAATATAAAATCGTCATCGAACGTTAAGCGTGCGAACCCTACGGGTTCGAGAACTATGTAGACATGACCGAGACACCTCTCCGGTTAATAACCAACAGCAGAACCTGGTGCTCATATTGGTTCCTACATATTCTACGAAGATGTTTATCGGTCGTACCGTAATGAAAACATACGTTATTCCCTTTGTCATCGGTATGTTACTTGCACTACAAAAAAAATACACTTTCGTGATGATACGTGTTTGTCATAGTAGGTCGCGTTTTTTGTCATGCATGTACATCCATGACAAATTTATGACAGAATCAAGATAGTCATACATGTGCTGTCATAGAAGTGTTCCATGACATTACCAAAATTATCATCACGGAAGTGTCCACTTCCATGACGATAAATCGCGCGTCACAGAAGTGCTTTCGTCAAGGGTGACCGACACGTGGCATCCACCTTAACGGAACTCCGTTAAGCTATCGGGTCGGGTTTTGGATCCGATAACCCGTTAACAGCCCCGACCAATGGGAAATTTCCATGTGTAAAATTCTTATTGGCCGGACGAAACACGTGTCAGCTGGTCAGTGGGTCAGATAGGCGCCTATGATACGTCGACACGTGGCACGACCCAACAAAGGCCCATTCCTGTGAAAAGGCCAGCCCGTTTAACTTGGTCAAAAGGTGGCGGGCCGGCCCATGTAAAGCCTGTTAACAGCCTGTTCGCATATAGCCCATTTACAGCCCGCTAACCCAAGGCCCGTTATGCCCTATCCAAATTAGGCCCAGTAGCGTCATCTGGGCCATCCAATATGATTCCATCCCATTTTCACTTCTGGCCCATGTATGGCCCATGACGTCTTTCGGCCCATATGAGGCCCTATATAACTCTTGGCCTATTAACGGCCCGTGGTGAAACTGGCCCGTAATGAACAGTGTATCACTTTACACCCATTAACGGCCCGTGGTGAAACTGGCCCGTAATGAACAGTGTATCACTTTATACCCGTTAACAGCCTGTTATTCTGTTGGGCCGTTTCCAGCCCATGTTATCTTTTGGCCTTCTCAGAGCCCATTTATTCTTGGGCTCATTTCCAACATTCGTTTACTTACGGCCCGTTACTGTCATTTTCTGCTTGTGGGCCAAATTCAGCCCGTGGTTACAGTCGGCCCGTTTGTGGTCCATTAATATGTTGGGCTGTTTTCATAGCGTCATCAAATATGACCTATTAACAATGGCCCATTACGGTCGGCCCATGAACGGACGATTCCAACTCTAGCCCGTTTACGACCATAATGCGGCCTGTTATTGGCCCATGTTTGGCCAATCGATCATACGGCCCGTATAAGGCCCATTGATGATATGATACGGCCCGAAGAAGGCCCATTGTTTCTACGGCCCATAGAAGGCCTACTGTTTCTACGGCCCGTAGAAGGCCCACTGTTTCTACGGCCCGTAGGAGGCCCAGTGTCACTATACTAAATATTAGCCCATGGTTTTTGTGGCCTAGTTTTAAAAAATAGGTTATTGCAGCCACTAGTTAACCGCGGAAAAAGAACTGCAGTGACTACAAGCAAACAAATAAACAAGACAACAAGGAAATAAATAAGCAAGCAACTAACGCTAGGCTATCACGGCTATTACACATATTACATCCACTAGGCATCAAAGTTCGCCACCAGTACAAATATAGGGAACAAAGCAACATATCATATACACTGGCTGTCAAAATTGGCCACCAGTGCAAATAAACGCGGTAGCAAAACAAGAGCATAACTGAAACAACTTCAGAAGAGCTCAAGGAACGTTATCCTGGGTATCCACCATGCTGGCAATAAGCTTAGCAAGCTGATTAGCTTTGTCTTGTTTGGCGCTAAAATCCTCCAACGCTTGCTGTTGCACCAGAAAGTATGCATCTGAATGCTCCAGGGACTTCCGCAGTCCTCCCGCTTCTTGTCGCAGCACAACTGATTGTTGTCTTTCAGCTTGTAGTTGAGACTCAAGAAACCGAACTGATTCAGACAGTGAGTTTGAATAGCTTGTGCAAGCGGTAGTGACCAGTAACTCCAACACTAAACCAAGACAGGATGTGTCACTATCCCGAACCTTATATGCATTACTTCCTTTACCGTTGCTTAATAAGGCACTCTTCCCCAATATCCTGTCAGCATTCTAAAAGAAGAAACAAGCAGACACATAACAAGTTTAGCATGTACTAGTATATGAAACTCATTTCGGTGAACCAGTTCATTAGTAAGGTGGACAGGATTAAACTACCAAGTCTTCTATTGCCAAGTACTAGTACATAATAAAAGCATCAAACAAACATATATCTATGTCCTATGGTAGCAACGGAATCTTAAATTAGAATAGTTGTTCTTCAGGTTTAGGCACTTGTTCTACATGAACAGAGTACAATAAGACGCAGGAATATAATACTTAAAGATAGAAAATGAGCTCATAGACCTTACCACATTCTTGGTTCGGGACCAGTACAGAACAAGGCATTCCCAGTCATCGTCCAGTAAATGTGTCTCGGGAGAACGTAAGGGAATTTGATGAGTTTCTTTGCCAGTGAAGTACGTTTCCTTCAGGTAATTCCGATACTGCCACCAAGCATTCTTGAAGATAGCAGAGGTATTAGCACAGGTTACCTCATCCAGAGTTTCCAAATCGGTCCTTCTCTATAGAGAAAAATGGGAAAATTTGTTGTATTATAACCATCATGGAGGTAGGATGTATGGGACAAAGCAAAGTAATTGCCATGAATAACATTACTTACACATAACTCCTGGACAAACACCTGCAACTGGCATTTTCCTTCATCTTTAGTATAATATTTCCAAGATGGGAAGATACGCACATACGATTTAACAACATCAAATGCGATAGATGCTAAACTACGACTAGCTGGTTGTGCTTCCTCCACAGGAATAGGCGTACTAACTGGTGGAGTTGGGGTTCGCCGTGATAGTACTGGCCCTTTGGGCACTGGAGCTGCCTTACTAACTGCTCTTGTTTGGGAGCTCTGTGGTGGAGATGGTGCTGTGTCAACAGGAACTGGGTTACTATCGGCTGGGGTTGGGGTTAGATTGGGTGAAGCTGGTTCTCTGTCCATCGTAGTAGGGGTACAATCTGCGAGAGTTTGGGTTATGTGTGGTAGGGCTGGTTCTTGTGCATGTACAACCGGGGTGCTATCTCCACCAAGAGGTAGCACTATTTTATTTGAAGACCATGTTTTTAGTCCGCTAGATACTAGCATCACCCACTCCAATTCAAATGGCTGATAAACAGGAAACATAGTTGAATGTACAGACATTGTATGAGAGACAGATGCAATAGATAGTGTGGGAAAAGAGGGCATGAAATAGTTGACATGTATATTGTTTAACTAAAATGGATAGCATGACATAATTTCATATATATGATGTCTATCTAAACTGGATAGCATAGCATAACATAATTCAAAGATATGATGAATAACTAAATAGGATCTCATGACATAATTCACCTACATGTTACCTAAGTAATCAGGATCACATCATTTAATTCACATATGTGATTTATATGCTAAACAGAGGGCATTCGATATGATGTCTGAACTAAGAACATGGTGTTGAATATTGTGTATATGATGTCTAAACTATGCAATGCAAGACACCGTATGCATGATATGAGTAGTATAACCGTGCCAAGTTAGAGCATACACCTCAATGGAGGAATAGGACTGGTCATCTGTCTCTGAATCCATCTCTGAGGAGCTATCGGGACCCAACAAGAGATCTGCTTTGACAGGTAGCACTGTCTGCTCTGAAGGCCTTGTTTTCACTCCAGATTTTTCCATCTCCCACACAAATGGTTGATTCACAAGAAGAGTAGTTTAATGTACAAACATTGTCGACAAATGGAAATGTAATGAAGAAAAGGATGGGCAAGATATCATTCAAATATATGATGCCTGGTTAAACAGGATGGCATTGCACATTTCACATATATTATGGCTGGCTAAAAGACATCAGACTACATAATTCCCATATATGATATAGAAACTAAACAGGTGGCATTACAGAACATGTCTAAACTAAGCAGATGACATATATGATGTCAAAAGTAGGCACTGCAAGGCAACATATGCATCATATGACTAACATCATCATGCCAAGGTAGAACAAACACCTTGGGGGGTAAATAGGAGTGGTCAGCGGCGCCCGAATCCGCCTCAGAACAGATATCTTCCTCTGGATTACAATCTGGAGAGGGGTGGGTGAAAGTGCTAGTGATCAACTAGAGGGGGGGTGAATAGGCGATTTTTACGAAAGTCTTCAAAACATGGAAGTTTCGAAGACAAACGATAGAAATAAACCTATTACCATGCAGCGGAAGGTAGACTACACTAGGCAAACCATAGTCAAGTATTCAATGAAGTGAAAGCACAATGACTAATAGCAGCTACGCAGTAAAGATCAGGTAGGAAGATATTGTGAAGCCAATCAGAACAAGCAGTCACTCAGTGAAGACAAAAGATAATGCAATCATACAATGACTTCACAAGGACCAACAGTAAGTAAAGGGAAGGGAAGGATGAAACCAGTGACTCGTTGAAGACAATGATTTGTTGGACCAGTTCCAGTTGCTGTGACAACTGTACGTCTGGTTAGGGAGGCTGAGATTCAACTTAGAAGACCTCGTCTTCACCTTATTCCCCTTGAGCTAAGGACACCTAGTCCTCGCCCAATCACTCTGGTAGGTCTTCAAGGTAGACTTCCAAACCTTCACAGACTTCGTTCACTGGCGATCCACAATGACTCTTGGATGCTCAGAACGCGACGCCTAACCGGCTGGAGGATTCACAGTCCTCAAGTGTAATAAGTCTTCAGATCACACAGACAGAAAGACTTAAGTGATGCCTAACACTCTTTGGCTCTGGGTGTTTAGGGCTTTATCCTCGCAAGGAATTCTCTCTCAAAGGCTTCGAGGTGGGTTGCTCTCAAACGACAAAAGCCGTACTCTAACTCTGAGCAGCCAACCGTTTATGGTTGTAGGGGTGGGCTATTTATAGCCCCTTGGCAACCCGACCTGATTTGTCCAAAATGACCCTTGGTCACTAAGGAACTGATACGTGTTCCAACGGTCAGATTTCAAACACACATGACAACTTTACTTGGGCTACAAGCAAAGCTGACTTATCCAACTCTGGATAAGATTTGCTCTCATAGTCTTCACTCAAAGACATAGGATTTTTGGTTAAGCATCACTTCAATCATTCTGACTAGTTCTCTTGGACCCCACTTAACAGTACGGTGGTTCCTATGACTCAACAAAGAAAAACCCAGAAAGACGAAACTGCTAAGTCTTCGCGCTCCATAGTCTTCACGCGATGTCTTCTCTTATCATAGTCTTCAATGTGAATGTCTTCACATACCACCTCTGACTTCAATGTCTTCATACATTTTTAGGGGTCATCTCTGGTAGGAAAACCGAATCAATGAGGGACTTCTACCTGTGTTATCCTGCAATTCTCACAAACACATTAGTCCCTCAACTAGGTTTGTCGTCAATACTCCAAAACCAACTAGGGGTGGCACTAGATGCACTTACAATCTCCCCCTTTTTGGTGATTGATGACAAACTAGTTGAAGTTTTCAATGGGGAATATAATATATGAAATTGTATAGGATAGGTTGTTATCTTCATAAGTGGCAAAGGCTCCCCCTGAAGATGTGCATATAAGTAATTTGCTTTTGGTATGCAAATGCACATGGCAGGTTGTACTTGTGGAGATCCTCTTCAACTTATGATGACAATTTATCATGCATGAAAAGTATGTGAAGATAATGACATGCATAATGAAAAATGGACGTCTGCAAAATGATCTAAGTGCGGAATTTGTCGTCGCACATGCGGAATTTATCATTGCATCACAGAATAGCAAATAAGTAGCAGACGACCATCGAGTTTAAGTGTTACAACTCAGAGAACCAAATGTATCAAAACGAGAGTTGTAAACACTAGGCAAAATATAAAGCAACCGCCCATATGGACCCGCTTGAAGACTATCAAACTCATATGCTTCTCCCCGTTTTGTCAGTAAGGACCAAAAAGGTTTGAAGACATAGAGCATCTACTCGTTCCCATGAGGAGTAGGTGAAGCAGCAGGGTCGTCGGTGTTGTTAGGCGGTGCAGATGAACTCGGTGCAGTGTTGATTCGCGCTGAAGGTGGTGAAGTAGCATCGTCTTCATCATCGATGACACGTGCATTCACTGTTGCAACAGAGGAGGAGAACTCAGAGTCTTCAAGAGACGGAGTTCGTCGCAGCACAGTCCTTCTTGGAGGTGTTGAGTCAAATTTGAAGCGTTCAGAGAAGCCATCCTCTTGAAGATCATCTTCAGAACACATAAGCGTCAGACCTTTCCATGTACGCCGACAAGTTTCATGGGCAACAAAGGCATTCTTGGTGGCAAGGTTGTGAATCCTGTTTACGTCCACCAAGAGGCTTTGCATTTGGCGCTTCAGCCAGTCATGATGCTTATCCTATTTCTGAAGAAGGGCAACCAGAAGTTCTTGGTCGCTGAGAACACGAGATCGCTTCTTGGGCCGTTGGGCAATGGTGCTTTCAGTGGCTTCAGTGAGGGCACGATGAGGTGCACGTGTAGTACTAGC
Organism: Triticum dicoccoides; assembly: GCF_002162155.2. Lineage (NCBI taxonomy): Eukaryota > Viridiplantae > Streptophyta > Magnoliopsida > Poales > Poaceae > Triticum > Triticum dicoccoides. Next base: position 180,732,222 of record NC_041386.1, on the reverse strand, counting down.
CAGAGGATAAACACGAGTGACTGCTTGAACTCCTTCAATGTTTTGAGAGAAGCTTTGATTCTCAGCATTTTGAAGACTAAGGGGCTCCTTGGCAGGCTCTGGATAGATGGCTTCAACTGACATATTGACGTCGGGCATAAAGATCCGATGATTGCGAGCAGAGGGATGATAGGTGACAGCTGAGTGTAGTTTGATCAGCCGCATAATCCATGGAGCGTAAAACTTCAAGCCAAAGAGATCAGATCCTGATGCAGTAAGTTGGCGGATGAAGAAGTCTTGTGCATTGAAGCATTTTCCATGAAGAATATGGAAGACCAAAGTCTTCATTGCACCTTCCAGCTTTGCATGTGGAGAATGTCCTTTGATGGGCCAGAGAGTTCGCCTTATGATGTGATAGATAGTACATGGCAGATACTCAAGGTCTTCAACAAAGAACTCCTTAGGATATTCAGCATCTGGAGGCAAAGGCTTTATCATGCTAAGCATCTGACTCATATTGGGCTCAGGCTTGTGGAAGATGCTTTCCATAGCAGCACTGTGAAGTTGACAACCAGGTTCATAAAGATCTCCTGGAGTGGGCAGGCCAGTAAGCTCAATGATATCAAAGGCTTTGGCTTCATGATGAACATTGCCTGTCATCCACTCAAGGACCCAAGTCTTCGGATCCCTGTTGTAGCCACGGATATGAAGAGTGGCATAAAATTAGAGCATCAATTCTTCATTCCGGTGCTCCTTATCAGTGACGAACTGCAGTAAGCCAGACTCTCTGAAGCAATCCAGAGCTTCTTCCAAACAGGGCAGACCAGTTATGGCTTCAGTGTCAAGACGCATATGTGGTAAAATGCGACCTTGATTGTACATAATGCATGAGTAATAACTGCGCTGCTGATAGCTCCAGAACTGATCAGAAGATATTCTTGCCTTGGTATAGGGGTTCTTGGCGCTATCAAAGAAGGTGTTGTGTGCCTTGAAGCCATTGATATTAAACGATCCGGGTGCAGATGCAGTACCTGGAAACCTGGGCAACCTTGGCATTGGCTTCTAAACCTGAGGCCTGTGCTCAACGTGATAGTCAAACTGAGGACCAGCAGTAGGCGGAGGAGTCAGAAAAGGCCATTTGATAGTGATAAGTTGGCCATCATTGAATGCTTGCTCGATAGTGTGTGGCCTTGGTGGCGGAACAGGGGCAGTGGCATCAACATAGGTGTCAGGCTGCACATCTATTGAAGGTGCATCATTGGCTTCATTGGCCTCTGGCACATTGGTTGGTGCAGGCTCCACATTTGCTTTAGCCATGACTACGTCATAGGCTTCATTTGTGTTGGTGGTGGCAGCCTCAAGATTCTCAACCTCCACTTCAGAAGCTGGAGGGTCAGTCACGTTCTCCTCGAGAACAACATCTTGGTGAGACGGGGGTGTAGCAACTCTTGGGGCTTCTTCTTCATCGGCTGATGCAGTCGGAACATCTTCAGCCATTTTGGCTTCGGATTCAGAGACAGTCACAATAGGAGTGGCATCTGGAAACACTTGACGTGCAACAGATTGGTGGTGCACTTCTCCTTCTAGAACGCTCGGAAGAGGGACTTGAGACCTTGGTCCTTTGCGAAGCCTGCGTAGCGCTGGCGACGCCTGTGGAGATGGAGTTGGCTGGGCCTCAAAGTCATCTTCTTCTTCTTGCACTGATGGGGTTGCTTGCAGTTGGGGAGAGCTTGGAGTGTCTTGTCTCTGTGGGTGATCAGTCCATGATGCATCCTGAGCAGTTGGCGTCAAAGGACGACCAATGCTGATGAGTTCGCTGTGCGTAAGCACATGCGATGATACCAAGTTGTGCTCGATCTGAGGAAGAACTACATCATCTTCAACATTGTCATGGTGACCAATGTCTTCAGCAGCGGTGGGATCAACTGCTGGAATGTCTTCAGCTTCATGAGCCTCTGTGGAAGCAAGCTCATGAACAATCAGTTGGCGCTCGTGGTGTTCAGATGCAGGGCGAACCATTTAGATAGGTTCAACAACTAAGGGCTCTGTGGGAGCAGGCCGATCCTTCTTGGTTTTGTGCTTCTTCTTAGAGGGAGCGACATCAGAAGCTTCAGGATTTTTCCTTTTTCTGGCTTCAGCCTCGGCAGTCCTCGTCTTCTTCAGTTCTGAAGCAGTTGACCTGACCTTTGGCTTCAAGCCAGTCATGCTGCTTGGGAAGACTATGCGAGGTTCTTCCTGCCTTGAAGGTGCAGATTGGTCTGTTGAGGGCTTCTTCTTCTTTGCAGCCATTCTGGGGTCGATGCCAGGACGACCAAGAGCCTTGCACTTCTCAGCCTCATTGTAGGCTTGCACACACTTGTCAGCCAGGCTCTTCATGTGCTCACGAGATTCTTTAGCTTCTTCATGCTTCTTGAGAAAAGCTTCCTTGAGCTCGTGCAGCATAATCTTGAAGTTTTTCACATCTTGCATGCTGAGCTTGGTCATGTGCTTCTTGAACTGAGCTTTCTCATAGTCGATCTTTTGCTTCAGTTCAACGATGCGCTGAGCTAGAGTTAGCTCGGAAGCAATGGAGCCAGTGAAGGCGACACTGAGGCCAATTGGAAGTTGCAGATCTTCAAAGCTGAGGTTGGGCGTGTCAAACCACTCATCAATGAAGTTATGGATGATTGCCACATCAAAGAGAGGCAACTCATTGAAGATCTCTGCTTCTTCCTTGCTCTAGATCAGTTGCTCAAGAGCGTCATCTACAAGATCTTCATCGCTGGACAGATCAATGGCGTCATTGCGTAGAATAGCAGCAGTAGTCAGTGCCTGATCAGTACTCTTTCTCATCTCAGTCTTCTTGGAGATGCGTGATAGATCTTCAGACTGCACACTGTCTTCAGGAGGTGCAGTAGCCAGAGGCTTCGCCCGTAACATTTTTTGGTGCTGAGGTAGACTTTGAAGTTTTAGGCTTCTTCAATTTCTTTGGCTTCGGCGGTGTAGGCGCTTCATCAGATTCAGCGTCATCTGCAGGCTCATCCACGGCTGTCCCTTGAACCATCATATGAGTGATGAGACCTTCCAGGTTGTAGGAGGGCCCAACAAGATTGGGTTCAGCTTCATGGGTGCCATCGACACGGGGAGCAGAAGGACCAGGGTTGAAGTCTAGTCCCAGTGACTTCTTGTTTTGCTTAGCCGAATTCTTGGCAAACTGGAAGTTGCGCTTGAACAGATTGTCGTCACGACACTATAGCAATGACGATGGGTCTGCATCCGCAGGCTGTGGTCCACGGACCATGCAGGGATAGAAGCCTTGTTCAATGGCTTCATCTCTGGACCTGGGTTGAAGATTTCTGTATAGGATGTCTCCCCATGGTTGCTTGATGGCATTCTTCTCAGCATATTCCTGGGTCACAAACCTGTACTTGAACCATTGCTCGGCCCAGTATCTTCGAATCCATTGGATTCGTGTCTTGCGCTGATTGTAATCCTCTTCTAGATCTGTCTTGTACAACTCTTAGAGGTCATCAGGCAGATCTCTTGATGTTCCCCCTCGACACTATCTGCCACCCTTCCTTGTTGAATTCTCTGTAGCCATGAACTTCAAACTGAATGGCTTCAACATGTTCAAAGGTTTCAAAGGCTTCCGCTTGCTGGTCAAATAGGAACTGGCTTCGGGAGAATTTATATGATGTTGTAAGAATTCTGCAAATGAATGCAGACTATGAGAACCAAGGGATTCTCCCACGGACATGTACCTGTGACAGCATTAAGGTGCAAGGGAAGGGGAAGAGGTCATATGCATTCTCAGAAGATTTTGAAGATAAATCAGTTTAGAAGACATTGACCTCATAGTGCGAAGACATTCACTCATAGATAGAGAGTTGGTTCTAGATTTGTACGAATCCACAGATCAGTACAAGTGAGGAATCTAACTACTTTGTGAAGCATAAGTGAACATACTAGGCATATTATGAGATGCAGTATGAAATAGATCCAACTTGTGTGAACAGAAACTGCTTGTGGTAGAAAGTGATGAATCTATAGGATCAAAGGGGCCGTAAAAAGGAAGTTTTATTTACCACACGAAGAACTGCTTGACGGAGTGGGAGAGGAGGCCGAGCAGTTCGATCGTCCGTGCCCTATCTTGGCGACGGAGGACACCTACGGCAACGGCGGAGAAGACGATGTCCGCGGCCGGCGTGAAGATAGCGTCGGTGAGGTCGCGGTAGCTAAGTGCTTCGTCGCCAGCGTCGTCGAGGGCTAGCGGTGGCGCTAGGGTTTGTGTGAGAGTGGAAGAAAGGATAATGACTGTGGTGAGGCGTGTATTTATAGGGACATGGACGACACAGTGTTATTACACAGGTGCCCCTGGCGATTCACATCTGAAGGGCACGTGGCTATCATGCAACATATCGGAGGTTGTTCCACGTTCCCGCGCACGCCTAGATTGTCGGGTGGTCGTTCCCACTTCTCTGGGTTTCAGGTGAAAGGATTTAGCATTGAAAACAGACTTAATGTTTGTCTCTGTATCTTCTGCTGACAAGGACGCAGAGAAGATATTCGACAGTTTGAATAGAATGCATATGATTTGGAGAGATAGAGTTTGAGATAGAAAGCATAGAGAGGTTAGGGTCCGATCACATTCACTTAATTCAAAAGATTCAACAAGAAGACATAGCTATAAGTGAATGATGTAGAGGATAGAACACTAGTATGTATATATATATATATATATATATATATATATATATATATATATATATATATATATATATATATATATATATGAGAAAGACAATAAAATCAACATAGGGAAGATAATCATGAAGACAAGTTGAGATTGAAGCCAAACCAAATGTGAAGACATACCAAACGTAACGCCATGAGTGAAACACTTCAAACAGAAAAATTTGGTGGTGGCGTTTCCCACCGTATAGGAAGTATTAGACCCAGACACGGCGCACAATTATCGTGGTGCTCCGAAGTCAAATTCCACATTAATGTATTCACACTTAAAATGTAAGTCTTCATTGATTGAAGATATACTTTACTTCGTGTGTTGCACATCTAAGTCATCAATATGCATAAGTGTTAGGATGTGTGCCTGATCACATGACATTTGAGGATTCCAAGATATTTAGCTCACACCGTAACTTGCAAAACCTCTTCTCATCCAAGGGCTTGGTGAAGATATCTGCCAATTGCTCTTCAGTGTTGACGTGTATGATATCAATATCTTCCTTCACAACATGATCTCTGAGAAAGTGATGACGAATTTCAATGTGCTTTGTCTTCGAGTGCTGAACTGGGTTGTTGCCAATCTTGATGGCGCTTTCGTTCTCGCAGTAGAGTGGCACGTTCTTCAGATGAATGCCATAGTCTTTGAGTGTTTGCTTCATCCATAGAAGCTGAGCGCAGCAAGATCCAGCAGCAATGTATTCAGATTCAGAAGTGGAGAGAGATACACAGTTCTGCTTCTTTGAAGACCAACATACAAGTGATCGTCCCAGAAAATGACATGTGCCTGATGTAGACTTGCGATTCACCTTGTCACCAGCATAATCAGCATCCGAGAATCCAACCAGATCAAACTCTGAGCCCTTTGGATACCATAATCCTAATGTTGGGGTGTAAGCCAAATATCGAAGAATTTGCTTCACAGCTAAGTGATGCGATTCCTTTGGTGCCGCTTGGAATCGAGCACACATGCAAACACTAAGCATAATATCTGGCCTAGATGCACATAGATAAAGTAAAGAACCAATCATGGAGCGGTATACCTTTTGATCGAACTCTTTACCATTGTCGTCGGGACCCAGATGATGTTTGGCTAGCATTAGCGTCATGAAGCCTTTGCAGTCTTGCATCCCAAACTTCTTCAGGCAATCTTTGAGGTACTTCTCTTGAGATATGAAGATGTCGTTGCGTTGCTGACGTATTTGAAGACCAAGGAAGAACTTCAGCTCACCCATCATGGACATCTGATATTGCTCTTGCATCATATATCCAAACTCTTCACTGTATTTCTGATTGGTGCAGCCGAAGATAATGTCATCCACATATATTTGGCACACAAACAGTTCACCATCATATGTCTTCGTGAAGAGAGTGGGATCGAGGGAACCAGGTTTGAAGCCTTTGCTCTTCAGGAAGTCTTTGAGTGTGTCATACCAAGCCCGAGGGGCTTGTTTGAGGCCATACAGTGCCTTGTTGAGCTTGTACACCATGTCAGGATGTTTTGGATCTTCAAAGCCAGGCGGTTGTGCAACATACACTTCTTCTTCAATCTTGCCATTGAGAAAAGCGCTCTTCACATCCACTTGATATAGAAGAATGTTATGATGATTTGCATAGGCCAGCAGTATGTGTATGGCTTCAAGTCTAGCCACAGGAGCAAATGTTTCATCGAAGTCAATCCCTTCAACTTGAGTGTACCCTTGAGCAACGAGACGAGCTTTGTTTCTGACAACTTGACCATGCTCATGTTGCTTGTTGTGATATATCCATTTGGTGCCTATTATATTGTGCTTGCGAGGATCAGGATGCTTAACCAGTTCCCATACATTATTTAGCTCAAACTGTTGAAGCTCTTCTTGCATAGCTTGAATCCATTCAGGTTCCATGAAGGCTTCTTCAACTTTCTTGGGTTCAGATATTGAAACAAATGCGAAGTGCCCACAGAAATTTGCTAGCTGTGTTGCCCTTGAACGAGTGAGTAGACCTGGTGCATTGATGCTGAAAGTGCGTTATATCGACTAGAGGGGGGGTGAATAGGCGATTTTTATGAAAGTCTTCAAAATGTGGGAGTTATGAAGACAAACAGCGAAGATTTTGCCTATTACTATGCAGCGGAAGTTAGATTACACTAGGCAAGCCATGGTCAAGTATTCAATAGAGTGAAAGCACAAAGACAAACAACTGCAGTGTAATAAGGATCAGGTAGGAAGAAGTTATGAAGCCAAACAGATCATACATTCACGTTGTGAAGACAAAAGATAGAGCAAGCATGCAATGGCTTCACAATGGGTAACAGTAAGAAAAAGGAAGTGAAGATGAAACCGGTGAATCATTGAAGACAATGATGTGTTGGACCAGTTCCAGTTGCTGTGACAACTCTACGTCTGGTTGGAGCGGCTAGGTATTTAAACCTTAGGACACACAGTCCCGGACACCCAGTCCTGAACACGCAGCTCAGGACACCAAGTCCTCACCGTATTCTCCTTGAGCTAAGGTCACATAGTCCTTGCCCAATCACTCTGGTAAGTCTTCAAGGTAGACTCCCAAACCTTCACAGACTTCATTCACTGGCAATCCACAATGTCTCTTGGATGCTCTGAACGCGACGCCTAACTGTCTGGAGGATTCACAGTCCTCAAGTGTAATAAGTCTTCAGATCACACAGACAAGAAGACTTAAGTGATGCCCAATGTTCTCTGGCTCTAGGTGGTTAGGGCTTTTCTCCTCGCTAGGAATTTTCTCTCAAAGGCTTCGAGGTGGGTTGCTCTCAAATGACAAAAGCCGTGCACTGAAATCTGAGCAGCCAACCGTTTATCGTTGTAGGGGGTGGGCTATTTATAGCCACTTGGCAACCCGACCTGATTTGTCCGAAATGACCCTGGGTCACTAAGGAACTGACACGTGTCTCAACGGTCAGATTTCAAACTCTCATGGCAACTTTACTTGGGCTACAAGCAAAGCTGACTTGTCTGGCTCTGGACAAGATCCGATCTCATTGTCTTCACTCGAAGACATAGGTTTTTGGTTTAGGCATCACTTCAGTCATTCTGACTGGTTCTCCTGGACCCCACTTAACAGTACGGTGGTTCCTATGACTCAACACAAAAGAAAAGGAACTACGAAAGATCTAAGTCTTCGAGCTCCATAGGCTTCATAACGTGTCTTCTTTTGTCATAGTCTTCAATGTGAATATCTTCATATACCACCTTTGGCTTCAATGTCTTCATACATTTTTAGGGGTCATCTCTGGTAGTAAAACCGAATCAACGAGGGACTTCTACCTGTGTTATCCTGCAATTCTCACAAACACATTAGTCCCTCAACTAGGTTTGTCGTCGATACTCCAAAACCAACCAGGGGTGGCACTATATGCACTTACAATCTCCCCCTTTTTGGTGATTGATGACAAACTAGTTGAAGTTTTCAATGGGGAATATAGTCTGTGAAATTGTAAAGGATAAGGAATTGTCTTCATAAGTTTCAAGGGCTCCCCATGAAGATGTGCATATAAGTTAATTTGCTTTTGGAATGCAAATGCACATGGCAGGTTGTACTTGTGGAGATCCAATTCAGCTTATGATGACAATCCACTATGCATGTGAAAGTATATGAAGATAATGACATGCATAATGGAAAATGGACGTCTGCAGAATGAGATAAGTGCGGAATTTATCGTCGCACATGCGGAATTTATCTTCGCAAACAGGGTGGCAAACAAGTAGCAGACGACCATCTAGTTTTAGTGTTACAACTCAAAGAACCAAATGAAACAAAAACGAGAGTTGTAAGCACGAAGCAAAATATAGCAAAACATAAAGCACCCACCCATATGGACCAGCTTGAAGACTATCAACCCATATGCTTCTCCCCCTTTTGTCAGCAAGGACCAAAAAGGTTTGAAGACATAGAGTGTCTACTCGTTCCCAGGAGCAGCAGGGTCGTTGGAGGTGTTTGGCGGTGCAGAAGAGCTTGGAGGTGCTGAAGCAGGTGGCGGTGATGTAGCATCGTCTTCTTCATCAATGATTCTGGCAGTGACTATGGTAGCAGATGAAGAAAACTCAGAGTCTTCAAGTGATGGTGTGTTGCGCATCACAGCCCTTCTAGGAGGTGTGGTGTCAAACTTGAATTGCTTAGTGAATCCATCCTCTTCAAGTTCAGCTTCAGTACACATCATTGATAGCCCTTTCCATGTACGGCGACAGGTTTCATGAGTGACGAAAGCATTCTTGGTGGCAAGATTTTGAAGACGATTAACATCCACCAAGAGGCTTTTCATCTGACGCTTTAGCCAGTCGTGATGCCTATCTTGTTTTTGATGAAGGGCCACAAGAAGCTCTCGGTTATTGAGAACACGAGCGCGCTTCTTGGGTCTGGAAGCAGTTGCACTATCAGTGGCTTCAGTTGAAGCAGGGTGTGGCGCATGTGTAGTGCCAGCCAAAGGATACACCCTGGAGATGGCTTCAACACCTTCATCGTTTTGAGTGAAGCTCTGGTGTTCTGCATTCTGAAGACTCAAAGGTTGCTTGGCAGGCTCAGGATATATAGCTTCAGCAGAGGTATCCACATCTGGCAAGAAGATCCTATGGTTGCGGGCTGAGGGCTGATATGAGATCGCAGAGTGAAGCTTGATCAGTCTCATTACCCAAGGAGCATAGAACTTTAAACCAAACAGATATGAGCCTGATGCAGCGAGTTGGCGTATGAAGAATCCTGTGCGTTGAAGCATTTGCCATGAAGGATACAGAATATCAGAGTCTTCATTGCACCCTCGATCTTGGCATTTGGAGAGTGCCCTTTAATAGGCCAGAGAGTCCGCCGGATAATGTGATAGATGGTTCTGGGCAGGTACTCAAAGTCTTCAACGAAGAACTCTGTTGGATAAGGAGCATCGTGGGGCAATGGCTTCATCATGAGAGCATCTGACTCATATTTGGTTCAGGCCTCTGGAATATGCTCTCAAGAGCTTCAGTGTGTAGTGGACACCCTTCCTCGAAGAGTTCGCCAGGAGTGGGCAGGCTGGTGAGCTCAATGATATCGAATGCATTGGCTTCGTGATGGACATTGCCGGTCATCCACTCCAGGGCCCAAGTCTTCGGATCTCTGTTGTATCCTTTGATGTGTAGGGTGGCATAGAATTGCAACAGAAGCTCTTCATTCCAGTGCTCTTCATCAGTTATAAACTGGAGCAGACCCACTTGCTTGAAGCAATCCAGCGCTTCCTCTAAGCAGGGCAGACCAGCAATGGCTTCAACATCAAGGCGCTTGTGCGGGAAGATGCGACCTTGGTTGTATAGGATGCTTGAATAGTAGCTGCGCTGAGGATAGCTCCAGAACCTATATGATGAAATCCTTTCCCTTGAATAGGGGTTCTTGGAGCTGTTGAATAATGTATTGTCTGCCTTGAAGCTATTGATGTCAAAGGAGCCAGGTGCTGATGCAGGACCTGGGAACCTTGGCAGCCTTGGGACTGGCTTCTGGACATGAGGCCTGTGCTCAACATGGTAATCAAATTGAGGACCTGCAGCAGACTCAGGAACAGAAGTGTCTGCATCAGTAGCTTCGCTGTCTGCTGAAGCTTTTGGTGGGGAGGGCTCCACATTGGCTTCAGTGTTGGTTGTGACAGCCTCAACATTTTCAGCCTCCGCTTGACTAGCTGGAGGGTCAGTCACAAGCACGTTCTCCGGGAGAACTGCTTCTTGGTGGAGCATAGGAGTAGGCTCTTGTGGTGCGTCTTCTGCGGCTGATGCAGCCGGAATGTCTTCAGCATAGACTTGAGGCCTTGGACCTTTGCGAAGCCTGCGGAATGCAGACGACGCCTGTGGGGTTGGAGTGGGCTGGGCCTCATTGTCTTCTTCCTCTTGAGGGCGATCTGCCCATGACGCATCTTGTGCAATTGGCGTCAGAGGACGACCAATGCTGATGAGCTCGCTTTGTTCATACTGAGGAAGGGCTACATCATCTTGTACATTGTCCTGGTGACCAATGTCTTCAGCAGCAATGGGGTCGGCTGCTGGTATGTCTTCAGCTTCAGGAGCCTCTGTGGAAGCAGGCTCATGAACTGTTAGTTGTCGTTCTGCGTTGGGGTGAACCATAGAGATAGGTTCAACTATCAAGGGCTCTGTGGGAGCAGCCCGAGATTTCTTGATCTTTTGCTTCTTCTTGCTGGGGGCAGTAGGAGAGGCTTTAGAGATTTTTCTCTTCCTGGCTTCAGCCTCAGCAGTTCTTGTCTTCTTGAGCTCTGAAGCTGTTGACCGGCTCTTTGGCTTCGAGCTAGTCGTTGCAGTTGGGAAGACAATTGGAACTGCTTCTTGCCTAGGTGCCTCTGGTTCAGCCATAACAGGCTTCTTCTTCTTCTTCGCGGCCATCTTGGGGTCGATGCCAGGACGCCCAAGTGCCTTGCGCTTCTCAGCCTCATTGTAGGCTTGTACACATCTTTCAGCCAGAGACTTCATCCGCTCACGTGAGTCCTGAGCTTCTGCATGCTTCTTCAGAAAATTTTCCTTGAGCTCATGCAACATGGTCTTGAAGCTCTTCACTTCTTGCACGCTGAGCTTGGCCATATTCTTCTTGAACTGAGCCTTTTCATGATCAATTTTCTGCTTCAGTTCAACAATGCGCTGGGCAATGGCAAGTTCTGAAGCAATTGCGCCTTGGAAGGCGACGCTGAGGCCAACAGGCAGCTGCAGATCTTCGAAGCTGATGTTTGGTGTGGCAAACCATTCGTCGATGAAGTTGTGGATGATGGCGACATCAAAGAGAGGCAAATTGTTGAATATTTCAGCTTCTTCTTTGCTCTTGATGAGCTGCTCTAGAGCGTCATCTCCAAGATCTTCATCACTTGACAGATCAATGGCTTCGCTGCACAGAATGGCAGCAGCTGTGAGCTCTTTACTGGTGTGTGGCTGAGGCACCTTGGCCTTCTGGGGCTTGGAGACGCGGGATACGTCTTCAGACTGCACACTGTCTTCAGGAGGTGCAGTTGCCAATGGCTTCGCCCTTGAGATTTTTGATGAAGGGGCTGGCTTTGAAGCTTTTGGCTTCTTCAACTGCTTTGGCTTCGGTACAGCAGGAGCTTCATCAGACTCAGAGTCAGCTGGAGGGTCATTCAAGGCAGTCCCTTGGACTAAGATGCGGGTGATGAGGCCCTCAAGATTGGCATACGAACCGATGACATTGGGTTCTGCGTAGCGTGTGCCATCTGCCCTTGGTGCTGAGGGACCAGGGTTGAAGTCTAACCCCAACTTCTTCTTGTTCTGCTTCGCTGATTGTTGGGCAAACTGGAAGTTGCGCTTGAATAGATTGTCGTCACGACACCAGAGTAGTGACGACGGATGTGCATCATCAGGCTATGGCCCACGAACCATGCATGGATAGAAGCTTTGGGCAATAGCTTCATCTCTGGACCTGGGTACAAGGTTTTTGTATAAGATGTCTCCCCACGGTCTTTTGATGGCACTTTTCTCAGCATACTCTTGGGTTGTGAAGCGGTATTTGAACCATTGTTCAGCCCAATAGCGTCGAATCCATTGGATTCGGGTCTTGCGCTGCCCATAATTCTCTTCAGGATCTGTTTTATACATTTCTGCCAGGTCTTCAGGCAGATCTTTGGAAGTTCCTTCACATCGCTGTCTGCCCCCTTCCTTGCTGCTGCTTCTGAAGCCATAAACTTTAACTTGAAAGGCTTCAAAACTTTCAAAGGCTTCAAAGGCTTTCTTTTGCTGGACCAACAGGAACTGGCTTCAGGAGAATTTATGTGATGCTGTAGGAATTCTGCAAATGAATGCAGACTATGAGAACCGAAGGATTCTCCCACGGACATGTACCTGTGACAGCATTAAGGTGCGAGGGAAGGGGAAGAGGTCATATGCATTCTCAGAAGGTTTTTAAGATTAATCAGTTTAGAAGACATTGACCTCATCGTGCGAAGACATTCACTCATAGATAAGAAGTTGGTTCCAGATTTGTACGAACCCACAGATCAGTACAAGTGAGGAATCTAACTACTTCATGAAGCACAAGTGAATATACTAGGCATGTTATGAGATGCAGATTGAGAGATCTAACTTGTGTGAAGATAAACTTCTTATGGTAGAAAGTGACAGAACCATGAGATCAAAAGGGGCTGTAAAAAGAAGTTTTATTTACCACACTTGGAACTGCTAGACGAAAGTGGGAGATGATGCCGAGCAGTTCAGTCCTCTGTGCCCTAACTTGGCGACGGAAGACACCTACGGCGACGGCGGAGAGAACGATGTCCGCGGTCGGCGTGAGGACGGCGTCACAGAGGTTGCGGCAGCGAAGCGCTTCGTCGCCGGCGTCGTCGAGAGCTAGCGGTGGCGCTAGGGTTCGTGCGAGGGTGGAAGAAGGAGATAATGACTGCGGTAAGTGTGAATTTATAGGCACAGAGGCGGCACTTTGCTATTACACAGGTGCCCCTGGAGATTCGCATCTGAGGAACGCGTGGCCTGTTTGCGGAAGTTTGGGGTTTGTTCCATGTCCCACGCACGCCTGGATTGTCGGGCGGTCGTTCCTGTTTCTCCGGATTTTATGTGGAGGAATGAGCATTGAAAACGGACTTTATGGTTGTCTCTATATCTTCTGCTGACAAGGACGCAGTGAAGACATTCGACAGTTTCAATACAATGTATATGACTTGGAGAGATAGAATTTGAGATAGATATCATAGAGAGATTAGGGTCCGATCACATTCACTTAGTTCAAAAGATTCAACCAAGAAGACATAGCTATAAGTGAATGCTGTAGAGGACAGAACACTAGTATGTATACATCTATATAATCAACGTAGTGAAGATAATCATGAAGACATGTTGAGTTCGAATCCAAACCAAATGTGAAGATATTGCAAGGTAACGCCATGAGTGAAACACTTCAAAATAGAACGTTTGGTGGTGGCGTTACCCACCGTATAGGAAGTATTAGACCCAGACATGGCGCACAATTATCATGGCGCTCCGAAGTCAAATTCCACATTAATGTATTCACACTTAGAATGTATGTCTTCATTGATTGAAGATATACTTTACTTTGTGCGTTGCACATCTAAGTCATCATATGCATAAGTGTTAGGATGTGTGCCTGATCACAGGACATTTGAGGATTCCAGGATATTTAGCTCACACCGTAACTTGCAAAATCTCTTCTCATCCAAGGGCTTGGTGAATATATCTGCCAATTGTTCTTCAGTGTTGACGTGTATGATATCAATGTCTTCCTTCACAACATGATCTCTGAGAAAGTGATGACGAATTTCAATGTGCTTTGTCTTCGAGTGCTGAACTGGGTTGTTGGCAATCTTGATGGCACTTTCATTGTCGTAGTAAAGTGGTACTTGCTTCAGATGAATGCCCTAATCCTTGAGTGTTTGCTTCATCCATAGAAGCTGAGCGCAGCAAGATCCAGCAGCAATGTATTCAGATTCAGCAGTGGACAGAGATACACAGTTCTGCTTCTTTGAAGACCAACATACAAGTGATCGTCCCAGAAAGTGACATGTGCCTGATATAGACTTGCGATCAACTTTGTCACCAGCATAATCAGCATCCGAAAATCCAACCAAATCCAACTCTGAGCCCTTTGGATACCATAATCCTAGAGTTGGGGTGTGAGCCAAATATCGAAGAATTCGCTTCACAGCTAAGTGATGCGACTCCTTTGGTGCCGCTTGAAATCGAGCACACATGCAAACACTAAGCATAATATCTGGCCTAGATGCACATAAATAAAGCAAAGAACCAATCATGGAGCGGTATACCTTTTGATCGAACTCTTTACCATTGTCGTTAGGACCTAGATGATGTTTGGCTGGCATTGGTGTTGTGAAGCCTTTGCAGTCTTGCATACCGAACTTCTTCAGGCAATCTTTGAGATACTTCTCTTAGATATGAAGATGCCATTGCGTTGTTGTCGTATTTGAAGACCAAGGAAGAACTTCAGCTCCCCCATCATGGACATCTGATATTGCTCTTGCATCATATATCCAAACTCTTCACTGTACTTCTGATTGGTGCAGCCGAAGATAATGTCATCCACATATATTTGGCACACAAACAGTTCACCATCATATGTCTTCGTGAAAAGAGTGGGATCCAGGGAACCAGGTATGAAGCCTTTGCTCTTCAGGAAGTATTTGAGTGTGTCATACCAGGCCCTAGGGGCTTGTTTGAGGCCATACAGTGCCTTGTTGAGCTTGTATACCATGTCAGGATGTTTTGGATTTTCAAAGCCAGGTGGTTGTGCAACATACACTTCTTCTTCAATCTTGCCATTGAGAAAGGCACTTTTCACATCCATTTGATATAGTAGTATATTATGATGATTTGCATAGGCCAGCAGAATGCGTATGGCTTCAAGCCTAGCCACGTGAGCAAATGTTTCATCGAAGTCAATGCCTTCCACTTGAGTATATCCTTGAGCAACGAGACGAGCTTTGTTTCTGACAACTTGACCATGCTCATCTTGTTTGTTGCAGTATATCCATTTGGTGCCTATTATGTTGTGCTTCCGTGGATCAGGACGCTTAACCAGTTTCCATACATTATTCAGCTCAAACTGTTGAAGCTCTTCTTGCATAGCTTGAATCCATTCAGGTTCCATGAAGGCTTCTTCAACTTTCTTGGGTTCTGATATTGAGACGAATGCGAAGTGCCCACATAAATTTGCTAGCTGAGTTGCCCTTGAACAAGTGAGTGGACCAGGTGCATTGACGCTGTCAATTATTCTGTCAATCTGCACTTCATTGGCAACACGAGGATGTACAGGGCGAAGACTTTGCTCTTGCTGATCTGTGTTGTTGTTGGGAGGAATGTCTTCAGGCTCAGCATTGTCTTCATGTTGATCAGGTGCTGAGATGATAAGTTCTTCTTCAGGATGAGCTTCAGAAGGTATAATCTCTCCAGTTCCCATTAGCTTGATTGATTCACTAGCTGGAATCTCATCTAGCACATTTGGTAGTTGCTCTCTTTGTGAACCATTTGTCTCATCGAACCGCACATCCACTGTTTCAACCACTTTGTAATGAAAGAGATTGAAGACTCTGTAGGAGTGCGAATACTTTCCATATCCAAGCATAAAGCCCTCATGTGCTTTTGGTGCAAACTTTGAGGTGTGGTGTGGGTCCTTGATCCAGCACCTTGCGCCAAATACTCTGAAGTAACTGACATTTGGCTTCTTGCCAGTTAGGAGTTCATAAGATGTCTTGTTCAGAAGCTTGTGAAAATAAACACGATTGATTGTATGGCATGCAGTGTCAATGGCTTCAGTCCAGAATTTTCTTGGAGTCTTGTATTCATCCAGCATTGTTCTGGCCATCTCAATGAGTGTTCTGTTCTTGCGTTCGACGATGCCATTCTGCTGTGGCGTGTACGGAGCTGAGAATTCATGTGTGATGCCCAAGGTATCAAGGTATGTATCAAGGCCAGTGTTCTTGAATTCAGTGCCATTGTCACTTCTGATGTGTTTTATCTTGGCGCCAAAATTGTTCATAGCACGATTGGCGAAGCGTCTGAAGACATCCTGCACTTCAGTCTTGTAAAGGATTATGTGCACCCAAGTATATCTAGAGTAATCATCAACAATGACGAAGCCATAGAGGCAAGCAGTAGTAGTAAAAGTTGAGTAGTGAGTGGGGCTGAAAAGATCCATGTGGAGCAGTTCGAAGGGTTGAGTAGTAGTCATGATTGTCTTCGAAGGATGTTTTGCCCTTGTCATCTTCCCTGCTTCACAGGCACCGCATAAGTGATCTTTCTTGAACTTGACGCCCTCGATGCCTATGACATGCTTCTTCTTCGCAAGGGTGTGGAGGTTCCTCATGCCAGCATGTCCAAGCCTCCGATGCCAAAGCCAGCATTCTGAAGCTTTTGCAAGAAGACATACTGCAAGTTGTGGCCCTGCTGAGAAATCTACCACGTACAGATCATCTTTTCGATACCCTTCAAACACCAGAGACTTGTCAGATTCCATTAGTACTAGGCAACGATATTTTCCAAACATTACGATCATGTTCAAATCGCAAAGCATTGAGACAGACATTAAGTTGAAGCCAAGGGATTCAACAAGCATGACTTTATCCATGTGTTGATCCTTTGAGATTGCAACTCTACCTAGATCCAATACCTTACTTTTACCAGTGTCAGCAAATGTGATGTGGCTCTTGTTGGATGGACGTAAGGTTGAGTCCATAAGAAGGCTTCTTTTTCTAGTCATGTGATTTGTACACCCACTGTCAATAATCCATTCTGAAGACTTTAAAGACGCTGGTGTCGTACCCTATAGTGCAGTTAGGGGGATAGGCTTCACGAAGAGAATTGTGAAGCAAAAACATTTGACGAACCAGTGGGTTATGAAAACTTAGATCCAGATTAGGACTAATAGGGAGAGTAGCATGCGATTCAGGAACGAAGTACATAATGATGCCATTCGGGCATTTTATCTTGCGCCCTACAAGATTTTTAAGGTCCCCAACAATAGCGTCAGAAGATTTTGTTTTTCTGCTGGAGACCTTTCCCTGCAAAAGAGAGTTAAGCTTTCTTAACCACCCACATCTTCAAGGGTGGCTTAGAAGCAATAAGTCTAAGTGCAGCATCTGAGAATTTTGGCTTTGAAGCCTTAGCAAATAGTCTTGCAGGTGGACAATAATACTCATAGGAATAAGCAGAATAATTTTTGGTCATATGAACATGACGGTTCGATGAACCGCTCTCATATTCATATGCCTGAGTATGGTTTCCCTGCAAAACATTTGCGTTAGTGTGACTCAGGTGAGTCCTCTGTTTGTATGAAGACTTTGGACCGTATGAAGCCTTTGGTCTGAGGTTTGTCTTCTTCAAGTGAGGTGTCATGAAGACATTCACAGGAAGATTTTCCAGACACTTTTTTGGAACCCAGATCTTCTTCATAGGCGGTCCATTCCTGCAGTTAGTACCAATGTACCTGGCAAACACTTCACCATTCTGATTCTTAAACAGTTTATAGTTTGCATCAAAGGATTCATCAATAATAATGGGGTTAGCACATGTGAAGCCAGATAAATTGGATGGATCTGCTGAAGGTTCCTTTGCAGCAACCCATGTGGTTTTGGGGTACTGCTCAGGTTTCCAGTAAGAGCCATCTGCATTTATTTTCCTTACGAACCCAACACCCTCTTTCCTAGGGTTTCAGTTCAGAATCTGCTTCTTGAGGACATCACATAATGTCTGATGTCCTTTAAGACTTTTGTACATCCCTGTTTCAAGCAATGTCTTCAACCTAGCATTCTCATCAGCAATAGCAGTGGTATCCTCAGCGGAGGGGTTAGTTACCACATCAACAGTTGAAGATATTGCAACAGCAGTAGCAGTGGAACATTCAACAACAGAAGTAGCATTATCACGCTCAATGCATTTAAGACATGGTGGTTCAAATCCTTCCTGAGTGGAACTGATCTGTTCGGCGCGAAGTGATTCGTTTTCCTTTTAAAAATCTTCATGAGCCGCTCTCAATTTCTCAAGTTCTTGCTTCCTTTGAAGATAATCATAGGAAAGCTTTTCATGAGTTGTTGAGAGAGTATCAAGACGATCTTCAAGTTCCTGATACTTAACGTGAAGATTTTTTATGTCTTCAATTAAGGATTCAGATCGAGTCATTTCAGCACCCAACAGATCATCGCTTCTTTCTAACAGTTTTTGAATATGTTCCATAGCTTTCTGTTGTTCAGTTGCAATTTTAGCAAGTGTTTTGTAGCTGGGTTTTGAATCACAGTAAGAGTCATCGTCACTAGATGTTTGATAGCGAGTAGTGCGTGTGTTTACCTTGGCACCGCGTGCCATGAAGCAGTAGGTAGGAGTGGAGTTGTTCTTGTCATTTTCATCAGTGTCGGTGATGAAGTCATTGTCTTCAGTGTTGAAGATGGACTTGGCGACGTATGCTGTAGCCAGACTCGCAATGCCAGAATCAGACTCCTCCTCAGATTCCACCTCTGCCTCCTCAGAAGCGGACTCCTCCTCTGAATCCATTTCCTTGCCAACAAACGCACGTGCCTTGCCAGATGAGCTCTTCTTGTGTGATGAAGACTTTGAGGAAGACTTGGAAGAAGACTTTGAGTATTTCTTCTTCGTCTTGTCGTCAGAATCATATTCCTTGCTCTTCTTCTTCCTTCTGTTCTCATTGTCCCACTGCGGACACTTAGAGATGAAGTGTCTAGTTTTCTTGCACTTGTGACATGTTTTCTTCTTGTAGTCATGAGCAGAAGCTTCATCATTCCTTGAGCTTGATCGTGAAGATTTTCTGAAGCCTTTCTTCTTGGTGAATTTTTGGAACTTCTTCACTAGCATTGCAAGTTCCCTTCCAATGTCTTCAGGATCATCAGAACTGCTGTCAGATTCTTCCTCAGATGAGGAAACAGCTTTTGCCTTCAAGGCACGAGTTCGCCCATAGTTTGGACCGTAGATATCTCTTTTCTCAGAAAGCTGGAACTCATGTGTGTTGAGTCTCTCAAGTATGTCAGACGGATCGAGTGTCTTGAAATCAGGACGTTCTTGAATCATCAGGGCTAGGATGTCAAACGAACTATCAAGTGATCTCAGCAGCGTCTTGACGATTTCATGTTTGGTGATCTCAGTGGCGCCGAGGGCTTGAAGTTCATTTGTGATGTCAGTGAGCCGGTCAAATGTGTGCTGGACATTCTCATTGTCATTTCGCTTGAAGCGGTTGAAGAGGTTGCGAAGAACACTGATTCTCTGATCTCTCTGGGTTGAGATGCCTTCATTGACCTTGGAGAGCCAGTCCCAGACCAGCTTGGATGTCTTCAAGGCACTCACACGGCCATACTGTCCTTTTGTCAGATGACCACAGATGATATTTTTGGCAGTAGAGTCCAGTTGAGTGAACTTCTTGACATCAGCAGCAGTGACACCTTCTCCAGCCTTGGGAATGCCGTTCTTGACGACATACCATAGGTCGACATCAATGGCTTCAAGATGCATGCACATCTTATTCTTCCAGTAGGGATATTCAGTTCCATCAAAGACGGGGCATGCAGCGGAGACTTTAATTATCCCTGCAGTCGACATAGCTAAAACTCCAGGTGGTTAAACCGAATCACACAGAACAAGGGAGTACCTTGCTCTAATACCAATTGAAAGTGCTAGTGATCGACTAAAGGGGGGTGAATAGGCGATTTTTATGGAAGTATTCAAAACATGGAAGTTTCGAAGACAAATGATAGAAATAAACCTATTACCATGCAGCGGAAGGTAGACTACACTAGGCAAACCATAGTGAAGTATTCAATGAAGTGAAAGCACAATGACTAATAGCAGCTAGGCAGTAAAGATCAGGTAGGAAGATATTGTGAAGCCAATCAGAACAAGCAGTCACTCAGTGAAGACAAAAGATAATGCAATCATACAATGACTTCACAAGGACCAACAGTAAGTAAAGGGAAGGGAAGTATGAAACCAGTGACTCGTTGAAGACAATGATTTGTTGGACCAGTTCCAGTTGCTGTGACAACTGTACGTCTGGTTAGGGAGGCTGAGATTCAACTCAGAAGACCTCGTCTTCACCTTATTCCCCTTGAGCTAAGGACACCCAGTCGTCGCCCAATCACTCTGGTAAGTCTTCAAGGTAGACTTCCAAACCTTCATAGACTTCGTTCACCGGCGATCCACAATGACTCTTGGATGCTCATAACGCGACGCCTAACCGGCTGGAGGATTCACAGTCCTCAAGTGTAATAAGTCTTCAGATCACACAGACAGGAAGACTTAAGTGATGCCTAACACTCTTTGGCTCTGGGTGTTTAGGGCTTTATCCTCGCAAGGAATTCTCTCTCAAAGGCTTCGAGGTGGGTTGCTCTCAAACGACAAAAGTCGTACTCTAACTCTGAGCAGCCAACCGTTTATGGTTGTAGGGGTGGGCTATTTATAGCCCCTTGGCAACCCGACCTGATTTGTCCGAAATGACCCTTGGTCACTAAGGAACTGACACGTGTTCCAATGGTCAGATTTCAAACACACACGGCAACTTTACTTGGGCTACAGGCAAAGCTGACTTATCCAACTCTGGACAAGATTTTCTCTCATAGTCTTCACTCGAAGACATAGGATTTTTGGTTAAGCATTACTTCAGTCATTCTGACTGGTTCTCTTGGACCCCACTTAATAGTACGGTGGTTCCTATGACTCAACAAAGAAAAACACAGAACGACAAAACTGCTAAGTCTTCGCGCTCCATAGTCTTCATGCGATGTCTTCTCTTATCATAGTCTTCAATGTGAATGTCTTCACATACCACCTCTGACTTCAATGTCTTCATACATTTTTAGGGGTCATCTCTGGTAGGAAAACTGAATCAATGAGGGACTTCTACCTGTGTTATCCTGCAATTCTCACAAACACATTAGTCCCTCAACTAGGTTTGTCGTCAATACTCCAAAACCAACTAGGGGTGGCACTAGATGCACTTAAAGTGGGGAGGGTTTGCCATTGAACCCACCATGGTGCGATGTCTGCATGACATTGTATTGCCGCGCAAAACTCTTCTCTTTTTCTCTACATGTTTAGCATGACTGTGTAGAATATCTGACATGCATACGAAAAAAATATGGTGAGATTATGTAAGGAGAGCATGCAGAAATTTAGAGTGATGGTAACAACTAGTGGATCGATGTTTTTCCGTTGAACCAAAATAGCCCTAATGGATCGATGTGAATGTATAGTAATAAGTGATGCAACAAGTGTACAACCTCTTTGTCGTAGCAGTGTCGACCTCAGCATCATTGGGTTGGTCGCTGAAGCAGTTGAGGCAGAGGTGGCTGTCGGAGGTGTGGAGGAAGATCTGAGGAATCTGTAGACGGCGTCCAGGGCACTGCTCTATTGTGATGGATCGTTCTGTCGTTGGAGCAGCTCCGATGAGCCGTAAGACGTCAAGGCTGAAGCAGCACAAGACAGACATCGTCAATCTCAAGTGGGATTCTAATAGCATCTCCAATAGATGATGTAAAATGGATGTAAAATTAACATCACCAAAAACCACCTGACTACAACAGATGAGGTAAAAACTGTTGACTCTGAACTTAACTGTCGAAAATGAAATTTAATGTGGAATCTGAATGCTACTGTTGAAATTGAACGCAATGGTAGCAGAGAGACACTTGACATGTAGTTTAGGGAGGGCCTGGAGTTCATCTTCAACCTGCACCCCCCCTGTGCCGGCAGCCACCACCGGCCGAACCTCCGGCCCCATCGCCGCCTCGCCACCCCGAAACAACTCGCCACCGCCACCCCGGCCAGCCCTCTAGGCCCCCCGCCCCCCCACCCTGAACCCCAACATAGATAGTGGGGTACCTCTCCGGCGAGCCCCCGTCCCCGCTGCGGGTGGTTCTTCCTTAACTCCGGTGAGCCCCCTCAACCCCTGAAAATCGACTGACCCAAAATTCGATTCAGTCGACTGAAGTGTGGCTTAATTGGAGCAGAGCAGCAGCACGAGCGAGGGGGAGAGCAGCAGCAGCAGCTGGGCGAGCGAGCGATCGAGCGAGAGCCGGAGCAGCAGCAGCAGATCCGGCTGGTATGGCCGCCGCCACCGAAGGGGCCTCGCACTGGGGGAGAGCCGCCATGGATATGTCGCCCGCGGTGCCGGCTTCAAGGTAGCCGCTCCATGGGGGTGCGGGATGGAGCACCATCGGCGCCGGGAGGCCGAGTTAAGGAGAAGGTGCGATGCGATGAGTGTACAACCTCTTTGGTGGCGCCGAGTAGGCCTCGGCTTTGTCCAAGGAGTCGGTGGGGATGCTGCGGTTCCGGTGGAGTAGGTTAAGGCAGCGCTGTGGGGATGGAGCAACCGCGATAGACGAGGCAATCGTCGGAGCAGCTCCTTGGAGGTGGAGGACGGGGCGGCTGAACCGGTGGGACAGCGAGATGGACGACGGATCCTCATCCGGGGAGGTGGACGAGGGACGTCGAGCTGTTGCAATGGACGACGTCGTCGAGGAAGAGGCTCCGGCTGGGCAGCGGTGATGTGGCGGACGGAGGAGGGTGGGGTTTCACGGCTGGAGCGGAGAGGTTATGGCGGCTTGGGATTTCGAATGGTGAAAAGGGGGCGATGGGAGGCGGTGAAGCATGACTTAGGAACGCGCTTGTCCAAAATGTAGGGTGTGTTACAAAAGTACCCCCCACCGATTTGAACTAGCGGCCCTTTCGGCTCAGGGTTAGAAGGGGGATTTCGCGTGTCGGGATTTGGCAGCTGGAGGGAGTTTTCGCGCGCGTTGTAATTTCGGGATAGCAAGGCGCGGGTTGTGAAGGCACCAGTTTTGGGAGCACGATATCTGAATTTTCGGGATATAACAAGACGCAGGTTGAATTTTAGGGACAAGCCTGACGTGTAGTAATATTGTACTTGTACGTACCAAATCAATTCGCACTTCCCTCAACCAAAAAGAAAACAAAAAAAATAAAACTATTCACACCACACAAAGAGAGAGTCTTGTCCCGTTTTACTATACAAATGCTATTCAAAGCTACTCCCTCCTTCCATCTATATAGGGCCTAATGCATTTTTCGATGCTAACTTTGACCAAATATTAGAGCAATGATATATGACATGCAACTTACACAAAGCACACCGTTAAATTCGTCTGTGAAAGGTTCTTTCAATGATATAATTTTCACATTGTGCATGTCATGTACTATTAATCTTGTCAATAGTCAAAGGCGGTCTTAAAAATCTCATTACGCCCTATATAGATGGAAGGAGGGAGTATGAATCCATGTTATGTCTGATTAAATTTTTTCGCTTGCTGTATAATGCATGTAACCTACTCATACCAACATTTTAGTGCATTCCAAATGTCTATACTACCGCTGCAATTTGAACTAAATTTGAATTTGTTTCTCTATTTCAATAAGAATCTACAATCATGATTGTTGCCAACTTCAACCATCATAGTTTCCTTGCTATCCACCAGATATAAATCAGACGGCCTATAATGCAGGATGGCAGGCACACCATCATCAACAACTCCGTTTTTATAAGAGTAGAGATAAAATATACTAAATGTAGTATACCATGTTCATAACCACACCATGTGTATCACCATTATATATATTCACACATCCGTCGGTTTGAAACACTATGATAAATTCTTCAAATATCCGAATTCGCTTTTTATAATGAAGTATATATGATCTCTATTCGTCTTTTACACCCACACAACCCTCTTATCTTTGTAGCTAGCGCTAACTTTCTCTTGTGCATGCACACGCCCGCATCCCTCTCGCCATCCCTCAGCATTCTCTAGATCCATCGCGCAAATTCGTCTTTTCACTTTAGGTCATTCACCCATGGTGTGTGTAGGCCCCCAGCTCCTTCTTTACGGCACACATCGATCGATATGCCTCTCTAGCCAGGTGTGCCTAGCACAAACACAAGCTTCCCCTCTTCTCTTGTCACCGTCCATGCCTCACCCCCACCACTCTTTTCATCATTCTCGTACTCGCACACTCCTCCCCCTCAATATAGTATGCCTCTCATACCACCTCCTGCATGCATCCCTCTCTCTCTATCCTTCTCCTCGTGCCTCATTTGCTTCTAACACACACATGCATGTATACCGATCAATCTCCCAACATATACCTAGATCGACTTTAACTACCCCCCCCCATCGATCGACTTACCTCACAAGTTATGTCTCTCCCTTCTCTTACAAAGGGCGATTGATCTTCCTATGTAGTTACGTCTGCTTACCACAGCCACATCGTCCCCCCTCATCATTCGTGCATGCCTCCTGACCCGTCTCTCACACGCACGTGCATAGACAACAAGCAGCCATCTCCTCTCTTATTGATATTGCGGGCGTGCCCTCCGTTTGTCTAGCAAGCCTATCCCACCATTTGTTAGAAGCAACTCCACTACCACCCCCTCCAACACTCTAGCTCTGTCTCTCTCCCAACCTTATTCATCTCCTGCACATATGCATGGATGCCGATCGATCTCCCTTAATACATGAGGCAGATCGATCTCCTTAATACATGAGGTAGACCTCTCTCCTCCTCCACGCATATACCAGCCATTGTACCTCTATAGTTAATTGGGCCTCCCTCTTCCCCCACCACACACCGATAGTCGAGCGTTGCAGGTAGGTATCCATGCCACAGAGACAAACTGCACATGTCCCATCTCATGTTCCAGTAGGCCAGCCACTCTATATCTTTGACGTGGGCACACACAAATTTGATGTTACTCTTTATCGATCACGCACACACACACACACATCATCCCTCTCTTCGATTCTATGGACACCTCAAGCCGATGATACCTCCACTCTCTTCTCTTGGATCGCCCCCTCTATATATATGTTATATCCAGGACTCTATTTCACACACATTGCATATGTTAAAAAAATTTATTGACCCCCCCCCCAAAAAAAACTCTCAAGAACCCACACACTATATCTCTCTAGGTTTGTATCTCTCTCACACAACCCCACGTAGGTGGTGTACGTATACAAGAAGAGAATAGGTGCACCGTGCACGTACTCACGCTTCGTGCCCAACCACACCCGCGCAAGTACATGGTGGAGCTCATTTCTCCGCAGAAGCTGAATTTGTTTTTGAAACATCAAGTGGCCAGAGACTCGAAAACTTATTTGCCCATTAGTGACTTGTCAGGGCGGTGGATTTTAGTTTGTACTATAATGCTGCATCCACCTAAAGTAACGAAAGTTCTTACGTAAACTTCCTAGTAATTCCCTCTTCATAGGTGCAGCATTACTCCTAACATTTGTAATATCAGTTTGAAACTTGTAATATTGTCGTGTCCTATTCCTGCATTTTCAAAATCCTGTGAATCAAACAGGTCCTGAGTTGGTGATGATGTTGTGCCTCCCATCTTTCACCAATAGCCGTCGGATCTAGATCTAACGCATACAAACCAAGCTTCTCCATTTTTGCAAAAGGATGCCCGCACTTGTTCCCTATTTACAAACAACTCCTTGTCTCTCACAATCAGCCTCATATCCTCCCCGCCTCATCTAGGAGTAGAAGGCCGTGGAAAAATCTGGCGCGATGGCCGCTGCCGGAGCCGTCCACCCCCAATCTTGGTGTTCCGTGCAATGCACGGGCATCTACGCACGGGAAATTATGTCGAACAGGGCTAGTTGTAAGCAGGCTAGCTCTACAGCCATGATGATAGTGACTGCAGACGGTGAGGCTGACTATGGTATGCCGAACACGGCGCCTATACTCAGGTGTCATCTCCAGCGCAAGGTCTTGTCACTTCACTGTGAGGAGCGGCACGTAATAATTTGACCAACGGATAGTACAATGCTAGTACTCCTACTACTACTCCTACATTGGTAGTACTACTACTAGTACTAGTAGCACCACCGTCTGGATTTAGGAGTACTACCACGTCCATCTAGATTTTAGTATTTGACTAGCAATATCTAGTGATTCATGTCACCAAAAATGTACTACTCCCTCTATAAATAAATACATGGTGTTTTATTCCTATCGGCGAGAGAACTTAATGTTTTTTGCTACTCCTAACTAGGGGTACTAATAGGATTACATGCAATGAACTAAACACTGCATGTCATGTTTGGTAGTCTCAAGTCATTGAAAGCATGCACGGACCACATCTCTCATTGGTTGATATGTCATGAAATAAGAACAAGGAGGGAGTTAATGCACTATGCCTAAGTATTTTTGGGATTATTTGGTTTTCGTAAGGTGACTTGCACAACATTTTTGTTTACATGCATTAACATTTTATTAGTTAAATCAAAGGTCAAAACTTGGCGCAAAATGCAAAGGGGACCAATAAACCAGTAAACATCAAACTTCTCTCGTTTGGCCCCAACTAGAGATCCGGTGAGATGACTATACTGCACCGGCACAGAGGGGGACGCAGCTTCATTGACTTACGGCAACTACCTTTGGGTGAATGACACGTGGCCCCAGGGGTGGCTGGCCCACCTATCATACAGCCAAAGGAAGGTGCAGTAGAGGGCCGAGGAGTAGTATGAAATCCTACGCACCTACCATGCTAACCAAGGGCTGAGTGATCACTTGAATCGCAAGATCAGTTGACTAGAAGCTACGCTAGACCCATGGAGGCGATGAGCGCGAGCATCAGCCGGCTGTGCCAGATTGTACACGATGTCGGCCTGCGGCCCAGCACCGAAGAACGTCTCGAGGTAGTATTGCTTGAGGCCGCCAGGGCCAGGGGCCGCTTGGATGACAGCTTCATCTCCTTGTTCGACGAGGTCCTCGTCGGTTTCCTCGATAAGTTCACCATCGTCAAGAAGCTTGCGGACGACTTTGACGTAAGCCTCCAGCCGACGTGCCCAGGCTCTACGATGCCCGCCACCCTCAACGGCCACTATGGTAACAACCTCTTCGACGCACTAGTGGCCCTGCGACTGCCCGCTGTCGCGCCGGAGAATGTCCAACTCGAGGTCGCGCTCGCCGCGCAGCGCCTGGCGCAGCAAGACACCATCGACATAATCACCCACGTCTACGTGCAAATCGTCCACAAGGACTACTACATGCAAGAGGAGGACGATAGGATGCTGGCCTTCTTGGAGCGCAGGGCAACCTTGGACGGCACTGTTTAGAAGCACGTTGTGCTCGCCGGCAACGCCGCTGCTCCTCACACGTCCGTTGGTGACCCGGTGCACTAGGGCGTGAGGATGTCTTTGAACGTTGATGGCTCCGTATGTATTTTTATCTTTCCGTCAAATCCATGTAGTAGTATATGATACTACAGTAATTATCTTACCTTTCGCATCAACTTCATAATTTTCGTACGTACTCCATGCATGAACGACGCCAGAACCAAACTTCTCATTACTCTAGGCAAAATCGTTATTTTCTATATATCGGTCGTGCCATGGAGCAGAACCAAATTTTACAAGTTAAGATTTCAAAAGGAAAAGCCTACCGTGTTTGCGTCGCACCCCCACACGGTTGGTCCAGCACGCCGCTCAAGCGGTAATGCGTGTGGTGTTGCATTTTCACTTACAAGTGGGACCGCAGTTGAGCAAACCGACTATAGGCAAACCCCCACCCCGCCCACCGCACGATGGCTGAGAAAACAGGAGGGAGAAGAGATGGCTGTAGCACGGACTCCAAGAAAATTTGTGTCGGATGGGACTCGTGTGGGTGGCGTGTGTCGTACTGCTAGACGTGAATGCTAGTTATGGCCCATGCCACCCCACTATATCGAGCCTATATCGAGGTACGTAGAACAAATTTCCTGCAGTCCGTGCTCAGCCCTCCTCTATCTCTCTTCTCAGCCAGCCAGCGGACGCACGGAGCCCATCGTCTGTTTTCTCACATGCGGCCCCACATGTCAGTGAAAACGCAAGAGGACCCACTGAACCTACACATCTTTCACCTCGACGTGCTGGTGATGAAAAACAAATCCAATAAAGATCTTCGGTGGCTGCTTTTGGAGTTACTCAAGAGTAGTAAGATTCTATTTACAGTTTAACCCAAGATGCACATCTCATGGCTTCAACTACCACTCTATTTTATTTCATGACACGACCTGGATGCTGGATGTCCCACGTGTCGGCAAAAGGAGGAAGAACCCGACCAAATCTTCGGTTCTGCTCTCGGATGAGATTAGTGCACTTGTTGATACTCCTACTAGAATAGAGGCTAGACATGAGACTAGATGCGAGGAAGCAACGTCTACTTCTTTACACTCGAAGAAGAAAGAAGCACGCAAGATCGAGCCTCCACAGATCAACAATGAATGCATCGAGAAGGCACTAATCCAACTTACAGGAGTAGTAAAATGTATTCTTATGGTTCTTGTTTTCTTTGGTCTTGCTTTTCTAGTCAAAATTATCATTGGAGTTCGTGCAAAAAGGATGTCTGTTTAGGGTCGTGCATTGGAGTTGGCCTTACAAGTGGGACCGCAGTTAAGGAAACCGACTATCGGCAAAACCCCACCTCGCCTGCCGTGTGATGGCTGAAGTTAGAGAAACGACGAGGTTGAAGAGATTGCTCTAGCACGGACTCCAAGAAATAATATGGTGTCAGATGGATGTCGTGGTGGTGGCATGTGTCGTACTCCTGGACGTGAATGCTTGTTCTGGCCCATGCCACCCTACTACTACTACTTACTCCTACTATATAGTACTAGTATCGATGATTTGAGGTGCTGGTTATGTACAGCGAACACATTAACATATGGCTACAGTAAAAACACCCGCCTGACGCGCGAAGCATGTGAAGCTAGTACAAATAGTGTACTACTATTGTTGATTGGCCTCATCCGATAACCTGTTGCAATGCACGTACAATTATGTATTCGGAAAATATATTTTTGCCTCGTCGCACCACTCACTCAGAGAAGCGACTCGAAAGCCATTCATAAATTTAGTAAGTTTATCACAGGCATATCATTTTATTACATACAATAGGTCATCAACCACATCGACAACGAGGATACATTATAAATACTAAAGTTTTCACCACACAACAAATAACAAGCCATGAAATGAACTTCAACTCAACCATTCCGTGGCGTTGGAAATGCTTGCTTTGAACCACAAGTGATTCTCTAGGACGGGCCATCCATTGTCAATCTGGAGACCAACGCAGGACTGATCATCCAGGCTGAAGCGGCCTACTATATTAGTACTAGGGTAGGGAACCACCCAAATGTCCAAGGTATAGACAGAGTTGCTTCTCATAAATGTGTCAACAACAGTTGGATCGCCTTTCACCATCATCGGACAGTTTTGTCCAAGGAAGAGCGAGTTTTCTCCAAGACTATCAATTCTGTGCCAGGGAGAAGGAGTTGGCGCTAGCACACTAGTATCCATCCCGAATACCATGCAACGGGTGTTGGAATAGGTCCGGAGAGTGCGACCATGGGAGACACCTGCTTCCTTAGCAGTAACATCATCAGTGGGCTGTATACACACAAGAAGAGGTGATCCATCAGAATTAGTTGCCAGGCGCCACAGAGTATATGGGCGCTGCTCGTGATCATCATCATCGGCATCTCCCCCTTGGTTATAAAATTTTTCAAGTATAGGTGGTGGGATGTTCACAGGACCTTGGAAACACAAGAAGAAGGTTAATTAGTAAAGGGAAACTTGCTAACCCGCATGCATGTGGATGAAACAATTATAATTACGTTGGAAGACAAATGTACTGAAACTACGAGGATACCATGCAAAAAGAGTGCCACGAGTGGTGGCAGCAAACACAAGGCCCTCGTATTGAATTGCATCACAGTACTCATTCGTGCACAGAAACTGATTTTTGAGCAATGTCCATCGAGTCAAACCACTAGGGATGGCAACAAGCTTGTCGAAGATAGCAACAACTTCATAGTTGTTATAATTCCAAGAGCGGTTGGGAACTCGACAAATTGCTATCTTCCAAAGAAGACAGTCACCATGATCGTATTTGAACGCGCGTACATTACCGGTGTGCTCAACCTCTGGGCAGTGTGCTGAGATTTTTGGAAGTGGAACCCGGTGATGAGTGTACACATTCACAAGTTCCCACTCGCAGTTGGACCCAATGTAAAAAACCCATTCTCCATTTGCGCCCGCCCAAGCCTTGCCCTCAAGCGATGGCATCTTAACATCATACGTATCATTATCAAGCGGCATCAACTTGCACAGGGCGAGGCCTCCGTTGTGCCGGCGCCAGTCATCAGGGTCACGGCGAAGAAGATAGGGTAGATCAAACCGCTCCTTGACTCTTGGGTTCTTTGTAATGATGTTATTAGTTGAGTCGAGAATGGGATTGAACGAACCTGCCATGCTAGCCGAGGTGATGACATTGCACCGATCAATGAGTTCCTCCACCATGTCATCTTTCAAATCGGGGCAAGAATAACGGGGTCGTTTCCGGCCTGTTCCCTCCATGGAGAAGACGATCGAACAATGGCAGAAGAAAGGGTGAAGGGCTGAAGGAAAATGGAGGAGGGAGAGGAAGAGCGTGCAACAGCAGTTCCAAATCGAGAGGGAAAGGCGAAGAGTCGGTGGACGGTTGCGAGTTTGCCACGGTTCATGAAGAGGCGCCCCGGCCTACACGTCCGTTTGGAAATACTCCTACTACTCGCCGTCGTCTCACTGATATGTTGGAACGGGACCACATGTCAACGAAACATGGTGTGTAATTTCTCGTGCAAAATGCGATCTGGCCGCGTTGGCCCGAGGTGCTGCATTAGTTATCGACCTTTATTTTTTTAATGGCGTGCGATCAGTTTTGAAGCACGACTAACTGGTACTGTACGTGGAGAGTATGACAGCAGGGACCCGCCAAGGTCATGGCAGTACGCAAGCAAGTGCCTCCTTGTTTCAAGCCAATAAAAAAATGGCTCCTCCTAGTGGATTTCTGACATCTGGGTCCTATGCCATTGTCAACGTAGTCAATAAACAAGAGAATTGCACAACAAGTGGCTGACACCAGGGACCCAACAGCTCGCCCAGTTATTTTTCTTTTGGATTAATTTGATAAATGCCACTCCAAATCTGGTGTATCCGAGAAATGCCACTGCAATTTCCAAACTTTGAAAAATGCCATTTCATGCCATTTCTAGTGGCATTTTTCGAAGTCTGGAATGGCGTTTTTCAAAGTTTGCAAACTGCAGTGGCATTTTTCAAAGTTTGCAAAAATTGCAGTGGCATTTTTCAAAGTTTGGAAATTGCAGTGGCATTTTTATGAATCGCCATAATTGGAGTGGCATTTATCTAATTTGTTTTTGAGACGGAAGTAGGGTGTCAACTGGGCTGTGCGGGACACTCTGGCCTGTCTAGACAGCCTTTTCTTTTATGTTTACCACAGACCAACCCAGTAGTTTTTTTTTCTTTCTGAAAATGGCTAGCCCAGTTCTTTTGTGATTTGTCAAGTAAGTCGCCTTATCAGGCCTGATGGGCTGCAAATATTTCAAGACGAGGAGAGCTTCATTCGGCTGGCCGAGAAAATGGCCTATCAGTAATGAGAAATGGGCTATACGTTTTTAAAACACATCAAACCGGCAATTATTTTCAAATGTCTTTTTTTCATTTCGAGATTTTAAATTGCATTGATTTTTATGTGTGGACAATTTATTGGATTTTATATTGATATACATTTATTTTTAAAATCAGTCTGAATGTGACTCGAAATTTCGGGATTAAAAACAGTTCAGACCGCACCGACATATGCAAAATTTCATATATTTTTTTAATCGTGGCCACAATATGGGCTGTAATGCTAACATAAATAATATGGGTTCCAAAAAACCCGTAAGAATTAGCAAATGGGCTGTAAATTATTTGAAATAATGGCAGATGGGTTGTATGCTGTTTTCCACAGATTTGAGGCTTTCCACAGATGGCATGTATACTGTTGGATGCCCATCCAACGGCTCTCGTGCTTCTTCAATCTCTGCTCTTCTTGCTCCAGCCGCTCAAACAAGCGCCGGCGAGACTGCCTGCTCCCTCCTCCTCACGGCTGGCTGTGCTGCCGCGCAGGCCTCACCGCCCCACCGTACTCCCATCGCTGGCCTAGCCATCCCTCTACTCACCCACACCTGCTGTTATTCTCCGGCGAGGGCAGACGAACCAGTAAACCCTCGTACAGTCGTACTCCCCTCCACGTGGGAAACAAAAACAACGGCCGAGTCTTCCCTGCCTCCGTGTCATTCCCTTCCTAGGCCCCGCTGTCGTCCACCGCCCCGGTGCTCTCGGCGTGGCGTGGTCAGCGTGGTCAACGACCGACATGCATCTGAAGTGGACTGTACGTGGAGAGGCTGACATCTGGGTCCACGGCCACATGCAAGGAAATGCCTCCTTATTACGCGCAAAATAATGATTTCCTCCACCTAACATCTGGGACCCACCGAAACGGCCTCTGTATTTCGCGAAAAAAACGTTACCGCCGATGACAGCTCGGACCCACCAGCTATATCTTCGCACGTAAGGAAGTGCCTCCTTATTACGCACAAAAAAATGAATACTCCCCCTGCTAGCTGGGACCCAGTATAGTGGGCCTACTAAGTTGACGGGGACGAAGGGCTTTGTCAACTTAGTCAATATGCACAATTCTAGCTCGACTGACCGTACGATGTCCATCCAACGGCCGTAGTGCTTCTTCAACCTCTGGTCTTCTTGCTCCAGCCGCCCAAAGCAGCGCCGGTCGTGCCGCCTGCTCCTGCCTCCCGTGGCCAGCTGTGCTGCCGCAGAGGCCTCACCGCCCCCATACTACTCCCACCGCTGGCCAGGCCATCCCTCCACTCCACTCACCCACACCCCCTGTTATTCTGCGGCGACGGCAGCGCAGCCGAACCAGTGAACCCTCGTACTCCTCTCCATGTGGGCATCCACTGTCGCGTCTTCCCCGGCTCCGCGTCATCCCCTTCCTAGGCCTCGCCGTCGTCCACCGCCGTGGTGCTGTCAGCGCGGCATGGTCAATGTGGTCAACGACCGAATTCCATCGGAAGAATACTGTATGTGGAGAGGCTGACAGCTGGGTCCATGGCAGCCGCAAGGAAGTGCCTCCTTATTACGCGGAAAATAATTATTCCTCCACCTCATAGCAGGGACCCACCGGACGCCCACCAGTATATCGCGAAAAAATGTTTGCCCCTGACTATTGGGACCCACCCGACGGGCTACCGTATTTCACAAAAAAAATGTTCCCCTGCTGTCAGCTCGGACCCACTGGAAGTGCCTCCTTATTACGCACAAAAAAATGAATACCCCCTGCTAGCTGGGACCCACCTTAGTGGCAGGCTGACTTGTGGGCCTATTAAGTTGACGGGGATGGAGGGCTTTGTCAACTTAGTCAATATGCACGATTCTAGCTCCAGTGACCGTATGATGTCCATCCAATGGTCGTAGTGCTTCTTCAACCTCTGGTCTTCTTGGTCCAACCGCCCAAACCAGCACCGGTCGTGCCTCGTGCTCCTGCCTCCCGTGGCCGGCTGTGATGCAGCGGAGGCCTCACCGCCCCCTACTACTCCCACCGCTGGCCAGACCATCCCTGTACTCACCCACACCCCCTATTATTCTACGTCGATGACAGCCTCACACCGCAACGAACCAGTGAACCCTCGTACTCCTCTACGCGTGGGCATCCTGATGTAGGGTGGAACCTAGATGGCCAATCTTTCACGAAAGGAACGGATCCCTACGAGGAACACGAAGAACACGAGGGGGAAAACAAGGGGAAACACAAGAGAAACACTCAACCAACAAGAAATAGATCACACATGCGCTAGATCGATGAACACAAAGGAAGATACATTGATCCAAAGTCAACAACGGACGATACACGGTAACCGGGTTCTTTTCCGTGAGGAGGTCTTGATGGGGCCACCCAAGAGGGGGTCTTGAATCCAAGGGGATCTTCTCCGAAGAGGGGCCGCAGTCTCTCTCGAGGAGGAGATCGGTATGGATGAGCGAAGCTCTATCTCGAAGTATGAGCTAAACCAACGCTAATCCTAACTAGGACGAGGTGGAGGAGTACATATAGTCTAGGTCCACGAAGGGGTAAGTGGGAGAGGGATACATGGGCCGCGGGCCCGATCTCTGTACGCAGACAGGTACCGGACGTCCGCTGGGGACCGGTCGTCTGGTGGCTCGTGGGCTTTCGGACGACCGGTGGTCGCCGGACTTCCGCTCACTTTGGCTCGGTTGAGGTGGCACCAGACGTCCGGTAGCTGGCGGTCGTCCGGTCGCTGGTCGTCCGGTGTCGCCGGTCTTCCGCTGATTTGGCTTGGGTGTAGATGTGTCGGTCGTCCGGTGGGGGCCGGATGTCCGCTCGCTGAGAGGGGGCGGTCGTCCGGTGTCGTCCGGACGTCCGCTCGCTGGAGCTTCTTTGGCACCTCTTCTTCTTGCGTCTTCGTTTCCAAGCTTCCGTCGCGGATGGTGTAGTTGTACACTTGCGCTCGCACTCCTCCTCGTCGTCCAGAGCATTCCGACAATACCTATGCATGCACACGAGTGGAGTGTCAAGTAGTATACCATCCTCGAAGGGGTCAAGTGAACACGCGTAAAGGAGATGATTCACCTTTGTGTATGTGAAGTGGATGTTGAACATGTCACTTGCCAAATGGACTCTTGACATGGTGATGTCCGTAGGATGCTCCGCATCATCTCCCCTCCCTTGGGAAAGATCCGACCACAGATCGAAATCCAAATCACCGTGGGAAAGAGATGGCATTGCCGTGTAGGAGTGGTCGATCACCAAGTTCTCGTCATCTTGAAGCTCGAAATGGGCACTCTCCAATGTCGCACCGTCTTGTGATTCCTTCAAAAGGAGCAAGGAGAACAAACACTTGGAAAAACAAATGCGGTTAGCGTTAGTGCAAAACCAAGCATTCAAGAGGTGATTTACCCAACAAGTGTTGTCATCAAGCATAGCATATGGTGTGATAAAGGATTGTGACATGGCATGTAAGCACATAAATTGAGCATAATCAAGGATATCATGGGGACAAGCATGTAAATGTGAGGTAGTGATGAAAATATGTGTAACAAGAGAATAAGCATCTACCTCAAGATCATAGCAAGCATGGGCAAATTGCTCAATGAAAGGTCTATTGTAGGCATAGGAATCATTCACAACACCAAATAAAATGAAGTGTCTAAACACATGGGTCAAGTGCAAGATAATCCAAGCATAATGTGCATTGGGTGTAGTGAATATCGTGTGGCACTCAACACAATGGAAAGAGCAATTGTTCATCATGTGTGAGGCAATCAAGGCAAGCATGTAGCAGTCAATGGGACATGGCATATGTGAAGTGATGACACTGTTGCAACCAAACATGTGATAGGAGCAAGTAGTCCAAGAATTGGATGCAACACACAAGGCATATATATCATGATGCATGGAATTGTGAAAATGACAAGTGGAAGCAAGATCTCTAACATGTGCGCATGAAAGGGGTCCAAGATGACAAATAAGTCACATGGTGCAAGCAACACAAGTAGTATGATCCACAATATGCATGCTCATGGTTTGGGGGTTCTCGAAAGAGAAGGATATCACCTTGAAAGCATGTCCTTGTGTGTCCTTCACAATGCCGAAGTACAAGAAAGTGCGATGTAGAATCATCGTAGTAGGAGGTGGTTCGCTCTCAAGAGCTCGGATTGTCAACTCACGTGACGTGGAAGTTGACACGAAGTCCAAGTATCCTACACATGCACACAACAAAAGAAAGAACGTATGCGCATGGTAGATAAACACATCATCCATCATGATGGTTCTCTTCTCTTGCACATAACCATTAGAAGCACAAGTGCGTGAAGAATATGATGCAAAAATGGCAATATTCATGGCACTAGGTATATGGTGCAAAGAGGTAAGACAAGCATGCTTCATAAGGAATATGTCAAAATCTCCAAATATATGTGAGAATGCTATGGGGGCAAACTCATTATCAAGACTAAATGCATAATTGCACTCAATACATGGCAAATCATCTAGCATGAGAGAGGCAACATATGGAGAGATATGACAAGAAGCAATAACAATCATGTCGTGCAAACTAGTGGAGCAAAGATGCAACACACTAGAGGAAATCATGGCAATGATGTCATGTGAGTAAATAATAGGCATATGCAATGCACATGACATATCGCAAGCACAAACACAAAGCAAGATCATAGTATAATCATAGGCATGGGGCACAAAGCAAACATGGCAATAACAAGTGATATCTCCACCAAGCTTGCAAATACACATAGAAGTTCTAGAATCAATCATCATGTGTAATGCAAAGCATGGGTCACAAATGCATGGCAAAGGCATAGGAATGAGCATATCATGCAAAGTGAACATGGCAAGATGGGCATATAATATGTAATGGACAATAATCCATAACCATGTGAGGGACATGTAGAATAAATGCACGAAGACTTCGCGTGAAGAGAGCGGCGGGAAATGCAATCCATGGGATCCCAAGTCATCATTGCTCTCTAGAGCTCATTTTGTCAACTTGTGGGATTGCGAGGTTGACAAGAATTCATGGGTACCTACACAAAAGAGACACAAACCAAAGAAATTGTGTGCGTGGTAAATGTACACATCATCCATCATGATGTGTATGTGTACGTGTGAGTTAGCACAAGATAAGCGTTGCTCATAGAAGTTTGATGCATGGTATAAGAACATGTCATCCATCATGAAAGAATAGTTATTGTGTATAACATGATGGGGATGCAAATTGAGCATACAAGTATATGGCACATCAATAGCATGTTTATTCATGGGAAGCATATGGTGCACACAAGTATTGGGATAATGCAATGGATGGGATGAATCAAAGTCTCCTAAAATGTATGAGGAAACTATGGGGGTCTCCTCATGAGCAATATTGGAAACATCATACGGAGAAAATGGGCAACACCCAAAACAATGCATATTCGAAGCTAGGTGGTCATGGCATGGCATATGAGATAAAGGATGCAAAGGGAGCATATCAATATCATCACAAGAGAAACAAATGCCAATAACCATGGGCTTGTCATCTATGCCATATGTGCAAATTGGGTTAATTTTAATGGCATATGCATAGTCACTATGAAGAGATTGCAAATATGACATGTGGTCGATCTCATGCATAGCATATGACAAGTCAAGCGGATTGGCAAACGTGATGTGACCGAGAGAATTAGCAGAAGAAATCCTATGTAACATGGCATCACTACTAATAGACTCCACATGGCAATCATCATACTCATCACAAATGGGTAAATCATCGCATGGGGAAGTCACACTAGCATGAAGCATGGAAATAGGTTGATCAACATCATGCAAGCAATCAATGTCATGATAGTTTACTAGTGGGACTAGAGCATCACCTTCACCTATGTTACCGTTTTCATTCCACTCATGTGGTTTAGGTGAGGTGGGTAAGACCAAATGGTGGTCATCATCATCAACTTGATGGAACCATGTGGGGGGTGCATCATATTCCACCATGGCCATCGTCTTGTCCAAAGGTAGGACGTAGTCATCGTGAATCGGCGCGTCATCATACATGGGACCTAGCACCAAATGAGAAGACACAATAGAGGTAGAGTCAAGTCATTAGTGTTGAAAGTGGCCGCACATGACCTATCAACTATCTCACTCTCTCTATGTGGTGGTTCACTCGCTCCCTCATGGTAGGTGCACTCAATGTCACATATGGTGGAGTCACTCATCTCACTCAAGTGGTGGGGGTTGTGGCTCTCCTCACATGGGAATTGTGGCAACACATCACATATGGGGCTAGTGGTCAAGTCACTCTCACTCTCAATATGGTGGCTAAAGTCACTCAAATCATCACATGTCGCCGTGGTCGAAGGGAAAATCCCATGCTCAACCGTCTCGTAGTCGTCGTCGTGGATGAAGGCCGAAGATGCCACAACATCACTCTCGCCTCCTAAGATGGAAGCATCATCCTTGCTCGCCACCGTGTCGCTCGCCTCCAAAGCTTGGTCCTTGAGTCTCCGTAGTCGTACTCGTCCCTGCACCGTCTTGAAAAAGAGTCATGGAGGACTCGGCATCGTCAATGCCACAAAGAGGGATGGCATCAGACTTGGGAGTATCGTCTTGGAGCTCGTCGGGCTTGGACATCTTGGTGGTACTATCCTCATGCTCGTTCTCATGGAGCTTGGTCGTCGCGAAGTGTGCTTGGGGTCGAGAAGCCTTGGCCTTCATGAGTTCTTGTTCTGCCTTGAGAGCACCAATGTAGTTGTCATCGAGGGACTTGTAGTTCTCGAGGAAGATTGTCTTGGAGATGTCGTTGTGCAATCCCATCATGAAGTGGAACTTCATCGAAATGGGGTCGTCCACGCCGGCTCGTCGCAAGACAATCGTCATCTCCATGAAGTACTTGTCGATGGACTTGGATCCTTGGATGGTGTTCTCCAATTGGCATTGAAGTTGTTCCGTGTAGGTTGGAGGCACAAACTCTCGCCGCAAAGCTCTCTTCGTCTTGGGCCAACTCATGTCGTAGCTCTCCGAAGGTGTGTGAAGCCACCATGTGGACGCGTAGTCGTGGAAGTTACTTGTGGTGCACTTCACTTGATCTTCGGGAGGGACTTGGTGTAGCTTGAGGTAGTCGTCCATCAAACTCTCCCACTCGAGATACTCCTCGGGTTCTTGAGTCCCATAGAAAGGAACCGCGTGGTTGATGTCGAGGTCGTAGTAGCTCATGGAAGTCGCAGACTTGAGCTTGGGGAGCTTCTCTTGAGCGTAATCTTGATGTGCTTGTTGGCGAAGATGCCATATATCCAAAGGCGAAGATGCCTTGAAGTCACTTGGCGAAGATGCCAAAGTGGTTGGTGTAGCTGTAGCTCCGTCTTGGTGGTGCTTGTCTCGCGGTCTTCTCTTGTGGTCATGAAGTTTGGACTTGGCATGAAGTAGGGATTGTTGCGACTTGTAGGTAGGCGCATCTCGAGCATCTTCATGATGATGTTGTCGTTGTCGTGCTTGAGCTCGATGTAGATGTCATTCGTCGTCGTCGTCGTGCACATGTTGCTTGGAGGTGACTTGCCCTTCATGACGAGGTGGATCACAAACGTGATGGTGGTCGCCATGGAGATGTGGACGAGGATGACTTGTGCTTGCATCATTTTTGCGCTCTGAAGACTTGTGACTTGAACATCGCCGCCTTGAGGATGATGAAGGGGAAGAACGGTTGATCAACAAGGTCCGAATCTCCTCCATCCTTGCATCTTGCTCCTCCTTTTGTGTGGAAAGCTTGTTGTTTTTGTAGTTGTACACGCCGTCGTTGTTGTGGAAGACTGGAGATGAAATGCCTTGCCTATCCATCACAAGATTCGAGCCAATATGAGTGGAGAAAGATAAGAACGAATACCAAATGTACCTTGACCGAAGTTGAAAGTGGATCAATGATCACTCCAATGTGGAACAAGGAAATAGCACAATTGGTACCAATTCTTGTTGGTTTCTCACACCTACACAAATAAGGCTTATGGTGGAGCTCGGTGAGGATAGTGGCACAAAAATTTGATGTAAAATGTTAGCAAGAGTCAATAATGTTGAAAGAGATTCACAAATTCGCAAGTGAAACAAGTAGACCAATAGCAATATGGGTGGCACACAGAAACGCACACACGGATAGATAAATGGGGTTGTGCAACCAAGGATGAGCTCAAAATGTGGAATCCATGGAAAACGCTCGTGTTGCACAACTCAAGAGAGACGCTAGCATGATTGCTCTATAGGCGGATACGACACTTGTGCACAACCTATAGGAGACAAAAATGCAACGACTTCTATCCCAAGTATGCTATGTATATATGGTTCCCGGTGTTATGATCCAAGATGATCTTATATGACAATGTGGTATGATGCTATGGCACTTGCTTACAAGCTTCTTTGCTCTTTCTCTTTTGCTTAAAAGCTTATTCTCTTTTCTTTTTTTGTATGGCCACTTTGCGAAATGCACAAACCAAGGTAGCAATTGTGTATATGCGGGAACAAACTTGAGGCACACGAGATGGTATGATACCAATATGATATGGTATGTATGCAATGTATGGTGTAGATCACTAATGTGCACAAGTAACGTTGCCGGCAATACTCAAATGGCTAGTCTCGATAGGCAAGTGACGCAAAATGGGCTAGGGGTTATCAATGCAATGGCAAGGGAATATACAATGGAGGGATACCACGATACCAAGATGATATGGAGGTTACCGTCCTGGGCGATGATGAGTAGCGGTGTTCTTGATGTAGATACCAAGATGATGGAGACTCGTCCCTAAGTAGCCGAAACACCTTAGGAAACGGAAAAACCGCGAACTCAAAATCTCAAACGTCAAATGGTGGTAGCAGGAAGTGGTGGTGTTGCACTAGGCAATGCGGAAGTGGAGGTCATGGTGATCGACTATACATGGTGTCGGAGTTGAAAGCATGGTCCCTAAGTAGCCGAAACACCTTAGGAGACACAACTCACAACACAACCAAAATTGGGTTAAGTTGAGGTGGCGGAAGTGTATAGTGGTCAAGGCTATGCGGAACTAGTGGTGGTGGTTGATGAAGAAGCAACCGTCCCTAAGTAGCCTAGACACCTTAGGAGACTCAAATCACTCCTCAAGCAACCACTAATGCGATGGGGAACAAAATTGGTTAGGTTGCGGGAGTCGGTGGTGGTGTAGCGGATGATGTGGTGGAAGCCCTAGGCAAAGATGCCAAAGTTCACAAAATTTGATGGAGTCAAAAGATGTTGGTGGTATTTTTGTGGTATGGGGGATGTCAAGAGCTTCAAAACGAGCTAAAGAACGTCAAAATCGGAGTTCGGATGAATTAGTTATGGCCGAAACAAAATTTCAGCGAAGTCAGTTTTTACAGGTAGCGGACGTCCGCTAATGGACGGATGTCCGGTGGCCGGACGTCCGGTGAGCTCGAAAATCCGCTAATTTCCATTCGGGTTAGGGGTTCCGGTCGTCCGGTGGATGACGGACGTCCGGTCGTTCCAGGGGCTCCGGACGTCCGGTAAAGTGACGGTCGTCCGGTGGTCGGGGTCAACGCGAGATTTCAGATCCGGGACGTGATTTTGGGGGGAATTTGGGGATTTTGGGGTCAAAATTGATGAGATTTCGTGGATGGAAAGTGGGGAAACTTGGGGAGATGCTAGATCCACTTGAAACCAAGCAAATCCATGCATAAAAATCAACAAAACATCATCAAACAAACAAATCACAAAAAAATTTGGGGCTACTTTTGGTGGGGATTTTTGAATTTAGGACGAAATCAAGCAAAAGAAGGCTAGAAAATGGTGGGGGAGGCTCCGAAATCGTGATCAACGTGGCTCATGATACCAAGATGATGTAGGGTGGAACCCTAGATGGCCGATCTTTCACGAAATGAGCGGATCCCTATGAGGAACACGAAGAACATGAGGGGGAAAACGAGGGGAAACACAAGAGAAACACTCAACCAACAAGAAATAGATCACACATGCGCTAGATCGATGAACACAAAGGAAGATACATTGATCCAAAGTCAACAATGGACGATACACGGTAACCGGGTTCTTCTTCGTGAGGAGGTCTTGATGGGGCCACCCAAGAGGGGGTCTTGAATCCAAGGGGATCTTCTCCGAAGAGGGGCCGCAGTCTCTCTCAAGGAGGAGATCGGTATGGATGAGCAAAGCTCTATCTCGAAGTATGAGCTAAACCAACGCTAATCCTAACTAGGAGGAGGTGGAGGAGTATATATAGTCTAGGTCCACGAAGGGGTAAGTGGGAGAGGGATACATGGGCCGCGGGCCCGATCTCTGTACGCAGACAGGTACCGGACGTCCGCTGGGGACCGGTCGTCTGGTGGCTCGTGGGCTTCCGAACGACCGGTGGTCGCCGGACTTCCGCTCACTTTGGCTCGGTTGAGGTGGCACCGGACGTCCGGTAGCTGGCGGTCGTCCGGTCGCCGGTCGTCCGGTGTCGCCGGTCTTCCGCTGATTTGGCTCGGGTGTAGATGTGCCGGTCGTCCGGTGGGGGCCGGACGTCCGCTCGCTGAGAGGGGTCGGTCGTCCGGTGTCGTCCGGACGTCCACTCGCTGGAGCTTCTTTGGCAGCTCTTCTTCTTGCGTCTTCGTTTCCAAGCTTCCGTCGCGGATGGTGTAGTTGTACACTTGCGCTCGCACTCCTCCTCGTCGTCCATAGCGTTCCGATAAGACCTATGCATGCACACGAGTGGAGTGTCAAGTAGTATACCATCCTCGAAGGGGTCAAGTGAACACGCGTAAAGGAGATGATTCACCTTTGTGTATGTGAAGTGGATGTCGAACGTGTCACTTGCCAAATGGACTCTTGACATGGTGATGTCCGTAGGATGCTCCGCATCACATCCACTGTCGCATTTTCCCCGGCTCCGCGTCGTCCCCTTCCTAGGCCTCGCCATCATCCACCGCCCTGGTGCTCTCGGCGCGGCGTGGTCAACGTGGTCAAGGAACGGCTTCCATCGAACGTGGACTGTACGTGGAGAGGCTGACAGCTGGGTCCACGGCCGCAGCAAGGAAGTGCCTCCTTATTACGTGCAAAATAATTATTCCTCCACCTGACAGCGGGGACCCACCGGACGGGCCACCAGTATTTTGCGAAAAAAATCGTTTCCCCCTGACTGTTGGGACCCACCGGACGGGCCATCGTATTTTGCAAGCCCTCCCCCCTGTCAGCTCGGACCCACCGGAAGTGCCTCCTTATTACGCACAAAAAGATGAATACTCCCCCGGCTAGCTGGGACCCACCTTGCTGGGAGGCTGACTTGTGGGCCTACCAAGTTGACGGGGACGAAGGGCTTTGTCAACTTAGTCAATATGAACGATTCTAGCTCCAGTGACCGTACGATGTCCATCCAATGGCCGTAGTGCTTCTTCAACCTCTGGTCTTCTTGCTCCAGCCGCCCAAAGCAGCGTCGGTCGTGCCGCATGCTCCTGCCTCCCGTGGCCGGCTGTGCTGTCGCAGAGGCCTCACCGCCCCCTACTATTCCGACCGCTGGACAGGCCCTGCGGCGACGGCAGCCTCACACCGCAGCCGAACCAGTGAACCCTCGTAGTCCTCTCCGCGCAGGCTTCCACTGCCGCGTTGTCCCCTTCCTAGGCCTCGCCGTCGTCCACCGCCGTGGTGCTCTCCGCGCGGCGTGGTCAACATGGTCAAGGAACGACCTCCATCGGAAGAGTATTGTATGTGGAGAGGCTGACAGCTGGGTCCACGGCCACAGCCCAGTTTTTTTGTGATTTGCCAAGTATGTCGCTTTGTCAGGCCTGTTGGGCTGCAAATCTTTCAAGACGAGGAGAGCTTTCATTCGGCTGGCCGAGAAAATGGCCCATCAGTAATGAGAAATGGGTTGTACATTTTTAAAACACATCAAACCGGCAATTAGTTTCAAATATCTTTTTTTTCATTTCAAGATTTTAAATTACATTAATTTTTATGCGTGGAGAATTTGTTGGATTTTATATTGATATACATTTATTTTTAAAATCAGTTTGAATGTGAGTCGAAATTTCGGGATTAAAAACAGTTCGGACCGCACCGAAATATGCAAAATTTCGTATAATTTTTTAACCGTTGCCACAATATGGGCTGTAATGCTAACAAAAAGAATATGTGCTCCAAAAAAACCTTAAGAATTAACAAATGGGCTGTAAATTATTAGAAATAATGGCAGATGGGTTGTATGCTGTTTTCCATAGATTTGAGGCTTTCCTAAAAAAGGTTGACGCACAAGCACTGACTGTTGGATGTCCATCCAACGGCCGTCGTGCTTCTTCAATCTC
Organism: Triticum dicoccoides; assembly: GCF_002162155.2. NCBI lineage: Eukaryota > Viridiplantae > Streptophyta > Magnoliopsida > Poales > Poaceae > Triticum > Triticum dicoccoides. Next base: position 180,688,270 of record NC_041386.1, on the reverse strand, counting down.
TGCTCTTCCTGCTCCAGCCGCTCAAACAAGCGCCGGCGGGACTGCTTGCTCCCTCCTCCTCGCGGCCGGCTGTGCTGCCGCGCAGGCCTCACCGCCCGACCGTAATCCCATCACTGGCCTAGCCATCCCTCTACTCACCCACACCTGCTGTTATTCTCCGGAGACGGCAGACGAACCAGTAAACCCTTGTACAGTCGTACTCCCCTCCGTGTGGGAAACAACTGTCGAGTCTTCCCTGCCTCCGTGTCGTCCCCTTCCTAGGCCTCGCCGTCGTCCACCGCCCTGGTGCTCTCGGCGCGGCGTGGTCAACGTGGTCAAGGAACGACTTCCATCGGACGTGGACTGTATGTGGAGAGGCTGACAGCTGGGTCCACGGCCGCAGCAAGGAAGTGCCTCCTTATTACGCGAAAAATAATGATTCCTCCACCTGACAGCTGGGACCCACCGGACGGGCCAATGTATTTCGCGAAAAAAACGTTTCCCCCTGACTGCTGGGACCCACCAGCTACATCTTCGCACGCAAGGAAGTGCGTCTGGAAAAAAACAATTCGCCCCCTGACTGCTGGGACCCACCAGCTACATCTTCGCAGGCAAGGAAGTGCCTGACAGTCGGGACCCACCTGGTCGAAGCGTACGTAGCGTTGACATTCTGGTCGCGAACGTGTACGTACATACTGGTCGATGTAGAGGCACGCACGTGTCGTAGTAGAGGCGCGCACATAGCATGTACACGTACGTACGGCGGCTAGGGTGCAAGAAAGAAAATACGGCCATGTATGTGTACATACGGGCGGGGTCTTGAACGCCTACTCGCGCATACGTATGGCCAGGGCTCGTGTACATGGCTGGGTCAGAATGGAGAAACAGCGTCGTCGTCGTGTTCATGGGGAGGCAACGGAATGCGTCGTGTTCATGGGGAGGCAACGAAATGTGTCGTGTTCATCGGGAGCCAACGGAACGCGTGGGAGCCAACCGGCTGGGTAGGAACGGAATGCATGGTCGTGTTCATCGGGAGGGCTTGGACGGAACAGGCGATGGAAACGAGGCCTGGCGTACCGCACAATGGAGGATACGGACCTCCTACGTTCGGAACGGGGTCCTGTTGATCGGGAGGGGTCTGGCGTACCACAAAACAGAGGAAACGGACCTCTTACGGTCGAAACGGGGGTCCTGTTCATCGGGAGGGGTGTGGCGTACCGCAAAACGGAGGAAACGGACTTGTGTTGGAGCGCTACGGTCGAAACGAGGGTCCTGTTCATCGGGAGGGGTGTGGCGTACCGCAAAACGGGACTCCACGGGATACTGTTCATCTCCACCGTCGACCCCCTCCAGCCTCCACGAGCTACTGTTCATCCACCGTCGACCTCCTCCAGCCACCACCTGCGATTGTTCATCCATGGGCTCCTATTCATCCAGCCTCCACCGCGCGCTACTCCACCGGCTACTGTTCAACCAGCCCTCTCCACGGGCTCCTATTCAACCACCCCTCCACGGGCTACTATTCATCCTGCCCTCCACCGTCTACTGTTCATCCTGCCCTCCACGGGGTGGTCCTGTTCATCCAACCCTCCACGGGGTCCTGTTCATCCAGCCCCAACCGGCTCGATCGATCGGGGTCCTGTTCATCCAGAGGCAACACCACGGGGTCCTGTTCATCCACCCCCACCGGGAAC